>NC_135642.1:33591519-33893619 GCF_053574225.1 Canis aureus
GAAAGCTCTCCCCGAGATAAGGAACAAGACCACAATGCTCCCAAACGTCACTCCTATTCAATAATGTACTGGAAGTTTTAGCCAGAGCAATTAGGCAAAAAATATATAAAAACTTTTTAAAGGAAAGAAAGAAAAACCCATTCAAATTGGCAAAAAGAGTAAAATTATCTCTATTCACAGAGGATATGATCCTATATTAGAAAGCTTGGGCAGCCCGGGTCGCTCAACGGTTTAGCACTGCCTTCAGTCCAGGGTGTGATCCTGGAGACCCGGGGTCGAGTCCCACGTAGGCTCCCTGCTTCTCCCTCTGCCTGTGTGTCTCTCTGTCTCTCTCATGAACAAATAAATAAAAATCTTAAAAAAAAAAAAAAAAAGCCTAAAGAATATATACAAAAAAATTATTACAGGTAACAAACTCAGCACAAAAATCAACTATATTTCCATATACCAGCAGTGAATACTTTAAAAATTCCACTTATCATAGCATCAAGAAATCAAGATATATTTATGCATAAGTTTATCTAAGAAGATGTAAGCATTGTACACTGAAAACTGGGAAAAAATTGCTGAAAGAAATGAATGAAGACCAAAGTAAATGGAAAGAGATCCTGTTGTCCAATTTAGATGACATAATATTGCTATGGCAGTACAACTCAAAGTGACCTGCAGATTCAATGCAATCCCTACCAAAATCCAATGGCCTTTTTTTTTTCTTCCAGAAATGGAAAAGCTGTTCCTAAAATTCATATACAGATTGCCAGTTTCTGCTCTGACATGTAAATATCACAGAACTGTGATTCCTGCTAAAAGAAAACTGGAAAGAAAAAAAAAAAAAAAAAAAAACCACCTCTTCTTAAATCTACCAGAGAACTAAGGTCACTGGGTAAATCACTGTCCTGAGAACTGGAGAAAAAGGGGGATAGGGAGAATCAAAGTTATTAGAAGCAAAAGTCCAGAATCATAAGCCCATAGCTAGAGACATTATCTCTTTTCACAAACAAGGAGAAGGATGAAATACTTACTGGTAAAAGCAAAAAACTACCGATCTCAAATTCTCTATCAGTGAAATTATCTTTCAGAAGTGGAGGAGAAATGAAGGCTTTCTCAAACATCAACTGAAGGGATTTGTCACCAGTAGACCTGCTTTGCCAAAAATACCAAAAAAAAGTTCAGAAAGAAGTTGACATAGATCAAAAACTTGGATCTACATAAAGAGAATCATTAGAGAAAGAATAAATGAAAGTAGAATTATTTTTTTAAAATAGATCTAAAGGACAAGTATTGGTTCAAAATAACAATAGTAACAATTTACTGGGTGACTATGGCCTGGATAAACAAGTTACAAAAATGTTATGAGGGACAGGAATGAGAAATTGGGAATCCTCTTATAAGATACCTGAACAAATCATGAAGCAATATAGTGTTATTTGGAAATTGACTTAGATCAATGTTATTAATGTATAATGCAAACCATAGGGGAGCCACTAAAAACATTTTAAAATTCATATGCAATTGCAAGGGACAACAAACAGCCAAAATACAATTTTGGAAAATCTCGAAAAATGAAATTGGAGGACTTATACTTTCTGATTTTAAAATTACCACAAAACTACAATAATCAAAACACTGTGGTACTGGCATTAAGATAGATATACAGATTGGGGATCCCTGAGTGGCTCAGCGGTTTGGTGTCTGCCTTCAGCCCAGGGCATGATCCTGGAGCCCCGGGATCGAGTCCCATGTCGGGCTCCCTGCATGGAGCCTGCTTCTCCCTCTGCCTGTGTCTCTGCCTATCTGTGTCTCTCATGAATAAATAAATAAAATCTTTAAAAAAAAAAAAAAGGTATACAGATCAACAGAATAAAAAAGAGTCCAGAAATAAGCCCATACACCTATAACAAATTGATTTTCAACAAGAAAGCCAAGAGTATTCTTTGGGGAAAGAACAGACAAATAATACTGGGATACCTACATGCAAAAGAATGAGGCTGGACCTTAACCTCACACTGTACAACTCAAAACAGTCAAAGACCTAAGTATAAGAGCTAAAAGTATCACACTCTTAGAAGATATACAAATGGCCAATAAGAACACAAAATGACACTCAACATCACTAATGACTAAGGAAATGCAAACCAAAATCATAAGATACCATTTCATACCTAGCAGCAAGGCTATAATGAATGAAAGCAAGAAAGCAAGAAAATAAGAAAGCAAGAAAGAAAGAGAAAATAAAGTGTTGGCAAGGATGTGAAGAAATTGGAATCCTTGTGCACTGTTGATGAGGATGTAAAATGATACAGCAGCTGTAGAAAACCATATGGTTGATTCCTCAAAAGAGTTCAACACAGAATTACCACATAACCCAGCAATTCTACTTCTGAGTATACGTCCAAAAAAGTGAATGTGGGAATTCAGATATTTGTACACCCACGTTCAATAGCATTTTATTTGGGGAAGATGAAAAAGTCTGGTGATTGTGACAAACAATGTGAATGTACCTAATATCACAGAACTGTACACTTACATATAGCTAAAATGGAAATTTTTATGTACATTTGTCACAATTTTTATTTTTATTTTTTTTAATATTTTATTTTTTGAAAGATTTATTTGAGAAAGAGCAAGTGAGTGAGTGAGCGGGGGTGGAGGGAGGTGGAACAGGGAAGGGCAAAGGGAGATGGAGAGAGAAACCCAGACTCCTTGCTGAAGGTAGAGCCCAATGCAGGACTTGATCTCATGACCCTGAAATCATGACTTGAACTAAAACCAAGAGTCAGATGCTTAACCAACTGTGCCACCTAGGCACCTCAAGATTTTATTAAGTCATCTCTATACCCAACATCGGGCTTGAACTTACAACTCCAAGATCAAGAGTTGTATGCTAAAAAAGAAAAAAAAATTTTAAAAAAAAAGAGTTGTACGCTCTACCAATTGAACAAGCTACATGCCCTCTACAATTTTTTTTTTCAAAGTAAAGATTCCAAAGAAGACATCTAGATAGCTAACAGACACGTGAAAAGATGTTCAACATCACTCATCATCAGGGAAATCAAAACCATGATGAGATACCACCACACACCTGTCAGAATGGCTAAAATTAACACAGGAAACAACAGGTGTTGGCGAGGATGCAGAGAAAAGGAAACTCTCTTGCACTGTTGGTGGAAATACAAACTGGTGCAACCACTGTGGACAACAGTATGGAGGGTCCTCAAAAAGTTAAAAATAGAACTATACTACGACCCAGCAATTGTGCTACTAGGTATTTAGCCAAAGGATACAAAAATGCTGATTCAAAGGGGCACCCCAGTGCTTATAGTAGCAGTGTCTACTAGCCAAATCATGGAAAGAGCCCAAACGTCCATTGACTGATGAATGGATAAAGATATGGTATGTATGTGTGTGTGATATATACATATATATGTGTTGGAATATTACTCAGCCATCAAAAAGAATGATATCTTGCCATTTGCAACAACGTGGATGAAGTAAAGTGTATTATGCTAAGTGAAATAAGTCAAAGACAATTATCATATAATTTCACTCCTATGTGGAACTTAAGAAACAAAACAGATGAACATAGTGGAAGGGAAGTAAAAATAAGATAAAAACAGAGAGGGAGGCAAACCATAAAAGACTCTATAGTTAAGAGAACACACTGAGGGTTGCTGAAGAGGAAGTAGATGAGGGGATGGGCTAATAATGCATGATGGGCATTAAGGAAGGCATTTGTTGGGATGAGCAATGGGTGTTATATGTAAGAGATGAATCACTAAATTCTACTCCTAAAGCCAATACTGCACTATATGTTAACTACCTTGAATTAAAATTTAAAAAACAAAAACCCCACACCCATTTTAAGATGAAGATACTTCTGACATTTTTCTAAGTCATAATATTTCTTTAGAGAGAGAAAAGTAGTATTATGAAAGCTTCTCAAGCATAATTTATTCATGGACTTATCTACTCTAAAATCTAAAAGACATTTTTATTTTTTTTAAGATTTTATTTATTTATTCATGAGAATACACAGAGAGGAGAGAGAGAGAGGCAGAGACACAGGCAGAGGGAGAAGCAGGCTCCACGCAGGAAGCCCAACGTGGGACTCGATCCCGGGTCTCCAGGATCACGCCCAGGGCTGCAGGCGGCGCTAAACCGCTGAGCCACCGGGGCTGCCCCTAAAAGACATTTTTAAAAGCTGGATGAGATGGCTCTTCTAACTTAGTCACCATGAGCAAAAGGTCAAATAAGACCTGAAAACTCAGGTTATCACAAATTACTTCAAATTTTATACCTAAAAAGCATAGTACAAAAATTTCCATCGGTTATTTCTCACAATCACTTTTACAAAAGTTTCAAGGGGTCTGACTTGTCCTATTGCCCAGTGTAAGCACTATTTATCTCTTCTGATAATGACTTCCCCTTGCTGTCACCTAGAATTAAAACTTTTCTGAGTCAGTCTTATTTCTTGGTCTCCAGATATTACTAGCTTTTTCTTCAAAAGAGGTTTTAGAGGTAAAGATACTTGAACTTGACATCTCTGTCTACTACTTATCCGCAGTGTGAACTTTGGAGGTAGCTTCCTTTCTTTGCCTCATTGCTCAATCTGTAAAATTGTAATAATGGCCACACCTCAGTGCTTGTTGTGAAAATAAAATGAGATAATGTATGCAAAGCATTTAGCATACTGCCCATTTTATAAACACTCAAACTGCCATCACTATTACTATTACATGTTTTCACTAATAATTCCTTAGAGCAGACCCTCATGGCTCCTTGAGTATATCCACTTGATTATGTCTGTGCCTCAACTGGTGTCCTTTATTCCTTTTAGTAGTCCAAAGGACTCTGCACATATTTACCTTCAGACATACAAATGCATGCTGTTACTCCCCAGCTTAAAAAACCTTCAATGGGAGTCTACTTATTGCCAATATCAAATCTAACTTCCTCTGCCTTTCATTATCCTCTATTAACAGCTGTTTCTCAAAACTGTAGTGTACATCAGAATCATCTGGAGTGTTTGTTAAAACAGACTGGAGGACCCCACCCTTACAGTTTCCAATTCAGTAAATCTAGAGCAGGCCTCAAAATTTGCATTTATAATAATTTCCAGGTGATGCTAATGCTCTGGTTAAGGAATCACACTGAGAAGTACTACTTTTACATATGACCCCATTCTGCCTCCTTAAGCTTTTTTCCCCTACTCTCTAATTGGCGCAGACAGCTTTGATTGGATTACTTTTAAAAAAAATTTAAGATTTTTATTTATTTATTCATGAGAGACAGAGAGAGAGAGAGGCAGAGTCATAGGCAGAGGGAGAAGCAGGTTCCCCATAAGGGAGCCTGATGCAGGACTCAATCCCAGGATCCCAGGATCACGCCCTGAGCTGAATGAAGGAAGACAGGAAGACGCTCAACCACTGAACTACCCAGGGGTCTGGATTGGATTACTCTTTTCAAAGACTGTGCCAAATTCTCCCTCTCTGCTTAGCTTTGCTGCCCAAAAACACTTTCTTGCTTACTCAAATTATAACTATCTTTTAAGCCTGTAGTTTCCAGCACTGCCTGCACATTACAATCACCTGGAAAAGCCTTTTCACAAGCTACAGATGGATCCACTCCTGGAGATTCTGATTCAACTTATTCTGGAAAAGTCTCCCCAAGTGATTCTAAAGAGCTGCGAGAGCTGAGATCTACTACTTTACCTTCAATCTCCTTCCGGTCAGAATTATGAACTTAATGTTCTCCCCTCCAAATTCCTATTCACAGATTATATCACCAAGTTTGCACTTAATTACTTATTGGATTGTATTACTCTCAATCTTCCATTTTAAGTCTTGTTTCTCCAACTTGGTAAAATAATCTTATCGTCAATTTCTATATTCCTAAAGCACTAGTATGATGAATAAACAGTAGGAACTCTGTGGTTATTTCTTCATTGATTGCAGATTCAAATTAGAAGTCAGAACTTTAAAGTATTTCTAATTTATCTAAATCAGGAACTATGGTCCCTCTTTTTTTTTTAAATACAGTTCTGCAACAAGCTTGTTATGGTGATCATTTAACTTCTTCCTTCCCCAATAACTAAATTGAAAAAAATGCCAACGTATCAAAATACTGTGGAGAATAAAAGGATTAATAGCATCATCATAAATGGCTTCACAGTTGCTTCCTTAGAGCAAACAGCCTTGTCTAAATCCATTAAAGACTGTTTCGAAAACAGTTAAAGAGAATCAAAGCACACAGATTTAAAGATGCCGAAGCTCTGAATAGTTCTATGATTTGTTTTTTCAACAGATGTGCATCCTTCAAGCCCCTGAATTCACCAGATGCATATTAAATTAATCCGTACTTTTAGTTTTACATAACACTCCACTTTAGTTTTATAAAGCCACCACATAAAGCAGAATTCTACTGTTGCTTTGACATTAAATATTAACAGATTATCTCCACTGTGCAAAAAAATACATTAAGATTCATTTTAATGCAGCCGAATATGTGCTTACTAAATATGGACTATAGTATCTTCATTATTTTTTAATTGGTCAATTTCTATTTAGAATGTGAAAAAATGACAAATATGCTCTTAACTAAAGACCCAGTGACACCTGGCAATTTAAGAAATACTGGACATTTCAGAAGTTAGGAATTCAACCAAAAACCTGAATTCTATATTGTAGTTTAATAGTCCACTTAAATTATCCAGAAAATGTACTTCTTGTAAGATCATAATTTCTTCATTAACTACAATGAATTAATTCTTGTATTATCAGAGAAACAGGACTGGACAGGAATCAGGAGATCTGGGTTCCAGGCTCATTCATTAGCTATACCATCTTGAAGCATCACTTAGCCTCTCTGAACTTCAGTAATCTCAGCTGTAAAATCAAAGGGCCTAACTAGATCATCTTTGTTTTCTTTTAGCTTTATGATCCCATAATCTATGAAACTCAAGAAACACAAGTATTAACCAGATGGATCCCATTAAAGACAAAGTGAGCTTACACAATGATTGATTTGGAGAGCATCTATCTCTGGAAAACCTAAGTGCTTTCACAGAAACAGATTGTTCCTTGTGTCTATTATTAATTAACTAAGTGAAAAGGCAAATAAAACCCACCAAACATGGAGTTATTGAACAGTTTTTGCATCATACCTTACATGACCAGAATATTTAGAGGTCAAAATATCAATTACGGTTATGGAAGGTATCCTAGAAGTCCAGGAAGGAACAGTTAATAAAGCCAACTGAAAATGGATTCAAACTAACAATTACTATTTAGGCCATATAAGAAATAGTGTCTCAGGACAGCATTTTATTTTTTAAATTTTTTAAAAGTTTTTCCTGTTTGGGTTTCTTCTTTTTAAGATTTTATTTATTTATTCATGAGAGACACAGAAAGAGTCAGAGACACAGGAAGGGAGAGGAGAAGCAGGCTCCATGCAAGGAACCTGATGCAGGACTTGATCCCAGGAATCTGGGATCACGCCCTAAGTCAAAGGCAGACGCTCAACTGCTGAGCCAACCCAGGCGTCCCAGGACAGCATTTTATTATGTTTAGAACAGATATTCAGATTTGGAAATAATCATTCAACTATAGCAGTACCCAGGATTTCTCTTTCTAGTCAATCTTTGCCAGCTCAAGCTTCTGGATAGTCTTCAACAAGTGTAATAAGAAGTAAACACCAGGGTCACTTGGGTGGCTCAGTGGTTGAGCATCTGCCTTTGGCTCAGGTCTTGATCCTGGGCTGGGATTGAGTTCCACATCAGGCTCCCCGGAGGGAGCCTGCTTCTCGCTCTATGGCTCTGCCTCTCTCTGTGTCTCTCATGAATAAGTAATTAAAATCTTAAAAAAAAAAAAAAAAAAAAAAAAGCAGCAAACACCAGAGAAGGCCACCAAGAAATCTACATAACTAATACCCTGCACAATAATAAAAGGCAAGTGGCAAAGGACTTTAGTGAGATAGTTCAGGATGCCTGGGTGGCTCAGGTTTAGTGTCTGCCTTCAGCTCAGGCGTGATGCTGGAGTGCAGGGATGGAGTTCTGAATCAGGCTCCTGCAGGGAGCCTGCCTGCTTCCGCCTTTCTCTGTCTCTCATGAATAAATAAATAAATCTTTAAAACAAAACCCACAAAACTTTAGTGTTAGTTCAAAAATTCTGAATTTAGATCTCCCATCAAGCCCCGTTACCACACGCAACTGTCATATGCCCAGTGCCACATTTAGCTCGCACTTCCTAATACTCAATTACATATCTCAAAGAATTAAGCATCTGTTGATTACCACCTAATGACCTAATATAATCATTTTGAAAAGGAAATTCAGACTTTGAACAATGCTTCTAATTACATCTGAGAATGTTAGGAAAATCGCTTTTCAAAATCACCCCCACAAATTATTTTATTCATTTTCATTTCTTCAAAACAAACAAAAACAATGCCAGGGTTTGGGGTGAGAGGGAAGGCTGAACTGGCAGAGCACAGACGATTTCTAGGACAGTGAAAATATTCTGTATATTATAATGATGGATATTATACACTTTTACAAACCCATAGAATACACAAAATAAAGAATGAACCCTAAGCTACTATGAACTTTGGGTGATTATGACGTGTCAATAGAGGTTCATCAACTGTAACAAGTGTACCACTCTGGTGGAGATGATTTAGGGAAGTTATGTGTGTGTCATGCAGAAGGTTTATGGGAAATCGGTTTTCTTCCTTTCAATTTTGTTGTGAACCTAAAAGTGCCCTAAAAACATAAAATATTTTAGGGGCACCTGAGTGGCTCAGTCAGTTAAAGCATCAGACTCTTGGCTTCAGCTCAGGTCATGATCTCAGGGTTGTGAGATTGAGCCCTGCATCAGGCTCCCCACTTAGCACAGAGTCTGCTTAAGAATCTCTCTCTCTGGGGGATGCCTGGGTGGCTCAGTGGTTGAGCATCTTCCTTTGGCTCAGGGCATGATCCTGGAGTCCCAGGATCGAGTCCCACATCAGGCTCTGCATGGAGCCTGCTTCTCCCTCTGCCTATGTCTCTGACTCTCTCTCTCTCTCTGTCTCTCACGAATAAGTAAGTAAATAAAATCTTTTAAAAAAATAAAGTTGAAAAAGAATCTCTCTCTAGGGGAATCCCTGGGTGGCTCAGCGGTTTAGCGCCCGCCTTCGGCCCAGGGCATGATCTTGGAAGTCCCGGGATCAAGTCCCGCGTCAGGCTCCCTACATGGAGCCTGCTTCTCCCTCTGCCTGTGTCTCTGCCTCTCTCTCTCTCTCTGCGTCTCATGAATAAATAAGTAAAATCTTAAAAACAAAAAGAATCTCTCTCTCCCTCTCTCTCTCTGCCTATGGCCTAGTTCATTTACACACGCTCTCTCTCTCCACCCCTTCTCTTAAATAAATAAATCCTTTAAAAAAATTAGTCTTTTTATGGAGCACCAGGCTGGGTTCTATCAGTAGAGCATGGAACTCCTGATCTCGGGGTTGTAAGTTTGAGCCCCACACTGGGTATAGAGATTACTTAAAAAAATATTTTTAAAAAGTCTTTTTAAAAAATTCCACACCACATTAATACTTTGAGTAGAAAATATTTTTACAAAACAACTGGACACCTTTGTGCAAAAATATGACTAGACACAGTCCTTAAACCTTTCACAAAAATTAGCTAAAAATGGATCTTAGAACTCAGTGTAAAATGTACAACTATAAAAATTCTTGAAGATCACATAGGACAAAATCTTTGGGACCTTGAGTTTGGCAGTGAGGTTTTTAGATGCAATACCTAAAGTATAGTCAATGAAAGAAAAACTTGGTAAGGCAGACTTCATTAGAATTTAAGACTTTTGTGCTATGAAAGACAGTTAAGAGAATAAAGAGACAAACCACAGATTGGAAAAAAAAATTGCAAAAACTGTATCTGATAAAGGATGTGTATCCAAATTATACAAAGAACACTTAAAACAGTTATAATAACAGTAAGAAAACCACCCAATTTAGTAATGGGCAGATGTGAACAGACATCTCACCAAAAAAGATTAATCAACGCAAATAAGCCTATGAAAAGGTGCTCAACATTTTATGTCATAAGGAAACTGCAAATTAAAACACCTATTAGAATGGCTAAAGTATGGGATGTCTGGGTGGCTCAGCGGTTGAGTGGCTGCCTTCGGCTCAGAGCGTAAGGCTCCCTGCAAGGAGCCTGCTTCTCCCTCTACCTGTGTCTCTGCCTCTCTCTGTGTGTCTCTCATGAATAAAAATAAAATATTAAAAAAAAAAAAAAAAGAATGGCTAAAGTACAAAAAACTGACCATACCAAATTCTGGCAATGGATGTAGAACAACAGGAATACTCATTCATTGCTGATGGGAATCCAAAATGATATAACCACTTTGGAAGATGGTTTGGCAGTTTCCTATAAAATTAAACACGTCTTACCATACAATCCAAATAATCATGCTCCTAGCCATTTATCTAAGGGAGCTATCAAGTCACAAAAAGACATGGAGGAACCTTAGATACATATTGGTAAGTGAAAGAAACCAGTATAAAAGGGCTACATACTGTATGACTCCAACCATATGAAATTTTGGAAAACGAAAAACCTACAGAGACGGCAAAAAGGTCAGTGGTTGTCAAGGATTCTGGGGGAAGGAGAGGACGGGTTAATAGGTCTTTAAAAAAACGTTTTTTAGGTGGGTAAAAACTATACTATATTAAACTGTAATGGTGGATACATGTTGTTATGCAGTTGTTAAAACCCACAGACCTGTGTACAATACAGAGTAAGCCTTAAATGAAAATCATGCACTACAGTTAATAATGTATCAATATTGGTACATTAATTATAACTAATGTATCATACTAACACCAGATGTCAATAATAGGGAAAGTGGAGGGGTTGTAGTTTTGTGCATATGGAGAGATGGAATTCTATCTGCTCAATTATTCTGTAAATCTACAACTGTTAAAAAAAATTAAAGTCTTAATTAAAAGAAACAACTAGGTATCTGTGGATAGTAGATATTGCCACTTTAGGTTAGAGAAATTCCAGAACAGTGAAAGAAATTAAATAAAATCAAACTTAAATCAATTTAAATTTAAAAAAAAAAATTAACTTTAGGGGCAGCCCAGGTGGCTCAGCGGTTTAGTGCCGCTTTAGGCCGAGGGCGTGATCCTGAAGACCTGGGATCAAGTCCCGCATCAGCCTCCCTGTGTGGAGCCTGCTTCTCCCTCTGCCTGTGTCTCTGCCTGTCTCTCTTTCTGTGTTTCTCATGAATAAATAAATAAAATCTTAAAAAAAAAAAATTTAACTTTAATCCCCTGGCCTTTTTCCTGGCATTGGTCATATCCCTGCTCACTAGCACCTATGTGAGAGAGTGACCTCTAGGAAATGGAGAAAAAAATCCAGCTAGGAAGCCACTTGACCACAGCTATGGTTAGCAATTTAGCCTGAAGAACTAAAATGAGATCCAATGAATACCATGGACACTTCATACACACACACACACACACACACACACCTTAAAACATTTTCATATTACTCATTAATGCCAGCAGACAAAATATATTTATAAACTTATCAGGAGGAACATAAATACATGGTACTTTCATTCAGAGGCCCATAAGCCTTCAACACCCCTTTTTCTGGGGTTAGAAAACGTAACCTACAGAAATTGGTGTGGACCCAATGCTATATTGTTCCTTGGAAAATTTACGTGTCATTTTGATGAAGAAACTGTAGCATTTTGACGGGCTTACCCAGCACTCAGGGGTGTTGTACCAACCGTCTTTGATGACATAGGCAATGGCTGTTCACTTAGCTTCTCTGACCAAGGCAAAATCCAAGAGAATACCCCTTTCCCCAGTATGTGTATGCCTCCATTGTGATGGGTGAGTGATTATTGAAGAACAATTCCCATCCCTGACACTGCAGCCCTTGCCATAACTACACTGCCCACTTGGAGCTTCTGGTGAGGAAAAGATTACAGCAGTATAGGAGCAGTCCATCAGTCTTCCTACAATACCAGAACATTTCTGCTGCAGACAAACCATGGCTCTCTTCTATCCAGATTGCTGTCTCTTCAGGCCATTGCTGAGAGACCACACTGCTACTTTACAGTTTCTCAAAGATGCCTGGTGTTTCTGGTCCATGCCAGGTACCAACTACTGTAACCTGAACAAGTAATGCTCAGTAAACCAAAACACCTATCCTCAGGATTTTCCAGCTCAGTAAACCAAAACACCTATCCTCAGGATTTATTAAGATCCAAACTGAAAAATGGCAAGAATATGGCCTATGAACCATTTAGATGAAAATAATAGCAACTGGCATACGGTAAGCCAAAACTCCCTATTGAAAGATTAAATTTAAGTGGACTTATCACTAAATTAAAAAAAATCCTCAGAAGCTTCTCTTTTAGTTGTAACATGAAGGAGGAAAAAAAAAATCCATTTTTTAAGTAACTTCTAGCAACAAGTGTTACTGAAAAAAATGGCTAAGTGAACGATGACAAGCATGAAGCTACCTAATGTTCAAATTGTTTAAAATAGCTTAACAATTACTTTTAACCATTGTCTGTGATCTTTTTGTGTAACTCAATATAAAAATGTAAGTCCTTGGGGGCAGCCTGGGTAACTCAGCAGTTTAGGGCGTGATGCTGGAGACTTGGGATCGAGACCCACATCGGGCTCCCTGCATGGAGCCTGCTTCTCCCTCTGCCTGTGTCTCTGCCTCTCTGTGTCTCTCATGAATGAATGAATAAATAAATAAATAAATAAATCTTTTAAAAAAATGCAAGTCCTTTTGGTTACATGTTCACTGATATAGCTGAAATTACATAACCTAAATCTACCAAGGATTTTTATTTTTGAAAAATAATCTGATGAATTCAAAGCCATAAAACATGAAAAGGGGTGAGGGAATAAGGAATCTGAAACAGATGGCATCTGATTTTTTTTTTTCCTGAGTCCATCTTGAACACAATCCCAATAATGTCAAAATCCAATTTAGCTCTCCAAATAAGTAATCCACAAACCTTAAAATGGTAATTCTGAAGTAATTTCATTTCTCCCCCTCCTAGCTTCTCAAGGTTTCTATATTAGGCAGAAATAAGTAGAAGTTAGATGTTAAAAAGAGAAAAACTACCATGCCACAAATTCTAAGCTCTTTCATGAAAGTCTACTTCCACTTATCTAAAACCTTGAAGCAGTTTCTACCAAGATTGTTGATATTAAAACCTGTCTGTGATATCAGCGTTTTTTTTTTCTTTAAACAGTGATTATTCATTCTTTTTAAAGATTTTATTTATTTATTTGAGAGACAGAGTATGAACATGAGCAGGGGGGAGGAGGCAAAAGGAGGTGGAGAAGCAGACTTCCGGCTGAGCAGGGAGCCCGAGGAGGGGTAGGCTTATTCCCAGAACTTCGAGATCATGACCTGAGCCAAAGGCAGGGACTTAACCGCTTAACCTACTGAGCCACCCAGGCACCCCTAATTATTTATCCTTAATAGAGACCAAGTCGTATCTTCAGAAAGTAATATATCCTAAAAAAAAAGGAATAAGCTCTGGAAGAATACTTATTTAAGTAAAGCTCTGGAAGAATATTCATTTGGTTTGAGTAAAGCACTGCTTGGCATTTTTAAAACATTTCCATGATGACTCTTTCACTACCAATTTGACAGCACCAGTCAAATCAACTGTACTTTGTTCCTCATATGCTTCTAGTATATGGTATATAAGCCTTCCCAATCTTTGCTAAAACTCTTTGAGATCATCCAAGAGATGTAATATTAAAGAAAGGTTTAGTCATTTTTAGATTTCCTGACAAGCAAATTCCATAACTGACAACTGCAAAGATCCTTGGAATGGCCACATACTTTGAGTGGAAAAGGTCACTGAGAAAAGTGTCCTCTCAAACAGCCTCTAATGTTGCCTGCTATTTAGGTAGATCTTTTTCCTCTAACAGCTAGTATCCTATCTTATATCCCAAAGTAAATTTAATTTAGTAATAAGTCAAAGTTCCATCAGAATATTGGGGGGGGGGAGGGGGGAATGGGAGCTTCTGATGGCTTTCCCAAAGCAAGATAATATAGCCTCAATTTTAAGATTCAAAAGATGACAAAAAATGATGATCCCAAAGACTTTATATACTCAGAAAAGCCATTTAGAAAGTCGAATAATCCACAAAAAATCTACAACTGTAGCAAATAAGTTCAACTCTTTAAAAAATATAGTATACTTTATATATCTGTTTATCAATTTGACCAACATTTATTTCATCCCTGTAAAGAAGCTGCAGTGGATAGAAATTAACAGTATCTCTGCCTCAAAGAGTATGCAATATAGTTGGAGAGTTCTATTTTTGGAAAAAAAAAGTTCAACTATGTAAAAGATAGACATAGGGAAGAAATGTATTTGAAAATTTCTCTCAAAACATGCAAAACCTATAAACCTCTTTAAAAAGTGATACAAACTTTATACCTACTTTCCACAAAATCTTATTAAAGGAAGTTACTGAACTTACATTTTTTAAGTATAGAGTGCATTTAAAAATTAAAAATTACTAACTACAGGGCACCTGAGTGGCTCAGTGGTTGAGTGTCTGCCTTTGGCTCAGGTAGTGATCCCCCGGGGCCTGGGATTGAGTCCCACATTGGGCTCCCCACAGGGGGTCTGCTTCTCTCTCTGCCTGTGTCTCTACCTCGCTCTGTGTCTCTCATGAATAAATAAATACAATCTTAAAAAAAATTACTAACTACAAGTTACATTAAAAAGCAAACTATATTAGTTAATAATTTGACATCATGTTACATCTAACTGTATCTTTTAAATCTATAAAATGAAGAAAAAAAATGAATGAAGACTTACTATTCTAAGATTTAGGTCTACACTTTCATCATGAATAATTTAAAAGCAGAAATTCATTCCATTTTCATTTATTTTTACAGAATATTATACATAAGAATTCTGTACATATTGCTAATAGTTTTAAGTCTAATTAAGAGAAGTCATGCTACTGATGTTGATGTTAATCTTAAAATTACTTTCTATTTTATGCCCCAATTTTAATTCTCTTCAGAGCCATGTGAAGTTAATTATACTTTATATGTTATACGTATAGAAGTGATGAATTACCATACTGCACACCTGAAACTAATATAACACTATGTTAACTGGAATTGAAAACTTAAAATTTATATACATTAAGTGTTTTTTATTTTTTTTAAAATCAATCTACACCACACGCACTACAAATCCAAGAAAAACCTTTGAAACAATAATGGTCGCTTCAATAAACGCACATATTGTTATTTTTTTTTTTTTTACAGTTTAAAGAACCTAATAACTGAATTTCGTGATACTTATGATAAATTTCTACAAGCCACTGGAAGTCCTGTTGTATACATATGGTTTTGCAATATTATCCAGTTCCCTTTCCATCTCAAACCTCATTCCACAAAACCGGGCTATCTCGACTGTCTGAGATTAATGATAACAATCACTCTTTCAATTAAAAGGTGCTTTCATTTAAAGTGGACTGTTATTTTTCTTTTTTTGAAGCAGGCTCCACCTGCGCGTGAAGACCAACTCCGGGCTTAAACTCAGGATCCTGAGATGAAAACCTGACCTGAGATCAAGAGTCTCAGGATTAAACCCACTGAGCCACCCAGGCGCCCCTTAAGTGGACTGTGACTTAAATGCAACGCACACACCCACACGTACACCCTTACAATACTGGTAAAAATGTTAACTCCTCTCACTTACGAAGTAACGAAAAGCTCTGGTAGGTCCCACGACTTGGCCAAGGTCAACAACTAGCCGGTGGCACGGACTGGGTTCAATCCCAGATTTACCTACCTCAACCTCAAAGCCAATACTTCACTTGACCACTGTTATCTCCTTAAAAGATTAAGAGGCTCAAAAGCAGAGGACCTTGTCTCTCTGAACGTTCACGTATCTGTTCTGAGACATCTATCACCACACACAGAGATACAACTCGGTCGCTAATTGAAATACAAATGAAGAGGATCTTTCTGCTTCATTTAAACTAGGACAGGCTTACTGACAGGTAGGAAAGAGACTGGAAAAGCAGGCTTGCCTCAACATGTCTTAGACCTCTAGATCTATAGGGTTCCCCTCAGTCTTTTTTTTTTTTTTTTTTTTAATAAACATGCATATCTACCAAACAAGGGCTATATACCCGACGACGACTAGCCTGTACTTTGGTGCTTTTCCGTATTGCACTTTTCTACGATAATTTATGCCAGATTTAATATCGAACTGGGAGGCCTCGTTGAATATGCCATTCTGGCACTTTCCAAACACCTGAAGTATCATTTAAGGGCAGTGAGCCTAGTTCCACCTTTTTTTTTTTTTTTTTTTTTAACGTTATGATGCTTGCCCACTTTGCGGGGGGGGGGGGGGGTACCGCTCCGGTAGGACTCGAGGGCGAGAGAGCAGTAAAGGAAGAAGTGGGGGAAGCACACGGAAGTTGGGCGGAGGGAGGTCCCCTTACCCCCTCTTCTGCCCTAGCTCCGCCAAGGGCGGCTCCCCGCGGTGCCCGGCCGACTCACAACCCCCACAACCCGGGGAGCCGCGCTCCGTCTCACGACGGAAGGCAGGGGCAGCCAGGGATTGCCCCGACCGCTCGGACGATGTCCAGGCTCCCCTTGGGGCCCGGGAGGATGCTCCCCCTTTCAGAGCGAGCCCTCCAGGTGGCGAACTCCCCGTCCAGTCCGGCCGAAGTCTTCTGCATCCGAGGGGGCGCCTCTCCGCGACCTCGAGCTGACCACCCGAAACTCTCCGCCAGCCGCGTCCCCCAAACCCTCCATCCCACCCCCGCCACCCGCCACGGACGCGCAAACCGGCCTGCGCCCCACCCAGGATCTCCGCGGCCCCCTCCCCAACCTGGGGAAGGGCCCCCCCCCCCACTCCCTACGGACACACACACACCCTCAGGCGCCAGCTTCCCGGACCCCGTCGAAGCCAGAGTAAGTACCTGGTCCGGCAGGGCTCCGAGGCTCAGACGGGGCGGGCGCGGTCCCCTCCCCGAGGCGCCGAGCGCTTCTCTACCCACCCGCAGCGGCGGCTTCTCTCTTTCCCAGGAGCGGGAGGGAGGAGAGAGGTGCGGGAGGGGAGGGGGGGAGCGAGGAGCCAAGGGGCTGGAGGAGCCGAGCCGGAACCACTAGTGCTGGCCCCACCCTCGGCCCGGCGCAGAGCACCCTGGCGCTCCCGATAGGACAGACTTAAAGCAGGCAGCGAGAAATGGACACCACCACTTCCGGGTCATCCCCGCTGCTGCCACTCCCTAGCAACCGCGTGGGGTTGCTAAGCGGAAGTGCCTTCAAAGACAACCACCCCCGTTTCTTCGGGGACTACCGGGGGTACCTGGGAGCGCGTGCTCCTCTTTGGCAAACACCCTCTCACCTCTTCCCCGTGGTCTTAGAAGGGTCACACTCCTCGACCCGGAGGCACTGAGCCCAGCTGGCTTTTCCCTTCAGCTGTGTTCCCCCCTCCAGCCACCCCCGTCCCCGCCACTATAATACACCTGCTCCCTGCCCCCCTGAGTCCCAGGCCCACCCACTGGCTCCTCCTAAGGCTCCCTCTGGTCCCTCGTGGGAGTTATTTTCTGGCGATTTAGCATCTCCCTCTTGTGGACGTTTCAACTGGGTTTAAAAAAAAAAAAAAAACTTCAATGTTACGAAAGCGTTTTTGGGCACTTCGTTCTCCTGCGACAGCCTCTGAAGCCGAACGGTGAGGAAAGTTTCGTCTTCACCGATCTTCTCTCTTGTGGGGATTGCACGTTTGCGTACGATCTGGGAAGAACCTAGCTCAAATCGAAGGGGAAAACAAGGACTGGCTGTAAATCGAGTAGTGATTGTGACCCTTAAAAGAAAAAAAAAAAAAGGCCAAATGAAGCCGGTAATCAGGCTGCGGAAAGACGACGTTTAATCCTCCTACACTCAGAATAAACTTTCATACGTACACTGTGGACAAGAAAAATGGGAGACCTCATTGATTCTTCTGTCGGGGTAATCCAGGTTTTGGAAGTATTGGGAAAGCTCCTGGCTGTGGTAAAACCCAATATAACTAATTAATCCTCTCTTAAAAAAAAAAAAAAGGTTGATTTATTCATTAGAGACACAGAGAGAGGCAGAGGGAGAAGCAGGCTCCATGCGGGGAGCCCCGTGCGGGACTCGATCCCCGAACTGGGATCATGCCTTGAGCCGAAGCCGGACGTCCAAACGCTGAGCCACCCAGGCGTCCCTAATTAATCGTCTTTTTAGAAAAATGACCCATATCATTATGGCAGTTAAATATTCAGAGAAATATAGTTGGGCATTCAGAAAAAAAATTAGTATAAATCTTGGCTGGACTTTCTTATCTTGAATATGTCTACTTAAAAGCAGTAAAGCTGAATCTGTTCTCTATCCCATGGCAGTGAATGTACTTGCAATTGCTGGCTCTGACTTTATTGGTCATGATAGGCTCGTAGTCACCAATATTTGGCTGTTGTCCACCTCACTGGAGGCAGAGGAAATGAGCTTTGGTAACTTAAAAGAAAGAGCAGGGCTGTTGGGTTTCCTGTTCACCTGAGACAGCATTAAATTGATTCACTCTAGGCAGTTCAGCAAAACCTGTAGGAAATCACTTGAGATTCAAATGTCAGTAATAAGTTGTTTAATAAGCCTAAAACATTTCAACTCTTGCCATGGACATGCATATGTGTGGGAGTATGCACACACAAAAAAATTCAAATGGAATCTGAATACATCCAGTAATTAATAGTTCTTTTAATGGGGTGCCTGGCTGTCTCAGTCAGTAGAGCATGCAAGTTCCAGCCCCAAATTAGGTGTAGAGATTACTTAAAAAAAAAAAAAAAAAAACTACCTGGCAGTAGGTGACAAGTGATAAACCTGTTACCATGACAAAATAGAGGATGGTATTTCAATTGTCAACAGAATAAAAAATTTTTAAATTAGAAAAATAAAACTATGAGCACAATGACCAATGACTTATCTAAAACTATGGTGGACTTAAATGTCACTAAAAACCATAAAACATAATATGGTTAATGTGTTCTATGGAAATAAATATTTTATTGGATAAAATTGTTAAATGTAGTAGCCAATATAGAAATGCATCATTCATTTTTCCAATTGCCTAAGGATGTATGAGTCACAAAAGTATTCATTTAAATCTTCTCTTCCTACAGTTTTAAATTATTCAATTGCAAAATAAATAAATAAATTATTCAATTGCTTTTGTATTGTTGTATCAGTAACTGGCTTAACTACTAAATGGTCATATGACTTCTATAATTATATCATTTTCTTTTTAAAAAAAGATTTATGAGGAGCACCTGTGTGGCTCAGTTGGTTAAGCATCTGCCATTGGCTCAGGTCATGATTCCAGGGTCCTGAGATTGAGCCCCTCAGTGGGCTTCCCTGCTCAGCAGTGAGTCTGTTTCTCCCACTTCCTCTGCCCCTCTGCCTGCTTGTGCTTGCTCTCTCTCACAAATAAATACCAAGTATAGGAGGAGGGGAGTTATAGAAATTCAAATTTTAATTCCTAACATTTTTTCACAATTAGAGTTGCCAATTAATAAAACAGTTCACATAATGAACAGCTGTAAGTGGCTTGATTTGGACAAGATTATTTCTTGTTCAGTGAAGTTTTGATTCAGTAAAGATCCTTTCACCTCCATATGCTATCCTCAAAGATAAAAATATCCATTATAACAAAATTAGTTGGATCAAGGTCCAACTGAACCTTCCATTTTTCCAAAAATGAATTACCATGACATATTCTAAATACAGTGAAAACTGTAAGCAGTGTATATGTACATATGGAAAGGTTCAGTGCATTTAGGTTATTTTCTACTTTCTAAAAAAATAAGCATTTGTCATAAATAACTCTTTGAGCACCCTGTACAACTTTCACTATGGTATTGTTCTTCCTTTGTGAAATAAGGTAAACACAAGATACATATGATCCTCACAATGTTTAAAAATTCCAAAAAAGTAGTTTTATTCATTGTCTGGTCAGGAATTTAACATTTATATTAGTAATCTGAATAATCCATTCAAAGAGGAAAACCAGATTAACTTTGTGAAGAAGGGTATAAAATTATAAACTTAATTATCTTTTTAATGTATAAATTTTACCTTTTGATTCAGTTTTTGGTGGAAACAGTCTGTACTTCCCTTATATTTAGAAGAGGTTAAATTGCCAATCTATATTTTACAAAAACTTTAACAAGAAAACATTACATGGAATCTCTGCTAACTAAACACATTATCATATGTCGTGTATTTGGTAGCAATTACATAATTCAACTTCATTAGACACAGCACCATAAAATTTCTCTTTCCATCAGTGAAAAATAGCAAATCGGATTTCAGATCCATCAAAACTTGTCTTTAATAGAGTTCATTTGAGCTACTCCTTAATATGAAGCCTAATTATTAAGGAAGTACTTAGGATAAAAATTTGACTCTCGGAATGCCTGAGTGACTCAGTGGTTGAGCATCTGCCTTTGGCTCAGGGCGGAATCCTGGGGTCCTGGAATGGAGTCCCACATGGGGCTCCTTGCTGGGAGCCTCCGTCTCCCTCTGTGTCTCTGCCTTTCTCTCTCTCTCTCTGTGTCTATCATGAATAAATAAATAAAATCTTTTTAAAATATTTGACTCTCAATTCAGCAACATTCTGCTTAATATCCATCTCTAAAAGACAAAGCAAAAAATATAATCTACAATCATCAGAACTTAGTTAAGAAATTTATAAAATCAGATCAATGCACTGATTTGTATTTGTAAGGAAAAAAGAAGTATCTAGTAGGATATAATCTCAGGAAGCACACAAATGGACAGTCTGTTGTGAAAATAAGTACTCATTTATTAAAAATAAAGTTCAGGAAAACACTGGTAAAAACATGGTTAATTTTGACAACAGGAGGTCAGGGAGCAAAAAGTATGATGAGGAAGTAATATCAGTTACTAAGTTATATTGTACCCACCTCTAATTACACCCCTGGTTATCTTAAAATATATAATGTTAGCTCTAAGGATTCTAGACAGATCTCTAGGTTTATGGCAAGTTGCCTTTCATGTTTTATTGATTTCCAACTTTAAAATTATAAGCCCAAAGGGTAATATTTTATGATACTGAATCAAAGGCATATTCTAGGAAAAGTTCTCTCTTTTAATGTAGTCTATAAAATATTCTTGTCTAATTGTATGCTAGTATTTTATCTGTTTTGTTGTTAGAAGCTTTATCAACTGTTTAATCTTCAAGCCAAATTGCCCTTAAGGAAAAGATACATAGCCGTCCAAATTTTTCAACATTGCATCTTTGGCCCTCTTTCTTAAAAAGGGTATAAGTTCAGTTTAATACTGAATTTTTTAATGTGCAAAAATCTAACTCTGCTTCCTAAAGCAAATAAAAGGAATGAAAATATGGCACCATTCCAATAATCAAATGCCAATAAAAATGGCAGCAGTACAAAGATCTAAGCAAATCTCAAACACAGCAGATTCATAATTGGAACACTATGCAATGATTAATTTTTAGCAAGAACAAGAAGCTTAATAACAACAGGTAAAAGAAACCAAATATGCATTATACTGAATGCTAAGCTAAGTAACCATAATTAATCTTACAAAGTCTCTAATATCATAATCACTTGCTTTAGAGTAACTATGTAAGCCTCATTTTTTTAAATTAAATGCCTATTCAACAAAACTAATTGGAACAAATACATTTATGCAAATTTACATCCTAGAATAATAAACAGGACACATTAGTCAAGGATGAATTATGAAAGTTCTATTCTTTTTCGTCATCTGAGTGATCAGGTGGCAAAGGACGTGCTCTGTGGAAAGAATAGAGAACTTCAATAGTCACTTGAGTATCAACTGTTTAAAAAAAAGTAGTTATCACCTTACATAAATCATGAAAATTAATACTGTAATGTGTCTGGTTAAGTGAATAGAAATAGAGAAAATTAAACTCTATTAGTTGACAAACACCTACAAATTTCAAGTATTAGAGCAATAAAATTTTGTCAAATCAGTATTTCTCCTTTAGGATATGTTGCCATTTTTATTAAAAAAAGAAATCTCTTTTTGTGATAATAAAAGGCATAAAAAGTGGGGTGCCTGGATGGCTCAGTCGTTTAAGTGTCTCTTTGGCTCAAGTCATGATCCCAAGGTCATTTGATTGAGCCCAGGTTGGGCTCCCTGCTCAGGGGGGAGTCTGCTTCTTTCTCTTTACCCCTGCTCCTCCCCCCTGCTCGTGCGCTCTCTCTCACTCTCTCTCTCAAATAAATAAAACCTTTTTTAAAAATGGCAAAAAAAAAAAAAAAAAAAAAAACCAACCAATCCATTTGAGTAGAGAAAATATAGCAAGATGCTATATTTGACGATATAGCCTTTTGAACCATACAAACCTATTACCTAATTGGAAAAATCTCAAAATTGGTTAAGTTGGTATATGATAGTTGTAGCTTTTGAAAATTAGTTTGTTACCCCAGAGCCATTTTGTACTCATTACATGTATTATAGAGAAGTCAATTGAAAACTTTTCTGACATAAGTCAGAATTTTTTAGAGCAGATGAAGATCTGGGAAATCTATTCTAAAATAAGCAGTTTTCAAATTAGGTCCCATAAGCTTAAATAGTCATAGAGCTAGGTAGTGAAAGAAGGAAGCTAAAACAAAGGTATTCTGACTTGGTACGAGACTATCATCGATTTACCTCCTATTAGATTACCAAGAGGTCTTCATTGTATTTTCCTGGAAGTTACATTAACAAATGAAATACTATCAAGAGTCAAGCTTCCTTTTTTTTTTTTTTTTCAAGAACCTGCTGTATTTTATGCACTATATAGCTCTATTCAAGATTTAAAGTAGATAGTCTTTCTTGATTGACTTTCCCCATGCAACTGAAGGGAATTTACCCTGCCCTTGTGAGAAAAATAAAGATGTACGAATAGTCATGTTTCAGATTATAGAGTTTATACCAGAAGTCTTTCTAATAAACTGATAGTTATCGGGATCCCTGGGTGGCTCAGCTGGGGATCCCTGGGTGGCTCAGCGGTTTAGCGCCTGCCTTTGTCCCAGGGCGTGATCCTGGAGTCCCGGGATCGAGTCCCACATTCGGGCCCCCTCCATGGAGCCTGCTTCTCCCTCTGCCTGTGTCTCTGCCTCTCTCTCTCTGTGTCTCTCATGAATAAATAAATATTTTTTTGGAAACCTGATGTTATCTACTATCAAAAGCAAATCTATTGATTTACTATCAATAAAGAGTTAATTACAACTCTCCTAAACAAAAACAAATCTAAGAAAGAGGTCTAAAGGAATAGTATTAACCTCTACTACCTAGTTTTATGTCACAAATTTTATTATACCATGGATCAAAGTTCTTTATGAGAATATGCATGTAATCTTTCTCCATATAATTGAAAGCTTGTAATATATATTTCATTGCTATGATGATCAGTAATGGTCAATGGTATGCCATATTTGGCCATATTGTTTTGTTTTCTTAGTGGAAGTCACAAATAATTCAAGAGGGTTGTAATATATTCTAGAGCTAATATTGACTATTAGCCTGTCATATTAGAACGGGAAGAACAAAGAAGGAAGAACAAGGAAGAATGTTGCCAGACAGTGACAGGGAACTAAAAGAAACTGACAGGAATCATGAAAGCAAGTCTGTTAAAAGGCTTTTTCTAAAAATGTATCCCATTCATTGTTGATTTTTATTGAAACCTGAAATCGTAAAAGTGACATAGCAACAAAGTCTAAAATTTAATCACTGCTCTAGAGTTTGACATTCCTTTTAGATATCTCATAACAGGGGAGCCTGGCTGGCTCAGTCGGAAGAACATGTGACCCTTGACCTTGAGGTTGTGAATTTAAGCCCCACACTGGGTGTAAAGATTGCTTAAAAAAAAAAAAAAAAATATATATATATATATATATATATCTTGATTGATATATATATATATATCTTGTAACATGGATGGCAAGCACTCAATAAACATTTATTAAGTGATCTTATGAACAGTATTGAATTCTTAAAATTTTATATGCATAAGCATCATTTTGTAATCCAAATACTTTGTTTTAGTTGCTCTTTCAGCCATTTAGTTTGTGTTCAATGGAAATCAATTCCAAACACAATGTACAATCCCAAACAGATGTATGGTGTTCAGATATGAAGGGAATATTCATTCACACCCATAGATCCCACATAGCTTGAGATCTGTTGGATCTGATTGTTCTCCTATGGGTTTCTAAAAATGACAAATACTGGTTTAAGACATATTAAGCCTACTATAGTCATATTGGATACTGTAAACCTGAGCATCAGTGTGTTAATATGTGAATCAAATATTTCATGGGGTGTCTATTTCTAGAAAACTTTCCATACATCAAGGCAGTTGTAAAAGTTTTACATTCCAGAATCAGGTAACTTAGGTTTAGAATCAATTCTAACTATCAAAAAATACTGATATAGAAAGTTTTCCAAATGTAGCTATTCTGATTCATAAAGTTTTTAAAAACGTATTCACAGAAAGAGCACAAAAGAGTTGTGAATTTAATATAGGCAAGTCTTGGGGCACCTGGGTGGCTCAGTTGGTTGAACATCCAACTTTTAATTTTAGCTCAGGTCATGATCTCAGGATCTTGGGATCAAGCCTCCCACATCAGGCTCTGTGCTCAGTGCAGAGTCTGCTTGTCCCTTTCCCTCTGCTCCTCTCCCCACTCATGCTCTTTCTCAAAAAAAAAAAAAAAAAAAATATATATATATATATACATATAGATATACACACACATGCAAGACTCCTGTCTTCACTTCCCAAATACCTAATATACATTATTTTTGCCTCCTTCATATCTTTGTATCTTAATTTCAATATTTGTCAAATATGCCTTCAAAATATATTTTTAAGTTGTAAAAAGTTATTTTAAAAATGCAGAAATAAATGGCAGAATTTAAGATTGGTTAAAGTCAATGAATTTCTTATCTTTGGAGTCCAGTAAAGTGATCCAAATCAAACAAATCTGACATTCTTACTGGATGGGAATGTGTGATAGGAAAATACCTGTCATTTGACTTTTAAGTATATATCCCAAAATTACTCGTGCTTAGATTTGTAGTAGAACATGTCAATTATTACATGAAGTCACATGCAATGTCAATTCTAAAGCCCCAGAGGAAGGAGTTCCCAAGAGAACAATGAAAACTGAACAATGTAAAACTTCATGTAGAGTATGTCAGCATTAAATTCGGACTGCTGAAATAATACACAGAGGATTTGAAATAACACCTGGTGGTTCCTTCCAAAGTACATATAAATAGCTTCATGGAAGCTTTTTATAGAACCTAATCATTTTATGGCCTTCTAAATTTCATAAATCAAAGTAAAAACCCAATTTCCATTTTGCAGCATATCCCTTTTCTCTAAAGTGAAGTTATTCTTATTATAAAGATAGAGTTTTAAGTGTCCATATTTCTTAAGTTTTAAGTGTCATATTTCTTGATTTCTGTCACATCATTAATTTTCAATGTCTCTCTCTCTTCAGTCTTGTATGTGAACCTTCAGCAGATTTAATATTGGTATTCGTTATCTAGTCAAATCCTTCAGATGTCAGTCCAAGTGGGGACTCTCACATTTTCTGTGTTAATAAAACAAAGAGTGGAATTAGTAGATCTGATGGAGACCTGTGTTTTCCTGGTCACACTGGACTTTTCTAGTCACCATATGGATTGGACTTTAGAATATGCATTCACAGGACACCTGGATAGCTCAGTGGTTGAGCATCTGCCTTTGGCTCAGGTCGTGATCTTAAAAATCTTAAAAAAAATCTTAAAAAACATATGTGTTAGTGAACAATAGGGCCTGGATCTGTTTAACAGTAGAGATGGGGAAGGGCAAGCAAGACCACAAGGAAAATGGCCATTCTGACTTGTGGCCATGACTGTAGGGCACAGGTAGACATTGTGGGTTCAAACAGAGGACCTGGGGATCCCTGGGTGGCGCAGCGGTTTGGCGCCTGCCTTTGGCCCGGGGCGCGATCCTGGAGACCCGGGATCGAGTCCCACGTCGGGCTCCCGGTGCATGGAGCCTGCTTCTCCCTCTGCCTGTGTCTCTGCCTCTCTCTCTCTCTGTGACTATCATAAATAAATTAAAAACAAACAAACAAACAAACAGAGGACCTGGTGTGCTGGTTAAAAGAACGTGTGAATAAATCTGTGTGGATAGAAGCAGTGCCAGAAGTAGCAGCCCCAAACAGAGCCTGACCATCATCCCCCTTACCCATGTTGGTCATTGTGCCCTGGGTCAAACTTGCTACTTGCTACACTGGAAGATCATAGGCTCCTGGCTGGTGCAGAAGTAGCTAGCATGGTCTCAAACCAGGGGGCATCAAAATGACAGTGGCATGGCACCATCTGCCCACCCATGCTCACCGTTCCTTATACCTCCAGTCAAATAATTTGTTTTTGAAACACAATTTTTCAAAATTGTTTAGGGAGCCTGGATTCTATTACTTACAACTCCATTTTTTTTTAAAAGCAAGTTTTCTTTGCCTTTTTTCCCAAGTGGCATTATTTTTTTTGTGATTTTTTTTTCTTTTAAAGAAAAACTTATTTATTCATGAGAGACACAGAGAGAGAGGCAGAGACATAGGCAGAGGGAGAAGCAGGCTCCACGCAGGGAGCCCGATGTGGGACTTGATCCTGGAACTCCAGGATCATGCCCTGAGCTGAAGGCAGACGTTCAACTGCTGAGCCACCCAGGCGTCCCTTTTTTCCTGATTCTTTAAAGTATGTTTGTTGTTGAAAGTTTGTAGCACAAAATGAATATAAAGAGAAGTTTATACCCAGACATAATCACTATTGACATCTGGTCTGTTTATACATGTTTTCACACCATAAAAACTGTACCTCTATATGCAGAATTTCTGTTTAATATTTATCATGAGCATATTCCTGATATTAAAAGCTTCAAAAGCATGATTTAATTATATTTTTAAAAAGATTTTATTTATTTGACAGAGAGCGAGAGCACAAGGAGGGGAGTAGCAGAAGTAGAAGGAGAAGCAGGCTCCTCACTGAGGAGGGAGCCCAATGTGGGGCTTGATCCAGGATTCTGGGATCAAAATCTGAGCTGAAGGCAGATGCTTAACCACTGAGCCACCCAGGTGCCTTGATTTAATTATCCTTTTTTTACAAAGTTTGTACACTTGGGGCTCCTGGGTGGCTCAGTCGGTTAAGCATCCACTCTTGATCTCAGCTCAGATCTTGATCTCAGGCTTATGAGTTCAAGCCCCATGTTGGGCTCCATACTGGGCATACAGCTTACTTAAAAATAAAAATTTGTAAAAATAAATAATAAAAATAATAAATGTTTTTAAAAAGTGTATACACAGAACTCTGTATTATGCAGTTTTATTTCTGCCTTGTTTTGAAGTATTTTTATGCATTTTTAGAGAAACTGTAAAGAAAATACACATGGTATCGTGGTTTTCAAAGTGATAGGGATTTATATGTTTTCCAAGTTTTCTATATTGGTTATTTATTTCTTGTGGAGGTGGAACTAGTCATTTTCTGAGAGGCTGAGTTAGTAGAATTGATGCTGGAAAAACCAACATAGAAATTGCTTTTCAGAAAAAAAAAAGTATAGGGCAGCCTCGGTGGCGCAGCAGTTTAGCGCCGCCTGCAGCCTGGGGCGTGATCCTGGGGACCCGGGATCGAGTCCCACGTTGGGCTTCCTGCATGGAGCCTGCTTCTCCCTCTGCCTCTCTCTCTTTCTGGGCCTCTCATGAATAAATAAATAAAATCTTTAAAAAGAAAAAAAAGTATAGAAAATAAAGCAGTAGAATGAAAGAATAAAGCAAGAAGTTCATGGTTAATAACAAAGCACTTAGCGTCTGATTGGGAATTGATCCTCTTTGAGTGACTGAAATGAGTAAAAATAATACCTTTCACTGATGTTTGAAATTTGGGAGTGACTCAGAATAAGAGATAAGCACAAGTTTTTTTTAAAAAACCTCTGGTTTGTGTTTTCTTATGACTTCAAGAAGAAACTTTAAAGTTACTCAATATTCCCTTGTCTTTTATTTTTAAAAATATACATATTTTCTTTATATTCCAGAATATAACTTACTTTTTTTTTGCCTTTCCTAAGCCACTACTTCCTGCCTCTTCAGGAATCCGATTTTCTTTTTCAGAATCTTTAGGAGACAGCCTGAAGAATTCTCCAATTCCTTTTTGCCACTTGGGAGTTGGGCGTACACAAACCGGATTCCCTCCTGCATACTTATTTTCAACTATAAAATATAAACAGACGGAACTAAATAAGAACTAAGGGTGCAATTGCCATTCCTTATAGGGAAACAATTATTTAATATTAAATCTACAGGGTATTAAGTGGTATTACATCCATCTTAAACTAATTAGAAAATGTGAGATGATAAAGTTTTATTCAGTCAATAGCATATTATACATTGTTATAATACAATGTGTAATAATATTTTGTTAAAGTTATCCTTTGTCCTAGGAAAATAAAATTAACAGTATTTTTACAACTGGAAAATATTTTTTATAATTTATCCACAGAGCTATTCAAGTAGTCTTCTGCATTGTCATTAAAATTTAACACATTTTTTCCTAATATGAGGTATAGTATAAAGCATCAAAAGTTTACTTAACAAGGTCATTTAGATAAAGCACCTAAATATAGAGCAATGTGAAAGTTTCCACAAAAATAGGTTTCATTTTTCAGAGCCCTTGGCTCCTGTTCAGTTCATAAAGCAAATCCAATTCTTTTTTTTTTTTTTAAGTAAGCTCTACACCCAACACAGGGCTTAAACTCATGACTCTGAGATCAAGAGTCGCATGCTTTAGCAACTGAGCCAACCAGGTGCCCCAATTCCAAATTAAAAAAAAAATTAAAACAGTAATATGGAGGAAAAGTTTCCGCCTCTTTATGAAGTAATGATTTATTCTAACCAAGATGAGCAAATTACTGAGCCACTACATATACCTTTTGCTTTAAACATATTTGTCACAAACCGTTATAAAGTTGCTTCCATATATACTGTCTGAAGTTTTTAAATCTTTTTTAAAAGTACAAGTAAGCTTTTGAAAAATAGTGATCTGGGGTGCCAGGTGGCACAGTCCGTTGAGGGTCTGACTCGGTTTCGGCTCAGATCCTGATATCAGGGTCCTGAGATCAAGCCAGGTGATGACCGCAATCAGCATGGAGTCTGCTTGGAGTTTCTCTCTCCCTCTCCTCTGTCCCTCCCTGCCCTCTCAATATCTAAGAAGGAAGGAAGGAAGGAAGGGAGGAAGGAAGGAGAGAAGAGGAGAGAGAGAGAAAAAGAAAGAAAAGAAAAGAAAGAAAAGAAAAGAAAAGAGAGGGAGAGAGAGAGGAAAGAAAGAAAGAAAGAAAGAAAGAAAGAAAGAAAGAAAGAAAGAAAGAAAGAAAGAAAGAAAGAAAAGAAAGGAAAGGAAAGGAAAGGAAAGGAAAGGAAAGGAAAGGAAAGGAAAGGAAAGGAAAGAAAAGAAAAGAAAAGAAAAGAAAAGAAAAGAAAAGAAAAGAAAGAAAAGAAAAGGAAAGAAAAGAACAATCAATCCTTTGGTTCACAATTTTCCCAAAGGAAACTTAGAGGAATGCTTTAATTACTTAGAAAGTGAGCTACAGCAGCAATAGGTAGCTCAGTATAGAATTCAAACCCAACTAGGGGCACCTGGGTGGCTCAGTCACCCAGAGTCTGACTTTGATTTTGGCTCAGGTCATGATCTCAGGGTCCTTGCTCAACAGGGAGTCTGCATATCTCTCTTTCTCTCCCTTTGCCCTTCCCCCCAACACACACACTCGTGCTTGGTCTCTCAGATAAATAAAAATATAAAACAAAACAAGAATTCAAACCCAGCTCTGCTGATTTAATTGTGACTTTTACCCAAGTATGTAAACTGAGCTTAAATGTCACTTAAAATGAGATTGTTACGAATTTCATATAGTTGATTAAAAATAGAGTTGAAAAAAATAAAATAAAATAGAATAAAATAAAATAAAATAAAATAAAATAAATAAAAATAGAGATCAGTGGTTGCCTCCTGGCTCAGTTGGTGAAACAGATGATTTTTTTTTTTTAACATGCAACTCTTGATCTCAGGGTTGTGATTATGAGCCCCATGTTGGGTTCAGAGATTACTTACGAATAAAATCTTACAAAAACAACAATAGAGATCTACCGGGGCACCTAGCCGGCTAGTGGGTAGAGTATGCAACTTTTGAACTTAAAGTCCTGAGTTCAAGCCTCATATTGGGTGTAGAGCTTACATACAAAAAGTAAAGATCTATAAAATGCCTTAGGGTGCATCTGGCCAACATGTCAAGAGCCTATTCAGTTGGTTCTGGTGGTTCAACAGTGGACGAGACAATGGGATGTGGCGCTAACTGGAATGTAATGGTATAGGATATGCTCAGTAAATTAATCACCTTTCAAAACTTTTGACCTACAGCTCTTTTATCTAAAGAGAGTACATTAGTAAATATTTTCTAATGAAATATTTAGAACTGGGGGAAGTTAACTTAAGAACCTGTGAAGTTCACTGTGTTCCCCTGTATGTTCTTAATTAGGCCTTGTGGAATTAATCTTCCTAACTGCTCAACTTCCTAGGAGAGGAATGAAGCACCAGATGGCACGGTATTTTCTCAACCTCTCCTTGCACAGAAGGAGCAGTGTGAAGCTATTTCCACGGCCAAATTTTCCCTCCTAATGTCCCAAAGGCAGTATCAGGAACTGCACAGTTGGAAAACACACACACACACACACACACACACAATGCTAAAAAACAAACAAAAAACCAAAAATACATGCAGAAATAAAAACGAAAACGTTTACACAAGAAGACAATGTGATTAGCACTGTCAACTATGGTCCTAATTCTTAATCTAGTGAAGGGGAGCTTAAATAGCCTCTTACAGGAAAAAGCCATCTGCCAATATTAAAAATAAAAAAAGCTAAACCAGAAAAGAAAAATAGATTTCAAGATAAACTGTGTCTGTTCCTAATGCTGAGGTTTGAGATTCTTTTCCTCGGGACCCCCACCTTTATACCCCAACTGGCCAAGAGGTCAAGGTCCCCTCATTATATCATAGGGCAAGGAAGAAATTATGGTATGAGGATCTCAGGAAAAATAAATTCCACAGTAGGTCAGGGGGCTTGCAGGTCAGGAGAACTGTGGTGCCAGGCCTGATCCCCCCCTTTTGTGAAGGTTTCTCCAGGAGTTGCAGGGGCGGTTTTTTGTTTGTTTGGGGGTTTTTGTTTTGTTTTACCTTTCCTCGATGAAAGCGGTGTGGAGTTAGTAGCAGAAGTAGAGGAACCAAGCACCTTCCTGGGGGCTCGCGAAGCCACCACTGCGGAGAGGCAAAAGGAGAGCATTAAATAGAGGGGCAGTAAGGTTCCCACGCCCAGCTTCAAAGCCACGTTCTCAACACAGTCCCAACCCTGCAAGAGCCCCTCGATCCAGAACAGCAGGAGACCCTCCCCACCCCTACTATTCCCCACTCCCCATCCCCCCATCCCCCCGCTCCTCCACCCCCCGCCTGTCCGCACCACTCCCCGCTCCTGGTAAACGGGCCAGGCCGTTGCTTCCAGAACGGCTGGACCAGTCTGGCTCACCTGGGCGGTGGCGAACCCCGGCCTCTCCCGCCCAGCGCGGGGCTGCCCGGACAACCCCCCTCCCCCCCTTCCCCCTCCCTGCACTGCCTTGCTCCACTACCTCACCTTTTCTGTAGGTGCCTGGGACACTGTCCGCTTTTGTCCGCACCATGTTCAAACCCGAGATGAGAGCAATCAACCGACTTTCCAACCGAGGGTGTTTAACTGCACAAGGACCCGAAAGCGAAATCTCCCGCCACGGTTTATATTGGTCTCTTTCCCGCGCGCTCCACCGGCTCCCTCGGGAAGCCGCTCCCATTGGTCCCGCGCCGGCCGCCCACAGCCAATCACCAGTGTCCAGCGATGACACTGTCCAGCGGCGGGGGGCGGGGGGTGGGTGTCAGTACGGTCCCATCCATCAACTTTTGCAGAAGCCTGTGATTCGTACCCGCCTTAAGTGGGTGGTGCCAAGGCTCTCCCCTGGGGTGCCCTAAGAGTCGGGGCTAAGAGGATGAGCTGGGGAAGTGGGCCTGCTTCGGAAAGAACACCCAGGAAACACAGCGAATTATAACAAAAGGTACTACAGGGTTAAATCCATAATGACTGACTCCAGAAAAAGACACTTGAAATAAAGCTGATTTTTAAAAGCAAATCAAAATAAAGAACTTTTTTTTTTCTTCTTTTTTTTTTAAACCTCACACAAATTCTCTCTACCGGGTCCATAACAAAATAATTCTACGTAATGTTAGAAAAGGAAGGTAATTTATTTTAGAGGACTTTTCTACGTTTTTAGTATGGTGTGAAACGAAGAAAAAAACTGAATAGATTGTATGTACATACACACATAAAAAGTAACAAAGTAACAAAAGGGCTTCCCGAGATCTATATGCTCTCAGAGTTCCATTCAAAATACGTCAAATGTCAAAAAAAAAAAAAAAAAAATACGTCAAATGTCAGGGTGCCTGGCTGGCTCGGTCAGTGGAGCATGCAACTCCTGACCTTGGGGTTGTGGATTTGAGCCTCACCACAAGTGAGGCTCTTTAAGTGTAGAGATAACTTAAAAATAAAATATTTTTTAAAAATGCGGAATGTAAAAAAAATAAAAAAATAAAAATGCGGGGGGATCTCTGGGTGGCCCAGCGGTTTGGCGCCTGCCTTTGGCCCAGGGCATGATCCTGGAGACCCGGGATCGAATCCCACATCGGGCTCCCTGTGCATGGAGCCTGCTTCTCCCTCTACCTGTGTCTCTGCCTCTCTCTCTGTCTCTGTGTGACTATCATAAATAAATAAAAATTAAAAAAAAATAAAGTTCTTTACTAAAAAAAAAAAAAAATGCGGAATATGCCAAGGGTACATCCCTGGCATACAGTGATTATGATGCTAGAATAAGAGCTCACAACTATATTCTATCCCTATGCCTATCTTATAATTACAATATCTCTGGGGAGTGATTTTCAATCTCAAAACCATGCATGAAACATAAACATAACATAATCAGATGAACTTGCCTTGGGATGTATTTTGTTAAATGCTCACTTTAAAGGCAATCCTAAAAATGTAAGCAGGGCATCAATTCTCTCCAATAAATTATGCTTGAACTTGTGGAAAATAGCCTTCTCAGTACTTCAACAGAATTGACAAATACTTACTGTTTTAGAATTAAAGGATCTTGAAAAAAGGATTAAAGGATCTAGACAACAGGTGAAATTATATGTTAATTGTATTCTGATTCTATTAATTATATTATAATAGAAACATATTGGAAATTACCTGTAGCTTTGTTTAAGCCTTGGAGTCTAGGGCACCTGGCTTAGCGTTGGAGCATCTGCCTTTGGCTCAGGTAGTGATCCCAGGGTCCTGGGATAGAGTCCCACATTAGGCTCCCTGCAGGGAGCTGGCTTCTCTCTCTGCCTGTGTCTCTGCCTCTCTGTGTCTCTCGTGAATAAATAAAATCGTTAAAAAAAAAAAAAAAAAAAAAGCCTTGGAGTCTAAGACTATATTAGAATTCCTATCAGAAAAATCAACAAGCCCCAGGGTATTCCTTTCTTCTTTATCATCATGTCCGTCTCAATACACAATCATTCTTCAATACACATTCTCTCTTTTTCAGTTCAAGTGGCTTCTACAAAGGCCTGAATTACTTAATTCAAACTCATATCTCAGATTCCAGTGGAGTTTAGATAGCATAGAGATTCTGCTGGTCTTTTCTCTTAGTTCACAAGTCAAGTAAATGGCTGGAAAGAATTGCAAATAAACCTTGCACAGAAGAGGAGCAATCTATTACTATAGCTGCATTTGTATGTTTGTCTTTTAACAACAGGGAAGAATGCATATTAAGGTAAAAAATTAGGAAACAAGCAGTGATGTCTAGCAAAAATTCTTAATTTAAACGTTTGCTTTGAAAAAAAAAAACAAAAAAATAAAGGTTTGCTTAGAGGAAGTGCTTCTCCTTTAGTTAAAACACAGAGAAGAGGGGATCCCTGGGTGGCGCAGCGGTTTGGCGCCTGCCTTTGGCCCGGGACGCGATCCTGGAGGCCTGGGATCGAGTCCCACGTCGGGCTCCCGGTGCATGGAGCCTGCTTCTCCCTCTGCCTGTGTCTCTGCCTCTCTGTCTCTCTCTGTGTAACTATCATGAATAAATAAATAAAACCTTAAAAAAAAAAAAAACACAGAGAAGAAAAAATTAAAAAAAGAAACACAGAGATTTGTGTGGTATGAATTTGAAAATTTCAAAGGCCTAGGGCATTATGAAAAGTTGTAGTAGATATGTATGAAATATCTGCCTAAATTTATGCAAAGGAATATCTTAAGTCATGTTAAATAAGTACACTTGCTTTGCTCAGGCAGAAATGCATTTTAATAAACGATAATGACTGTAAATTGCATTGCATTGCATTATATACATTACAAATTAGAGATTACAATCATTAACATATGCTTTATGTAAAAGAATACTTTATTCTTGAGAACCTAATAATTTCATCATAATTTATATGATGTACTAAGTCCTATTGTAGAAACAATCTTGTGATAGTTTGTCTCCAAGAAGTTAACATTCAAATTATGGGAACTGAACAGATACAGAAACAGGTAAACAATTTGGGTATGTCATATTAATATGAAATGTAGCATATTTTTATGAAGAAACAAAATTTGTACCCACTATTAACTTACATTCACAGATAATTTGTTTTTTTCAAGCTATAAAATGTTTTCTAAAATAATAACAAAGGCAATCTACATCCAATGTATATCAATACTTATATAATTTTGATTTATGTCAATGAAAATATTAGTATAAAACAGTGAAGCAGGATCCAATAATGCAATTGCTTAGTCTACATTACCTAATGGGAATGAAGAATCTGTAAATGTAACAAAAAGTCAGTCAATTAAATTTATTGATGGGTGCCTGGTAGGCTTAGTGGAGTACAATTCTTGATATCAGGGTTGTGATTTTGAGCCCCATGTTGGGTGTGGAGATTACTAAAAAAATAAAATCGTTAGAAAAATTTATTGATGAAATATATCAGAGGATATTAAGTTCTCCAGAATAGTCTGGCTAATTTTCTCCAGTCCATTGTCCAATGGAATGAAACACATAGAAGTCTAGTCTTCTCAGGTTGAAATACTTTGACTTTTTAAAAAATCACTGCAAGGGGTGCCTGGGTGGTTCAGTCCATTAAGTGGTAAGCCTCAGACTTGATTTCAGCTCAGGTCATGATCTCAGGGTTTCAAGATTAAGCCTTACTTTCAGGCTCCCTGCTCAGTGGGGAGTCTGCTTGAGATATTCTCTCCCTCTGCCCCTCCCTCTTTTGCTCTCTCTAAAATAAATCAATAAATTTTTAAGAAAATATAAAACCACTGCAGAATGGAGGATGGGTTAAAAAGGTGATGGGGATTAAGAAATGAACTTGTGATAAACACCAGGTGTTACATTAAGTGTTGAATCACTATATTGTACATCTGAAACTAATATTATACTGCACCTTAACTAACTGCAATTTCAAAAAAGTATTTAATTTATTTGACAGAGAGAGAGAAAGCTGGGGGGCGGGGGTTAGGCAGAGGGAGTGGGAGAAGTAGACTCTCGGCTGAGCAGGACCCTGAGATAGTGACTTGTCCGGAAGGCACTTAACCCACTGTGCCATCCAGGTGCTCCCAACTAACAGTTATTTAAATTAAAAAAAAAAAAATTAAAAGGACATCGTTGACAGAGAAAAAAAGTATTACAGAAGTAAAAAAAACAAAACAAAACAAATTTCACTAGGGAATTTAGGTGGAAATCCTTGAAAGCCAAATCCCAGTACCTGTTTTATTAAAGTTCCCGCCTCCCCTTGAGCTTCTCGGGATGTCTTGACCCTCTTGGAAAAGACCTGGCTTAAAAAATAAACAAAGAGGTTTTAGCAGTAAGCATCTAGCATTGGACCACATGGATATTAACAAAACCAGTACCACCAAAGCAAATCCTTACAGCGCTTCCTCTAGCTTGCAAGAGCTATTTTATTTTATATATATATTTAATTAATTAATTAATTAATTAATTATGAGCGACACCGAGAGGGAGAGGCAGAGACACAGGCAGAGGGAGAAGCAGGCTCCCTGCAGGGAGCTGGATGCGGGACTCGATTCTGGGTCTCCGAGGTCACGCCCTGGGCCGAATGCAGACGCTCAACCCCTGAGCCACCCTGGTGTCCCCACAAGAGCTATTTTAAATGTTTTATATAAAACCAGAAAAAATTTAAAAGCTGGCATCTCAGATTAAGATTTTTATCTTTTCCTCGGCCGTGGGCGTTATAGGTAATCGTACTGGGTTGGCAGGATTCCCGATTCCGAAACCCTAGTTCTAACCACGCAGAAAAATCACGGGCGGACGAGCTCCGGCAGGAGCGTCAACAGCGCCAGGAAGCGGGAAAAAGGAGGTGGCAGCGGTGGGCGGGATCTGTGCTGGGGGCGGTGCCTCCGCGAGGGCGGTGCCGACCGGCGGAACCCGCGCGAGCGAGGTCGGTGTTGCCAAGGGGACTAGTCCGGCGCCGGACGTGGGGTGGTTGGAACCCAGCTGGTTCCGGCTGGGAAAGATGGCGGTCGCTGGGGCGGCGTCCCGGGAGCAGCTGGTGGGCTGGTGCACCCAGGAGTTGCGGAAAACTTTCGGCCTGGATGTCAGCGAGGAGATCATGCAGTGAGGCCGGTTCGGGTCCCAGGAGGGAAGGAGCTCTGGGATGGCACTTGGCTGAGCGAAAGGGGAAGCGGGGAGGACTTAAAAGTTGATGAGAGTCAAGGAATAGGATAAAAAGGGCTACTGTCGGTCTCGAGGCGCTGAATCTTGACCTCTGGCTTTACAGTTCAGCGTCTGGAATTAGGGCATTCAGGCTCCACAATCGGCCGGGGAGGCCTTTTTTCTTAGGAGAACGCCAAATCTCTGATAATTAGTCCTCCATGACTGTCCCGGGAGCCGGTTTCCGTATAGATGCTGGAGACAAGGGGCAAGCCGAGTGGTCTTTCCAGAGGTACCTTGCAATGAGGATTTTTAGTTTGCCGGGATCTGGGTTGTGTCAGTTAGGATCTGGACTTTAAATTGAGGCTGCGGTGTTAAGGCGTAAATAGCTTCTGACTGAGGAGTCCCACGTTCTGGTTTTTTGGTTGTCATTTATCATTTTGGAGCCTCTGACAACTTGATTTCCCTCTGCATAGCTTAGTTTCCTCGCCTGTAAAATGAATGATTAGCCGGGCTTATCTTTAATATTTATAATTCTTATGAAGTGGAGATGGTGACATAATTTACTATTTGCTTTCAGTGGATTATTTTAGTATGTTTGTTGCACTACATAACCGGTGCTAGGGCAACAAAGACAACTGAGCCCATTGGGTTCTGCCTGGTTGATGATTGGAGGAAATGTAAGGAAATGTAAGGTGTTGTGGGAACATGGAGTAAAGTACTCCCACTAAGATTTGAGAAACTTGGAAGGTTTACTTCAAGGGATGACTTTCACCCCACAACTAAAGGGTGGGTAAGTGGAAGGGCAGTGTTGAGGCAGAGGGCAAGACTTCTGCAAAGATTGGTCTTGGTCAAAGAGCCTGAAAGTGCTTCTTTTTTTTTAAAGATTTTTTAAAAAAACTTATTAATGAGAGAGAGAGAGAGAGAGACAGAGACACAGGCAGAGGGAGAAGCAAGCTCCATGCAGGGAGCCTGACGTGGGACTGAATCCCGGGTCTCCAGGATCAGGCCCTGGACCGAAGGCAGACACTCAACCGTTGAGCCACCGGGGCTGCCCCTGAAAGGGCTTCTTGATTTGATTTTTGTTCATAGATGGTGAAACCTGAATTGCCATTTCTAGGGCTTTTGTAGGAAGTGAGTTTCTGAGTTTGGAGAAAACAGTCTTGTTGGCAAGGAGACTATTTAAAAAGCTTGTATTAAAGGTTTTTGTTTTAAACATTGGAATAAACTATATTAAAAAAAAACCCTGCAAAATCATATGGCTTATCTTTACCCTTGTTTGAAGCAAAATCAGGTTAGTTTTCTTTTTTTTTTTTTTTCAAACACATTTTTTAAAAAGTGGAATGCTGTCTAATAAGATAATGAGACTTTGCAATATACCAAACAGAAAAACAGTCACTCGGTAAGAACAAAAACAACACAAAGATTGAGGCTATTTTTGATGGATCAATAATGTGGTATGCTTAGATGCAGTCTTCTCAGTCTCAGTATTCAATTGTATCTTGTCTGCTTAACCAGTATTAGGAAAATTCTGATTTTCATAAATTGTGATTTAACAGCTCATTTTGAAGCCTTAGATTTTTCTCAGTTAAATTTATCTACACCCTTAAAAAGCAGTGATCAGAAATTTAAGTTTTACAATTGAAGTATGGCTAAATACCTGCTTGCATTTTTTTACTCATAAGTTCTATAAGAATTGTTCAAAGCTTTAAAAAAGCACTGAAGCTACCTATAATATAATGGTATTTGAACTCATTTGACTTACTAGGTTTTTACTAGTAATTAATTGCGCAACAGGCCATGATGCCATGATCAAAGCATTTTTGTGTAAATTTGCTGTGCTTTGCCTGTACTAATTAAAAAATAGTACCGTGGTAGTGCGCTAACTTAAACAATTTGGCACGGGTGGCCTGAATTTTTACAGACAGCGCAGAACTAGTACCTTCTTAATCAGTGATACATTTATGGAACATTAAGATTTGTACACAAGATTAGCAAATAAACTTTGTACTACAATCGGCCTTAGCTCCTGTTTTGCATGACCCTATTTTGTTTTTTTTTGTTTTTTTTTTTTTAATTTTTTTAAATTTTTATTTATTTATGATAGTCACACAGAGAGAGAGAGAGGCAGAGACATAGGCAGAGGGAGAAGCAGGCTCCATGCACCGGGAGCCTGATGTGGGATTCGATCCCGGGTCTCCAGGATCGCGCCCTGGGCCAAAGGCAGGCGCCAAACCGCTGCGCCACCCAGGGGTCCCCTACATGACCCTATTTTGATAAGATTTTGTATATAACACATTTGGATATATGCTATTTCTTATGATACTTTGTAAATAGTTTTTTTTTAAAGGATTAAGATCTTTTTTTTTTTAATTTTTATTTATGATAGTCACAGAGAGAGAGAGAGATAGAGAGGCAGAGACATAGGCAGAGGGAGAAGCAGGCTCCATGCACCGGGAGCCCGATGTGGGACTCGATCCTCGGTCTCCAGGATCGCGCCCTGGGCCAAAGGCAGGCGCTAAACCGCTGCGCCACCCAGGGATCCCGATACTTTGTAAATAGTTAAAATAACATTCATTCCGATGTTTCTGGAAATCTTTAAATACTTCCCTGGTAGTTTAAATACTCCACTTTTATTTTTATTTTTTTTAAACATTTTATTTATTTATTCATAGACACAGGCAGAGACACAGGCGGAGGGAGAAGCAGGTTTCATGCAGGGAGCCGGATGTGGGACCGGATCCGGGGTCTCCAGGATCACACCCCAGGCCACAGGCGGCGCCAAACCGCTGCGCCACCAGGGCTGCCCTAAATACACCACTTTTAAATGATCCGGGGAGGTTCTTTGCAGAAGAATTCTATGAGAAATTGATAGCAATTAATCTTTTCAAGGGGGCTGCTCAGTTTTGGGATCAAGGTGATTAAACTGTAAAAGTCTTGAAAAACAATTGTATCTTTGTAAATCTATGATGGATTAGAAGATGCTCTTAATGAGGCTCAAAAGCACAGGTTTATTCACCTATAGATCATAACTCTGCAAATGTACCACCACATTAGGAAAACAACCTAATACCTATGCTACTAGTGATGGTACAAATACATGATTTTTTTTTTAATTTAAAGGGATTTAGCATTATAGTCTTTCCTGTATCTGATACCAGTGTGTCTGACTTACAGTTTATTCAGGTCTTAGAATGCTTTCATGGTCTGATTTCTTAATTTACAAGTTATTTTTTCAATTCCTTCTTTCCTAATGGTGTAACATATTCACTGTAAAAACCTAAAAAAGATAAGAGATAAAGGAGGAAACCAAAATTACCGTAATACCACAATCCAGAGGTAATCATTGTTTCTCTCTTAGAGTTTTTCCTATGCATATTGTAATACATTTTCAAAACATATTCATCTTAGGGGAAAAAAAGAAAATAAACTCTCTTTAATGATATAACTCAATGGTAATCATTTTGGTATATAACCTGGCCATTTTTTCTATATTTAAGTGTCTGTATATATACATTTCTTTTATAGCAATTGGGATTATATGCTCTACATTCTATCTTGGTATTTCACTTATTATATGAAAGCATTTTTTCAGGTCAATAATAATCATTCATAAATTTCACTTTTAGCGGCAGTATGTTACATTTTGTAAAGTCCAAAAACTTGAATTCATTAGTCTTTCCCATCAGTGGATGTTTTAAATAGCTTCTAGTTTTTCATTCATTGAAATAGTGATGCAGTTAACTCTTTTGCATAAATTTTCCTGTGTCTCATATTTCACATAGAGTCCTTTAAATGGGATTAGTGGATTATTTTTAAGGCAGTTCAAATATATTGGCCTGTCAATTTTTAGAAAAGTTATACTGACTTGAACTGTTGTTCTAGGAACCCTTTGTAACATTTCCTTAAAAATAGATCTGCTTAAAAAAATAGATCTGCTTATTCTAATGTGATCCTAATCTTGATTTACAATTTTTTAAAGATTAAAAGAAAAGTTTGTTTTTTTTTTTTTTTTAGGTAATCTCTACACCCAGCATGGGGCTTGAACTCAACCCCAAGATTTAAGAGTAGCATACTCTACTGACTGAGCCAGCCAGCTGCCCTGAATTATACTTTTTGAGAATAGTAAATCAACAACTGGTTAGATTGTCATATATACTCATATTTTTAACAAAAAAGAAATTTAAGGTTTTGTAGTATAGCTATTAAGTCATTTATGTTGCTAAGAAAATACAGTGATTGCAAGTATGTAGTTAGAGGAAGTATTCCTATGTTAAGGACAGCTCCATAGTCTATCTTCAAAACGTTAGCTCTGGGCAGCCTGGGTGGCTCAGCAGTTTGGCACCTGCCTTCAGCCCAGGGTCTGATCCTGGAGACCTGGGATCGAGTCCCACATCGGGCTCCCTGCGTGGAGCTGCTTCTCCCTCTGCCTGTGTCTCTGCCTCTCTTTCTCTCTCTTTCTCTGTGTGTGTGTGTCTCTCATGAATGAATAAATAAAATCTTTTAAAAAAATCAAACAAACAAACAAAAAAACCCCAAAACGTTAGTTCTAATCTTCTAACAAGATTATATGAAGGTTAGGTTATGAACTACTTGAGGTCAGGATTTTTGTCATAATCAAACTTAGATCCCTAGCGTCTAGCATAGAATTTGGCTCAAAATAAACACTTTAATGGATTGATGAGTGGTTTGTACTACCTTGATTTCTGTTGTGATTATTGAAAGATATAGTGTAAGCAGATCTTGTTTCAAGAACTTATATTTTTGCTTCCCGAGGTATGTTTTGTCAATTGAGAGTGCTGAAGAGATACGAGAATATGTTACTGACCTCCTTCAGGGAAATGAGGACAAAAAAGGTCAATTCATTGAGGAGCTTATAACCAAATGGCAAAAGAATGATCAGGAGTTGAGTTCTGATGCTCTACATCAGTCCTTCAAAAAAGATGGTAAGTTAATATAATTCAGGGTTGAAATATTGGTAAGTGGGCTGGTTTATAGGACCTGATATATTCGCCACTGCTGTTTCCTCACAGCAGAATCATATATATGCATATTTTTAGTTCAGTTCCACTCAAACTGTAATGAATATTGTTTTAATTCAGACTTTTCAAAAGTACCACAAAAATGCTTGTTTGCAGATACATATGTGGTTTCAGAATAGTTTGAAAAATTTATCCGTGGATTAAAAAAACACTTTTAAGTCATATGTATACCCAAATAAAAGTAAGTGTTGACCAATTTTAGTATGAATAGCACTTAGAGGTAACTAGTTAAAAGATACAAAAGATAAACACCAACCTAAATAAGTCATTATACAATTTATTAGATTTTAGTTTACTGTTGAATCCTAGTTAGTAGTCTTTATCATCAGTTATCTTGAAAATTATGGTTTAAATTTAATTCTGGTTTGAGAGGAAAAGCTAACGTTAAAAGCTGCCTGAGTTCATATCTTTACTCTGAATATTAAGCGTCATCTTTTCTATATTAGCTGTTAGTTCATCAATGAATCCGGCTATTATCAATCTATGTACGTGTATGTATATATTTACATATATATAAATATATACGTAAATTTTTTTTTTCTTTAAAGAAATGTTAGATGGGCAGAGATCAGGAGACCAGTTAAAGAGGAGTAGGCGAAAAGGAAGAAATAGACAGGAAGTTCCTGCATTTGCTGAACCTGACACAACCAAGGAGGTCAAAACACCTTTTGATTTGGCCAAGGTGAGTGCTTGTAGAATGAATCTTTTTCTAGCTCTATGGAAAAGGTGAGGTGACTGATACTTTTCAGAAAGCAAAGTGTACAAATTGGTCTAGAATGGCAATTTTCAAAAAATGCATGAATTTTATGGAAAAATGATATATCACTTTTTACATGGTAGATTTTTTTAAAAAAGATTTTATATATTTATTTGAGAGAGAGAGAGCGAGCGAGCACAAGCCAGGGGAAGGAGCAGAGAAAGGGAGAAGCAGACACCCTCCTGAGTAGGGAACCCGATGGGTTCCATCCCAGGACCCAGGATTATGACCTGAGCTGAAGGTAGACACTTATTTTTTTTTTAAGATTTTATTTATTTATTCATAGAGACACAGAGAGAGAGGGGACAGAAACACAGGCAGAGGGAGAAGCAGGCTCCATGCAGGGAGCCCGATGTGGGACTCGATCCAGGGTCCCCAGGATCACACCCCGAGCTGCAGGCGGCGCTAAACTGCTGCGCCACCAGGGCTGACCTGAAGGTAGACACTTAACCTGCTGAGCCACTGAGGTGCCCTTATATGGTAGATTTTTTTTTTTTGCAGCCTGATTAAATAGTTATTAAAGGACATCTTGGTTAGAAATGAGATTGAGAAAGAGATACATATAAGATGGAAAATATTTAATAAAGTGCACCAGGACTTCAACATTTTGTATATGGATTTTTTTACTAAAAGAATGCATGATTCTAGCTGTTATTAAGAATGTTCCTCGGGGGGGATCCCTGGGTGGCTCAGCGGTTTAGCGCCTGCCTTTGGCTCAGGGCGTGGTCCTGGAGACCCAGGATTGAGTCCCACATCGGGCTCCCTGCATGGAGCCTGCTTCTCCCTCTGCCTGTGTCTCTGCCTCTCTCTTTCTCTCTCTCTCTCTCTGTGTGTGTGTCTCTCATGAATAAATAAATAAAATCTTAAAAAAAAAAAAAAAAAGGAATGTTCCTGGGGCACCTGGGTGGCTCATTTAGTTGGGTACCTGTTTTCAGCTCAGATCATGATCTCCAGGTCCTAGGATATAGCCCCAAGTTTGGCTCCCTGCTCAGCTAGGAGTCTGCTTCTCTTTCTCCTTCTGCCTCTCCCCACTGCTCATTCTTTCTTTCTCTCAAATAAATAAATGAAATCTTTATTTAAAAAAAATTTTTTTAAAAGATTCTATTTATTTATTCATGAGAGACACAAAGAGAGAGAGGCAGAGACATAGGCAGAGGGAGAAGCAGGCTCCATGCAGCGAGCCTGATGCAGGACTTGATCCCGGGACTCCAGGATCATGTCCTGAGCCGAAGGCAAACGCTCAACCGCTGACCCACCCAGCCATCCCAAATGAAATCTTTGAAAAAATAAAAAACAAACGTTCCTACTTTGGGCCATGTACCACTGCCACCACCGTCATCATCATTCATTTCTTAGAGTTTTTTTGTATTTTCTCATGGCTCTCAAAATAGCCCTGTGACGTAAGCAGAAATATTTATAATCAGGGAAATTTGACAAACTAAATTTCATAATAGAAAGGAATAATTATGCCAAGATGGAAGAGAGGTGATCCAAAAATTCTGAATGTGATGACCATGTAAAAAAAACATTGCAAAGTGTTTACAAAATAATGTTAAGTTAAAGGGAAAAGAATAGAGACTTAAAAGCCTTTTATCAAGTGGAATAAAATAAGTAAAGAAGCATCACAAGCAAAAGAAAAAACAAATGACCAATAAACATGAAAAGATATTTAACTTTACCAGTTTGTCACCCTAAATGCCTGAGACTTTCTCAATTTTAGCACTGAGAGTGCCGTATTCTGAGATTTTCCTAAGTCCAGGGCACACCAAAATGATTGGTTACTAGTATTCAAATAAATACACATTAAATCCCTACAGTATTACATATAATTTTAAATTGTTAAAAGATTTTGGGATCCCTGGGAGGCTCAGTGGTTTAGCACCTGCCTTTGGCCCAGGGCGCGATGCTGGAGCCCTGGGATCGAGTCCCCTCTTGGGCTCCCGGCGTGAAACCTGCCTCTCCCTCTGCCTGTGTCTCTGCCTCTCTCTCTTTCTGTCTATCATAAATAAATAAAATCTTAAAAAAAATAAATTGTTAAAAGATTTCTATTTTTTAATTTTATGTATTTATTTATTTATTTATCCATGAGAAACTGAGAGAAGGCATGGGACATAGACAGAGAGAGAAGCAGGCTCCTCTCAGGGAGCCTGATGTGGGACTCAGTCTCGGAATCCTGGGATCACGCCCTGAATCAAAGGCAGACGCTCAACTGCTGAGTCACCCAGGCATCCCCCAATTTTTTTTTTCCCAAAATTTTTAAAATAGGATATTGGGATGCCTGGGTGGCTCAGTGGTTGGGCACCTGTCTTCAGCTCAGGGCGTGATCCCGGGGTTCCAGGATCAGTCCGGCATCGGGCTCCCTGCATGGAGCCTATTCTCTCTCTGCCTGTGTCTGTGCCTCTCTCTGTGTCTCTCATGAATAAATAAATAAAATCTTAAAAAATAAAATAAAATAAATAAAATAAAATAAAATAAAATAAAATAAAATAAAATAAAATAAATAGAATATTCAGTGATGGTGAAGTTGTATTACTACAAGATCCGCCTGTACACTATTGGTGGCAGTGCAAATTGGCCTAAGCTTTCTGGGGGACTGTATGACAGCATACATCAAGAACCATAGAGGTGTTCATATCCTTTTGACTTATTAATATGACTCAAAAGTCTAACTTAAGTAAGCAGAAATACATACAAAGGCACCTGGGTGGCTCAGTCAGTTAAGTGACTAACTCTTATTTTCAGCTCAGGTTGTGATTCCAAGGTTGTGAGATTGAGCTCCACACTTAGCATGGAGTCTGCTTGGGACACTCCCTCTCTCTCTACCTCTGCCCCTGCCTCCTGCACTCTCTCCCTCTCTAAAATAAATAAATCAATCTTAATATATATGCAAAAAAAAACTTGAAGATTTGAACTGACTTGTTTAACAGTAAAGATTGAATAAATATGGTTCCCTCATTTGATGGAATACCATGCAACTAATAAAATTGTTCTCCAGAATATATAATTAGGGAAAACATTCATAAAATATTGAGTAAAAATGCATAAATGAAATATGTATGTCTGATTTTCTTTTAAGATTTTATTTATTTATTTTAGAGAGAAAAGTGAGGGCAGCCCGGGTGGCTCAGAGGTTTAGCACTGTCTTCGGCCCAGGGCGTGATCCTGGAGACCCAGGATCAAGTCCCACATTGGGCTCCCTGCATGGAGCCTGCTTCTTCCTTTGTGTCTGCCTCTCTCTCTCTCTCTCTCTCTCTCTCTGTCTCTTATGAATAAATTAATAAAATCTTAAAAAAAAAAAGAGAGAGAAAAGTGAGACAAAGCATGAGTGGAGGGGGAGGGGCAGTCTCCCTGCTAAGCAGGAAGCCTGATGCAGGGCTCCATCCTAGGACCTCAGGATCATTTTCTATTGTGTCATCTTTTTCTGATGGAGCCATTTTTTTCTTGATTTTCCTTTTTAAAAGGTTTATTTATTTGAGAGAGAGAGAGAGAGAGAGCATGAACAGGGGGAGGGGCAGGAGGAGAGGAAGAGAGCATCTCAAGCAGACTCCCTGCTGAGTGTTGAGCCCAACTTGGAGCTCCATCTCATGATCTGAGATAATGACCTGAGCCAAAATCAAAAGTTGGATGCTTAACCAACTGAGCCACTCAAGCACCCCTTTCTTGATTTTTCATATTTTTTTATCATATTTCAATATCTGTATCATCTACTAGTGGAATTTTTGTTTCTTATAATCTCTACTCTAGTTGTGCTTAAATGTGCCACATAAATAGTTTATACTGCTACATTTACCTTCTACCAGCTATAATAGAGGGCTGAAAGCTACTAATAGAAAAAGCAAGGCATATCAGCTAGTTTTTCTAGAATATAACCTTTCTTCAGATCCTTGATGATAACCCTTAATTTGTATCTCTCCCACTCCTTTCCTTCTGTCATGATTCCTAGGTGGTGTATAAGTTGTCATAGAACAGAATTGAGGTTTTTCTCTTCTTGATTATTTTCATTGCTGTTAACTATTTGATGTTATTTCTGATATCTTTGTACAATTAGGCACAAGAGAACAGCAACTCCTTAAAGAAGAAGACAAAGTTTGTCAGTTTATACACAAAAGAGGGACAGGACAGGCTTGCAGTCCTGATCCCTGGTCGCCATCCATGTGATTGCCTGGGCCAGAAGCACAAGCTGATCAATAATTGTCTGATCTGTGGGCGTATTGTCTGTGAACAAGAGGGCTCTGGCCCCTGCTTTTTCTGTGGTACTCTGGTAAATTGTTTCTTTTATATTTTATTTTACTGACCTTTGGTTGAATATGTAGAAATTGCCACATCCCTGGCAATTTCTCTTTTACTTAGGAAATGTCTTCCCTCACATTTCTAATAAATTCTAGTAGCAGGAATTTGATTAATCAAACACACCCAAGGCTATGTCTTAGTACTGAGGCCTATTAGGGAGAAGTGTTCTGAGTAGATAAATTGTTGAGGACTCTCAAGTCTTGTGCTTATAACAGGTTATTATAGCTTCTATTTCCAGGACACCTTTTTTTCACCTTGTTTGTCTGAGAGAATGACCTCAAGAGTGTGGTAGTAATGACTATCTTATAAACACCCTAATGAGTTGTCTGGAAAACTTGTTTTGCCATTTAGTGGGCTGGCAGAAGCAATGGCATTGGTGTTGATGAAGGCATCCATTTTATATTGCTTTATGTTCCGTTCTCTGATAGGTCCTTTAATTATTCAGTACACTCAAAAAATAACCTGGATGGCGGATGACCTGAAAAATGAAGTGTCCACCATAAAAAATAAATATTCATAAAACAAAACCAAAATTTCATAAAATGGCAATAAATGTCCTCTGATATGGGGCTTTCTCTAGAGAAATTCCCTATAGCTACTGGCAGGAACTTTGTATGCCACTGAGGGAACTTCTAGGCAACTTCAATATTTTCCACTAGATCCTATGTGTCCTTCAGTTCAAGACACAGAGTAATATAAAAAACGTTGGCCTTGAAGTTTTGCAGTTTTATAAACTCAGTATGAAATTGTTTTTGAATAATTCCTTTTATGCCTCCATTCTTACAACTGCAGTGATTTTATAATAAACAGAACTTTTTCTTTGCTTCATGTATTCATTATTTTATAAATAGGTAATATTTGAAGACAAAGAAATGAAATATGTATAGATAAAAAAATTAGACTAGTTTTCACTGGTGGCACTGTAATTTGCTTTTTCTGATTCTTTCTAATAAGACATCTGCTTATAATTTCTTCTATAAGACTTACATTTCATGATTAGAACTGGAAGGCTTTTTAAAAAAAGTATATTTTTTTCAATATTCTAAATGATGGCAAATCATTGTCATTTGGAGGTAGGTTAGATTTTTTTTTTCTTTTTTAAGAAGTCATTCAGGGACACTTCCAGTGAGATCAGTTTTTTCTATGATTTATAAAAGAAGGGGGAGGGACGCCTGGGTTGCTCAGTGGTTGGGCGTCTGCCTTTGGCTCAGCGTGTGATCCTGGAGTCCCGGGATTGAGTCCCACAATCGGGCTCCCTGCATGGAGCCTGCTTCTCCCTCTGCCTGTGTCTCTGCCTTTCTCTTTCTGTGTCTCTAATGAATAAATAAGTAAAATCTTCCCAAAAAGTGGGGGCGGGGGGGAGTTGGAAAGAGACTAAGGAAACTCATTTGGATACGTGTATTTTTGGTGTGTGTGTTTGGATAAAAAAAGCACCAACAATTTCATTATTTTATTGCCATATCTAATGTATAATTTGAGGTTACATTTTAGGTATATCAGGCCAACAAAATTAATGTAACTATTGGATCATGTATCCTGCTCTTATTACTTTATAGGTATGTACTCGTGAAGAACAGGATATTTTACAACGTGATTCAAACAAGAGCCAGAAACTGTTGAAGAAACTGATGTCAGGTAGGCAGTAATCTTCTGATTTTGTTCTAACTGTAATTGTTGCTTTCTTGTATCCTGGTATGCAATATGCAATTTATTCACGCATTTATTCTACAATCGTTTTTTTTTTTAAAGTTATTAAAACCACATAACAGGGATGCCTGGGTGGCTCAGTGGTTGAGCATCTGCTTTCAGGTCAGGTCATGATCCTGGGGTCTAGGGATCAAGTCCCACATTGGGCTCTACACCGGGAGCCCAGTTGTCCCTCTGCCTATGTCTCTGCCTCTCTCCGTATATCCCTCATGAATAAATAAATAAAATCTTTAAAAACAAAAACAAAAAGTGGGACGCCTGGGTGGCTCAGTGGTTGAGCACCTGCCTTTGGCCCAGGGCATGATCCTAGAGTCCCAGGATGGAGTCCACATTGGGCTCCATGCATGGAGCCTGCTTCTCCCTCTGCCTGTGTCTCTGCCTCTGTGTGTGTGTGTTTCTCATGAATAAATAAATAAAATCTTTAAAAAACAAAAAACAAAAGTTTTATTTAATTTTTAAATTTTTTAAGAATATGATTTTTAAAAATTGAAGTATAATTGACACAAATTGTCATATTAGTTTCAAGTGTACAAGATAGTGATTGACGGTTTTGTATGTTGTGAGGTGCTCACAAGTATAATTACTACTATATGTCACCGTATGATGTTATTAAAATACTATTGCTTGTATTCCCTATGCTGTATCTTTTATCCCTGTGACTTAGTCATTCCATAACTGGAAGCCAGTACCTCCCACTCCCCTTCATCCTTTTTGCCCACCTCTCCATCCTCCTCCCCTCTGGCAACCACCAGTTCTCAGTATTTATGGGTCTTTTTCTGCTTTTGTTTGTTTGTTTGCTTGTTTTGTTTTTAGATTCCACATATAAGTGAAATCATATGGTATTTGTCTTTGTGATAATTTTTGACACTTAGAATGTATTTGCTGTATTTACCAAAATGTACCAATCTACAATAGTTCAGTGACTAAAATCTGTCACTACTGAGTTTTGACATTTCAAATATTTTTGTCTTTATACTTAAATTTTTTATTGAAGAGATTGAACATGTCTGCATATCTTTTCACTTAGGATTTCTTTAAGGTCATTGTTATAAGAAAAGATACTTCTAAGTGTCACGTGACAGTATACAGGGTGGATTGGACGAGTGCTACCCAGGAGCCTTTGGAGCATGGGTTTGGGGGAGGGGAAGGGAAACACAAAAGGCTCTGAGGCTTTTTAAATACAGGGACTCCATCAGGTTTATGAGAGTCTAGAAGGAATCTTTTTCTATCTTTAGTTCGAGTGATCTTTGTTGGGGCACCTGGGTGGCTCAGTGGTTGAGCATCTGCCTTTGGCTCAGGTTGTGATCCTGGGGTCCTGGAATCGAGTCCCCCTTTGGTCTCCTGCAGGGAGTCTGCTTCTCCCTCTGCCTGTGTCTTTGCCTCTCTCTCTCTGTGTCTCATGAATAAATAAAATCTTAAAAAAAAAAAAAAAAACCACTAAGTGTTTTTCTTACATTCAGAACACAAGAATCTCTGTCTCTCTCTAATCTTAAAAGAGAGTTTTGACAGGACTTTGAAGGTCAGCCTTCATTATAGCCTCATTTTCCTAACTCATCTTAGGTCTTTTTTTTTTTTTTTTAAGATTTTATTTATTTATTCATAGAGACACACAGAGAGAGAGGCAGAGACATAGAGGGAGAAGCAGGCTCCTTGCAGGGAGCCCAATGTGGGACTCGATCCTGGGACCCTGGGATCACGCCCTGAGCGGAAGGCAGATGCTCAACTGCTGAACCACCCGGGCTTCCCAGAGTTAGACTGAAGTTTAAATCTTGTTTCCACCTTCTATTTTATACCTGAGTAACTCAGTAAGTTTATTATTGTCTCTGAACTTCAGTTTTCTTTTCTGTGAAGATAATATAAACTTTTTTCACCATTATTTATTTATTTTTCTATTTATTTAGTTTCTAGTTTTGCTGTGTGAAAGTACGTTTGTTTGTTTGTTTATTTATTTATTTATTTAAAGATTTTATTTATTTATTCATGAGAGACACAGAGAGAGAGAGAGGCAGAGACACAGGCAGAGGGAGAAGCAGGCTCCATGCAGGGATCCTGACATGGGACTCGTGGGACTCGGGATCCTGACATGGGACTCGTGGGACTCGATCCCGGGTCTCCAGATCACACCCTGGGCCGAAGGCAGCACTAAACCACTGAGCCACCCGGGCTGCCCGTGAAAGTATGTTTAAAGGTCATAGTCAGGGATCCCTGGGTGGCGCAGCGGTTTGGCGTCTGCCTTTGGCCCAAGGCGCGATCCTGGTGATCCAGGATCAAATCCCACATCGGGCTCCCGGTGCATGGAGCCTGCTTCTCCCTCTGCCTGCGTCTCTGTGCCTCTCTCTCTCTCTGTGACTATCATAAATAAATAAAAAATTAAAAAAAAAATAAATAAAGGTCATAGTCAGGGCAGCCCGGGTAGCTCGGTGGTGCCGCCTTTGATCCAGGGCGTGATCCTGGAGACCTGGGATCCAGCTCACGTCAGGCTCCTTGCATGGACCCTGCTTCTCCCTCTGCCTGTGTCTCTGCCTCTCTCTCTCTCTCTCTTTCTCATAAATAAATGAATAAACTCTTTTAAAAAATAAAATATAAATAATAAATAAAGGTCATAGGGCAGCCCAGGGGTCCCCAGCGATTTGGCGCTGGCTTCGGCTCAGGGTGTGGTCCTGGAGTCCCAGTATCAAGTCCTGCTTCAGGCTCCCTGCGTGGAGCCTGCTTCTCCCTCTGCCTTTGTCTCTGCCTCTCTCTCTCTCTCTCTCTCTCTGTCTGTCTCTCATGAATAAATAAATAAAAATAAAGGTCATAGGGCAGCCCCAGTGGCGCAGCGGTTTGGCGCCGCCTGCGGCCCAGAGCGTGATCCTGGAGACCCTGGATCGAGTCCCACGTCAGGCTCTTTGTATGATGCCTGCTTCTCCCTCTGCCTGTGTCTCTGCCTCTCTCTGTGTGTGTGTGTCTATCATGAATAAATAAGTTAAAAAAAATCTAAAAAAATAAAAAATAAAGGTCATAGTCAGCCCTATCCAATAAAGCTGTTCGTTTATAACACATTTTTATATTGTTGAACATTTGGCACCCTTAGTGATCTAAATTTTCATACTGGGAATGCCTGGGTGGCTTAGCAGTTGAGCATCTCAGGGTGTGATCCCAGAATCCTCTAGATCGAGTCCCACATCAGGCTTCCCACAGGGAGTCTGCTTCTTCCTCTGTCTATGTCTCTACCTCTCTCTCTGTGTCTCTCATGAATAGATAAATAAAAATCTTTAAAAAAAAAATTTCCATATGGGAAGAAATAGATCCTAATGTATACTGAGAACCGATGCTGTGTCAAGCCATGCTTGATAAGTAAAGCTTGACTTGTATATTTATTTTTTATTGAAGTGAAGGCTGTCAGCCATCTGGTGTAGAGCCAGAGCTTCTGATATTTTGTTCTTTGCTGTCCAGTGATACAACTAATTTATATTATAGGCTGACGCCATTTGGTTTCCTTATTGAATTTCAGGGACGGAGAATTCTGGAAAAGTGGACATCTCTACCAAGGACCTTCTTCCTCATCAAGAATTGCGAATTAAGTCTGGTCTGGAGAAGGCTATTAAGCATAAAGACAAACTGTTAGAATTTGACAGAACTAGGTATGATGTAGTTGGAATAACAAATGCTAAGAAATAGACTGATTTACAAATTCTGGCCATTGATATGTTTTTAGGGTGGAGTATGAAAGATTCACAGCAAAACAAGAGCTCCACTGCATATGAGGCCTACATCTTGTCTTTTAATTCATGTTTGAATAAGGTAGGCTCCCATCAAGCCAGCAACGGGATCTTACCCTACAACATTTTTCAATGTTTGGCAGATTCTAGTATTCTCCCCGAAAGTTGATTTGGTTTAACAGAATTCCCCGGTTGTCCCGCTTGGAGCCATTCATTCCATCAGTCAGCATATGTCAGGGTGCCTACTGTGTGTAGGCTGCTGTGCTGGGCTCTGGGGAATCTGTAAGGAATGGCATCTGGGAGAAAGTAGGTAGTGGCTTCTCATGAGAAGGCATGATTTACCCTTCCTTCCCTTTGACACTAAATTTGTTTTCTGATTTAATGATCAATATATTAAAATGTCCCTAAATTGGCTTTTATACCCCTACATTTTTATCATTTAGCCCATTGAATTCTGTTTAGGAGACAGTTTCATTGATTTGTTAATTCTATTTTTTTATTTCTTTCACCTTTTTCTTTTGGATAAAATATGTATTTGAGAGCCAGTTAGTGGTAAAAAATGTTTAAATAGGATTTATATACTCATTTCTCAAAAAGCTGAGAATCTGTGAGGGTCCTTGGAGAACGCTGAATCTCTTATTTATTGTAACTGATCTAGGAGTCTGTTCCTGGCATTTATAATCCTTTGGTTAGATACACTTTCTACTAAACTGTTTGCTATGAATCTGAGATAGAACTTTGAAAGCTCTTTCTTAAGTAAGCCCATCACAAGGTTTGGAACTCATATTCACTCTTAATCCTTTAAATATCATTTCTGTCCCTCCCTAATAAAACTTTATCATTAGAAATAGAATTGGCAGTAGAGTATATTCCTTGGTAAATGGAAACCAGAAGGGGGTCTCTCCCTGCTGATATTGCCCCCTTTTCTTATGTGTTCCAAGGTACCAGTTTCATTATTTAGGTTCACATAGAGGATCAATTTTCTCCTGAGCTCTCTGAAATTTCCACTCTCAGACTACTTTAAAACTTGCATAATTCTAGCTGTGAAAAAAAAAAATTCTAGCTGTGTCCTGAAAAATTGAAATCAGTATTTAAATCTGATTTCAGTATTTCCTTGTACTTGTGTGTATCACTGATTTGTAATTATGCACAAATTCAGTTGTGACTGGATTTGTACATTTGGAGCAGTCACTTAACTTCTGTGAACCCCAGGTTCTATTATCTACAGAACAGGAGAGTTGGATCATCAAAATTCCTTCTAGTTCTCAGTTTCTTCTTTGGTATGGTCTTAGAAATAGGCCTAGATTGTCCTACCTTGTAATTTGACCCAGTGTTTTAGTGAGAGACTAGAGATAAGTTTGGGGGGAAGGGAGCAGAGACTGACTTACAGTAGTACAGTAGTAGGATGTTCTAAGAGTAAGTCATTCCCGGATAGAACTCAATTTCTAAGGGAAAGGGCAGCAATTGGGCATAGCAAGAATAGACCAGGCCCCAATTATAAAGGGACTAGGATATTGAGTAAGCTGCCAAGACATGAACTCAGATGCAGCAAAACCAGGTGGAAGCCCAGTTATGGCCGGACTAGTAAAAAAAAAAAAAAAAAAAGGACAGTGGGTTATGATGCTGTGTTTTTTTTCTGCCTAAGAGTGAGATTAATTTTAGGAGCTGAGCTGAGCCTGCAGTTGGGATAAGATACATGCAGAAGCTGGGAACCAAGCAGAGCTTGACCTGATTTTGCAACTTTTTTGGGCATCTCTATTTGAGGTAATAATCTTCAGGATAGCAAGTCCCTCTTGACCCAGTTGACATGTGTTCTTTTTTTTCCTCCTTAGCATTCGAAGGACCCAAGTCATTGATGATGAGGCAGATTACTTTGCCAGTGATTCTAACCAGTGGTTGTCTAAAATTGAGCGGGAGACCCTGCAAAAGCGAGAAGAGGAGCTGAGAGAATTTCGACATATGTCTCGGCTCTCTAAGAAAATCACCATTGATTTCGCAGGCAGAAAGATTGTGGAAGATGAAAATCCACTAGCAGAGTATCATAGCAAGTAAGTGGGCAGCACCAGAAAGGTTTTGGAAGGGAGAAGTTTGACTGTAAAGGATTTGCCCCCTGTCATGGATCTATTATTTTTATTGATTTAAAAAATAATATATTCATTTGGAATAGAAATGTATAAGAGTAGCTAAGAAAATTTTGAAAATGCACAGTAAGGGGAACTTGTCTTCTAGATATTTCCTGTAGTTTGATAAAACAAAACAAAGCAAAACAAAGAAAACAACCTTTTTAAAACCATGAGGTACAGGCTGCTTGGGTGGCTCAGTTGGTTAAGCATCTTCCTTTGGCTCAGGTCACAATCCCAGGGTTCTAGGATTGAGTCCTGTATTAGACTCCCTGCTCAGCAGGGAGCCTGCTTCTCCCTCTACTCTTCCCCATGGGTTGTGCTCATTCTCTCTCTCTCTCTCTCACAAAAATGAAACATTGAGGTACAGTTTGGGCCTGGGGAAAGATCAATGAAAAGTAAAGGAATCTAGAAACAAATCTGCACTGTGTATACTTGTGTCTACACATGTGTAAATTAGTAATTGAAACAGGTAGCATTTCTCTCTTCTTTAAAAATATTTATTTCAGAGAGAGAGAGCGTGCAAGCAGGTGGAGGGGCAGAGGGAAAGGAAAAGGGAGGGAGAGACTCTCAAGTAGACTCCCCACTGAGGGAGATATCTGACACAGTGCTTGATCCCAAGCCCCTGAGATCATGACCTAAGCCAAAATCAAGAGTCAGACACTTAACTAACTGAGCCACCCAGGCGCCCCTGAAACAGGTAGCATTTCTAAGTAATAAGGAAAATGTTAAATATATGATGGGATGATTGGATGCCATGTTGGAAAAAGCTACATTATATCTCTACTTCAAACCATACTCTGATAATAAGTTTGACTAAATAGTCAAATGTAAAAGAGACAAAAGGATCAGAAAGAAATAAAGAAATGAAGGGGAATATAGGTATATAGTCTTGGTGTAAAAAAGCTCTTTCTAAGCAAGATACAAAACCCAGAAATCAAAAAGGCAAGATATTTTAAATAAAGTAAAAAAAACACTACCAAACTGAGAGAATACTATAAATGTTTTTAAGTCAAAAAGGGTTATCTATAGTATATAAAGATGTCCTGCAAATTGAAAGATACATACAAAATAATCCCGTAGAAAAATGAGCAAAGCCTAAGGACAATTTATAGGTGAGGAAATACAAATAGCCTATAGGTGTTTTTTTTAAATGCTCAACTAGTTATAAGGGAAATGCAAATTTTAAAACATAGTGTATCATTAAATTGGCTGAAGTAAAAAAAATGTGTATATAAAATATCGCATAATCTATGAGTATAGGAAAATGGATATGCTCTTTTACTGTGGATGGGACTAGTAAAATGGTACAGCCTCAAAGCAAAGTAATCCAAAAGTATGGATTTGGGGTGATTATGATGCATCAATGTAGGTTGATTAATTTTTATAAATGTAGCACTCAAGTGAGGAATGGTTGATAATGGAGGAAGCTATAGATGTATGAGGGACAAGGAATATATAAGAAATGTGTGAACCTTCTGTTCAGTTTTGCTATGAACTTAAAACTGCGCTAAAAAATAAAGTTTAGGGACACCTGGGTGGCTCAGCGGTTTGGCTCCTGCCTTCGGCCCAGGGCGTGATCCTGGAGATCTGGGATTGAGTTCCGCATCGGGATCCCTGCATGGAGCCTGCTTCTCTCTCTGCCAATGTCTCTGCCTCTCTCTCTCTCTCTCTCTCTGTCTCTCATGAATAAATAAATAGAATCTTAAAAAATAAATAAATAATTTTTAAAAGTTTAATGAAAAAATTTCCATCATGGCCAATTTCACATTTCCAACATGAAGTCACTGAACATAGAGTTCAGAGATAGGGTATTGGTGCCAGCATAGCACTGAAAAGAAAGCACAGGATCTCACTGCTTTCTGTTTTGCAAATGGCATGGATCTCTCTCTCTCTCTCTCTCTCTCTCTCTCCCTCACCCCCTCTTTCTCTCTGTCTTCCTCCCAGCCCCTCCTCAAATACACACAACCAGATATTTGTAAGCATAGTAATGCTTTCCACAAAGTCCAATCCTTGGTCTTCTCTTTCAGATCTGGCAAATCCATCATAGAATTTTCCGAAACAGAGGATATTCTCTCCATAAAAAAAATTCTACCATTAACTTCAAAATAATTGTTAGTTCTTACCTAGTACATACTTGATACATAGATATAAAGAAAAAAATTATTTTTGGGTGATGGAATTTTTCATTTATCCCCATCAATTTTTATTTTCCAGTTATAAATTGCCTTTATTATAATAACTTTATTTTTATGTTCAATAACAAATGTTATAGCCTTTTATTTTTATTTATTTTTTATTTTTTATTTTATTTAAAGATTTTTATTTATCTATTCATGAGAGAGAGAGAGAGGCAGAGAGAGAAGCAGGCTCCATGCAGGGAGCCCGATGTGGGACTCAATCCCAGGTCTCCAGGATCACGCCCTGGGCTGAAGGTGGCGCTAAACTGCTGAACCACCTGGGCTACCCGGTATAGCCTTTTAGAAGTGAAATTGAACAGTATCTCAAATTGTATCTTAAATTATGCATATTTTTTGACTTGTGAGCTATAACCAGGTAGCAGAATGCTAGTTTCTTCAACTCTCTTTCAACATTAAAAAAAAAAAAAAATTGCCCATCTGACACATGAAAAATGGTATTTATTTCATCAAAATTTTTATTCACATTTTTTTGCTTTGGTTATATGCTAGTAATTCTGAATATTTTAAAAATGTATTGGTTAGCTATTTGTATTACTTCTTTTATAGATTCTAGAGTTGTAGATACACTTCCCATTAGTTATGTCTCAAATCTGTTTCCTTCCTTCAGATCCCACTATCCATCCCTCCATTTTATTTAGACTCACCTATTCCCTCAAAAATTCTTGTTATTCTTTTTCTTTTTTCTTTAGCTTCATACCTGCGTTTCTGCTGTTTCCTTGGTTTGGAAATCTTTCCCCCAGTCTTTGCCTTTGAAATACCTACCTACTTGATACAACAACTATATCATAGTAATAGCTACGTCTTTCCATGTTTTGTTCATCATCTTCATAGCTGTCTTAAACCTGCCATTTGGAGTCAGAGCTTCTTGAAGGCAAGACCATGTCCTCCACACCTTTTTTTTTCTTAAGCTCCACATTGGGCTTATTGCAGGGCTTGAGCTCATGACTCTGAGACCAAAACCTGAGCTGGGGTTAAGAGTCTGATGCTTAAACGACTGAGCCACCGAGGTGCCCCTCCTCCACACTTTTAAGTCACCTTGCATGTAAGACGTTTCTAACAAATCTCTCTTTAATTCTGTTCAATTAAATTATATTTAAATGGCCTTTCCTACTGGTAAATGCTTTTCATTATGTTGTGCCTCACAATTACCATTATCCACAGACATTTGTCAAGCATCTGGCAGGGACTTGGAGTAGAGCAGCAAGTAATATAGAATAAGATACGGTTCCTGCAAGACCTGTGAGCTCTTACCAACCAATGGGATTAGTTCTGTAGTCTTTAAATGAATAATCATTACATTCTTTTGTGAGTTTAGAGCCAAAATAAATAACAAACACTTTAGGCACAGGATGACATGGGCTATATTTAATGACTTTTTAAATAGTAGATGTTATAGGACTCCAGAGAAAGGTGTAAGCACTTTTGTGCTGGACCAATAGAGGGCCTCATTAGAATTTCTGGGCCTTGAAGCAAGGATAGAATCCAGGACAGCAAGGAGGAGTAGAAGGAGACTCCTGAGTGGGCAGAGTACTGAATGTGTTGAGTAAATAGGCTGCTACAGAATACTCTTCTGTGGGTCAGACTATTTCTAGGCAAGTTTTCTTATCTTGGCATTTTTAGTAATCTTGTTAAACAGATGGATGATTGTAGTATGCCCTACTTATTTTCTTAGTGTTCTGGAACTTTTACTAACTCATATCCCTTAGGGTTCTTGGAGTGAAGAGAAGGAAGTTGGTGGTGTGGAGTAGGGAAGGTCATCCATGGACCCTTCTTTGAATTTCAAATTTTATTACTGTTGAAATATTTTATGTTATGGTAAGTAAGGATATTCTGAGCATAGAACATTACCAGTTATTCCATCCTTTGATTTGTTATCACAGACTAGATGAGACAATACAGGCAATTGCCAATGGAACCTTGAACCAACCACTGACCAAACTGGATAGATCTTCTGACGAGCCTTTGGGAGTTCTGGTGAATCCCAACCTGTACCAGTCCCCTCCCCAGGTTAGTGGACCTTTGCTCTAACTGGTAATGAGAGGAGTTTGGGCCCAGATCCTTATCCTTTCAAGTGTGCCTGTTTCACAGGCTTTAGATACCAATCTGCTGTTTCAACACAACCACCAACCTTATTTTCTGGTCCCAGTTATTTTTCCAATTTTTGCAGCACTTCTAACAAGTTGACCTGTATTATCTTCTTTTCCTGAGAGGGTTTTTTTTTTTTTTTTTTCTTTAAGTAAGAAATTTAGACAATCCCATGGTCTTTTTGCTAATGGTCTTTTATAGAATATGGGTAGTCCCATATTAGACAATCCCATGGTCTTTTTGCTAATGGTCTTTTATAGAATATGGGTAGTCCCAGAGAATGGTATTTTAAATTGATACATTAACTCTTGTCATTCATTTCTCCATTGTACATTGAGTATCTACTATATGCAAGCATAGTAGTAAGTGATAAACTGTATACTACTTCTATCATCAAACAACTACTACACTAGCAGGGGAAAAGATTACATAAGCAGCCCTAATACTAATAAAGATATAAATAAGGTATGGTGGAAACCCAGAAGAAAGAAATGCTGCTTCTAGTTGAGGAGAATAAGAGAGGCTTTTCTAGGGAAGCTATAGTCATTAAAAGTAAGTATTCAAGAAAATGGATGTTTGGGGATGGTGGGAAAAAAAACATTCCAAGCAGAATGAACTGTAAGAATAAAGAATGGGTACATGTAAGTATGGCCTGTATATTTATGGAAAAAGGAATTTAGACTGCTTAGATAATACTTATCAAAGGGATTATCCTAAGAAACAGCCTAATCACTAAAGAATTAAATGTTCAGCAAGTTTTCACATTTTTGTTTTGTAAGTAAATGTGAGCCATCAAAGGTTATTATGGAAAGAGATGCAATCAGAGCAGTGCTTTAGACAGCCTAACTGGAGATACTTATTCAGCACTGTATGCATGCCAGGCTCTTTGCTAGGTGCTAGGCAATTAAAAGTTGTAAAGGTCCAGGTCCTATCCTTAAGGACTTCAAATTTACTGAGAAGACATGTTTGAGTACAAGTAATTTCAATTCCTTAAGATAGTTGCATATAACACTATATGTTAATTATACTTCAATTTAAAAAGAGATAATTGCAATGATAGACACATGTTGTGCATAGAGTAGGACTTCAGAAAACAGTTCATAAATGCACTAGAGGAGTCACCAAAGAAATAGTGTTTGAGAGAAGATTTAAAGGATGAATAATAATTTCCAATGAGACAAATCTAAGGAGGGAATTCTAGGTAAAGGTACAAGATGTACAAAGGCTCAACAGCTTAGGAGTGTTGTAGGTTTGGTAGAACCAGAAGTAAATAAGTTTTGTTAGACGTTGAGATGAAAAAAAAGTTAAGATGGACTAGTAGGTATATTAGTTTCCCAAGGCAGCCATAACAAAGTATCACAATTAGTTGGTTGTGTTAAGACAAAAGAAATAATTCTTTCACAGTTCCATAAAACCAAAATCAAGATATTGGCAGGGCCACACTCCCTCTGAAGGCTCTACGGGAGAATACTTCTTTGCCTCTTTGAGCTTTTGGTGGCTCCAGGCATCCCATGATTTGTAGCTGCATCATTATGATGTCTACCTCCATTTTCACATGGTCTTCTTCCCTGTATGTTTTTGTCTCTAGATATTCTTCACTTTTATAAGAGGAAGTCACTGGACTTGGGGTCCACCTAGCATGACCAGTCACTGGACTTGGGGTCCACCTAGCATGACCTTATCATAATCTGATGACATCTGCAAAGACTATTTCCAAATAAGATCACTTTCACATGTCATGGGTAGACATAAATTTTAGAGGGGATGGTACTCAGCTGAGTACAGTAAGCCACATCTTGCCATGAAAGGCTTTAAGTCTCAGGCTAAGGAGTCTGGTTTTATTCCAGAGCAGGTGAAGAGAAGTCCTTGGAGAATTTTAGCAGAAGATTCACTTGACTTTATGCCTGTATAGAAAACATGTTGGAGAAGGGAGTAAGACTAGAAGCAAGTAAATTCCTGAGAAGGTTATTGCAGTAGTACAGTGGGGAGATGATGAGGGCCCAATTTAGTGTTGTAACACTAGTAGGGCAGCAGATAGTTATTTAAAGGCTAAAAATGTAGATGAAGAGACCAGTTAGTAGGCTTTATAATAATATTATTGAAAGATAAGAGATTAATTTAGGAAAGTGGCTCTGGGAATATAGAAACAGATAATATAAACTGGAACTATAGTAAAGAAAACAGAATATGTACCTCAGAATTGTTCAAATACCAAAACATTTATGAAATCACTTATTTCTCCTCTGTATTTGAATTAAGGACTTTTTTTTTTTTTTTAATTTATTCAGAGGCAGAGAGAGAGAGAGAGGCAGACAGAGAGGCAGAGACATAGGCAGAGGGAGAAGCAGGCTCCATGCAGGGAGCCCGATGTGGGACTCGATCCTGGGTCTCCAGGATCACACCCCAGGCTGCAGGCGGCGCTAAACCGCTGCGCCACCGGGGCTGCCCAAGTTAAGGACTTCTATACCTGTGTAGTGTTTAATGTATTCTGCTTTATGTTTTATTTTTTTTTAAGATTTATTTATTTATTTATTTATTTATTTATTTATTTATTTATTTATTTATTTATTTATGATAGACATAGACAGAGAGAGAGGCAGAGACACAGGAGGAGGGAGAAGCAGGCTCCATGCCAGGAGCCTGACGTGGGACTCGATCCTGGGACTCCAGGATTGCACCCTGGGCCAAAGGCAGGCGCTAAACCTCTGAGCCATCCAGGGATCCCCCCTGCTTTATGTTTTAGATAGCTATTTATGTGTTTGTCTTCTACTGGGATTATAAATTCCTTGAAAGAAAGAAATGTATTTTTTTTGTATTTTATATGCTTTTCACATAGTCAAATACTCAATAAATATGTTTTTTAAGATATGATGCAGTTGATTAGAACCATAAATTTTTTATTACAGAAGGATTCTTAGAGATTAATTTAGTCCAACCCTCTCATTTTATAGTTGAGAAAACTGAAACTGTTAGAGGTTAAATGATTGCTTAGAGTCTCTAAACTACCACTCTAGTTGATTTTTTTTCTCCTATAAATTAACAAGTAAGTCAGTAATTAATACAACTGACTCCAAACTTCATCATCTTAATTAAGCCTTTTTTTTTTTTAAGCCTTTTGTTTTTGTTTTTGTTTTGTTTTTGTTTTTGGAGCATTCAGTCTTCTTGTTCTCAAGAAACCTTAACCTTTGTCAGTCTGTGACAGAACTACTGCCAGTTTCCTCTATTATCTCTGTCTTCTACTTTTCTCTTTATGTGATGGGAGCCCTGTTTCAGTAGTGCTCTGTCCTGTCTTTTTAAGGACCAGATTATTCATTTCAGGGCAAGAGAATATGTCACGCATCCAATAGAACTGCTGCCTGTGATGGTATCTGTTTGGCCTTATCATGATGCCAGCATGCGACACTGCCCCTAAACACATGAAAAGTGTGTGGACCAAAATGTTGAACCTTTGTTTGATGGAATTAATGTTTGGAAATTGCCCAATCCGACAGGGATCATTAATAAGTATAAAGTAGAAATAGTTACAGATGTTGTACTTTGTCTACTAGTTGTGTTGTTGCTGGAATTAAGAAGCTATGGAGATTTCAAAATTCTAATTATCTTTTAAGATGGGACCTTTGTTTTCATATCTACAACTCCAACTGAACTTTTACCTGTTAGCTTTTTTGGCCTTGTTTCAAAGATGGAATAAACTTTAAGAAAATGTGCCCAACGTGATTTCTTCATTATTAGCATTCATCTCATTTTGCATATCTATCCCAGGTTCTTTCCTTGTCAGACAGAACTGTATGTTTGTTTGTTTTTTTCTGTAGTGGATAGACCAGACAGGTGCAGCCTCACAGAAGAAGACTTTCCATTCAGCGGGATCAGAACTAGAATTCAACTCCTATCGGCACCAGTTGCGAATCCAGGACCAAGAATTTCAGGAAGGCTTTGATGGTGGCTGGTGCCTCTCTATGCATCAGCCCTGGGCTTCTCTGCTTGTCAGAGGGATCAAAAGGTAAGGTGGAAATGAATCTTGGCAGTGGAAGATTCTACAGTGGTATAAGCTTGATTTAAAATTATGGATTGGGGAGGTGCCTGGGTGGCTCAGTTGATTAAGCCTCCAACTCTTGATTTTGGCTGAGGTCATGATCTCAGGGTTGAGGTCGATCCCCAAGTTGGGCTCTGCAATGGGCATGAAGCCTGCTAAAGATTCTCTTTCCCTCTCCTCTCTATCCTACTTACCCCACCTCTCTGTTTCTTTCTCTTAAAAAAAAATACACAGATTAGAATTCGTTTTCTTTAATCTGGTGATGATTTATAATATTCTTCACCACATAGAACTTTAAGCAATATAATCATGTATTGATTTGGTAGTGGTGTTTTTACTGAATAGCTTTAAAAAAAACTGAGGTTAGAAAAACTAAGGATCCTAGTCATAGAAAGAAGAAAAGAAAAGTGGTCTCTGCCTCTCTCTCTCTCTCTGTGTCTCTCATGAATAAATAAATAAAATCTTAAAAAAAGTAATAAAATCTTAAAAAAAAGGCGTATTAGTTTATTTATTTATTTTTAATTTTTATTTATTTATGATAGTCACAGAGAGAGAGAGAGAGAGGCAGAGACACAGGCAGAGGGAGAAGCAGGCTCCATGCACCGGGAGCCCGACGTGGAATTCGATCCTGGGTCTCCAGGATCGCGCCCTGGGCCAAAGGCAGGCGCCAAACCGCTGCGCCACCCAGGGATCCCCTGTATTAGTTTAAAGTATACAACATAATGGTTTGATATATATGTATATATTTTTTAAATGATTTCTCAATAAGTTAATACCTATTACCTCACATAGTTAGAAATTTTTTGTTTCTTGTCATGAGAACTTTTAAGATCTCCTTTTTTAGCAGCTTTTATTTATTTATTTAAACTTTATTTTTTTTTTTTTAAATTTATTCATGAGAGACACAGACAGAGAGAGAGGCAGAGGCACAGGCAGAGGGAGAAGCAGGCTCCATGCAGGGAGCCCAACATAGGACCTGATCCCGGGACTCCAGGATCACGCCCCAGACCAAAGGCAGTGCCAAACCCTTAAGGTAGCCACCCAGGCTATCCTCTTAGCAGCTTTTAAATGTACAATACAATATTGTTAACTATAGTCACCAGCTGTACATTACTTCCCTAGGACTTAATTATCTTATAACTGAAAGTTTTGACTATCTTCACCCATTTACCTCTGGCAACTACCAATTTGTTCTCTGTATCTATGAGTTTGGTTTTTTTTTTTTTTTTTGATTCCACATATAAGTGAGATCATACAGTATTTGTCTTTTTCTGTCTGATTTAGCACAATGCCCTCAAGTTCTATCTGTGTTGAAAATTAAATGACTGAATTTCCTTTTTATGACTAAATAATGTTACATTGAGCATATGTACCACATTTTCCTTTTCCATTCATCCATCAGTGAACATTTGATTGTTTCCATGTCTTGGCTATTGTAAATAATGCTGCAGTGAATGTGAGGGTGCAGATAGCTTTTTTTTTTTTCCTTTCTATTTTGTCTATTAGAATTTACTATGCCTGGGGCACTTGGGTGGCTCAGTTGGTTAACTGTCTACCTTAGGCTTAGGTCATGATCCCAGGAGCTACATGTTAGGCTCCCTGCTAAGCACTTCTGCCTCTGCCACTCCCCCTTCTTGTCTCTCTCTCTCTCTCAAATAAAATCTTAAAAAAAAAAAAAGGAAAAAGGAACTTACTATGCCTAGGCAGTGTCCTAACTCATAACAGTAATAATACCTTATATTTAAATAGATTTTTTTCAGTTTTAAAAGTAATAACCATGAAATATATCAGGCCAATGTTATTACAGTCTTGCACAATGAGCACTCTTAGGTAAGTAAAGATAAAATAGCTTTCTCTGAATTACAAAGCTAGTTTGTAGCAGAGATAGAACTAGAGTTCAAGTTTTCAGAGTGTTTTTCCCACTCTCACTGTGTAAACTTCATTCATTTTTCTTCTGAAAAAAATTTTTATTGGCATTTGGGATCAATCATTTCTACTTTGGTGTCATCATCATTAGCTGTGATTTCCTTTCTTCATTAAGATCTGTTACTGTTACTATTTTTCTCCCCTCTTGAAGGTCAGGCCTTCTTGCTTTGGCTTGTTATTGTTTTATAGTTCATATGTGTAGTGCCTTTAGAACAAATGCATGTGAATCTGCTTCTGCTCCAGGGCAGCTAGACCTTCAGATACCTGTTTTTCTCATTCAGTTTTCTGCAATTTAGTTATCTTTTCCATCTTCCAAAGTAGAAAACTAAACAGCTTGCCTTCTGCTGGGAGAATCAGAATGTTTACATTTCTCTCATCCTATTTTGGATCTGTGTTATTCAGATTTTGTTACTGAAAAGAACAGATGAGCAGCATCCAGCCCACAATCACTAATCCCACAGAAATAAAATGGATGGTTCTGCCACATTTGTGAGACCATTTTCCCAGTAACCCTTCAGGTTATTTGGTGTGGAGAAATGAAAGATAATGAGTTATTCATTTATTGATTACCTGCTATGTGCCTGGCACTCTTTCAATTCATCTGTATTATAAAATGAAGGATATTAGAAAGTCCCTATTTCCCATTACAAGAATAGTATAATACGGGTATGTTATCAAGATGCTTTATTTCATTTGGTTGGGACTAAAAGAGGAACATCCTTTTTCTTTTCTTTTTCTCTTATTTTTGAGTATAGTTGACACAGGTGTACAGGTTAGTGATTTGAACAAGTTTATCCATTATTCTTTGCTCCCCACAAGTATAGCTACCATGTGTCCCATTATATTGCTACTATAGAATCATTGTATTCCTTATGTTCTGCTTTTTATTTCCATGACTTACTCATTCCATAACTGGAGTCCTGTATCTCCCTCTCTTCCTTCACTCATTTTGCCCATTCCCTCCTCCCCCAGGAACATCTTTTTGTAATCCTTAGAGAGTAATTAAATTCTCTTGAATGCATTGTTATTCCACTTACAGATTCTTTCAAACTAGTCAAGTTGTTTAATTATCTACAAAGAACATAATCCTTTATAAAATACTTAGCAAATATAAATGAATGTGGTTGCAATTTAAAGAGTGAAGATAATAAGCATTTTCATTTCCTTAAATTCTATTAAGTAATAATTATAAAAGTACTGTTCTTAGAGATTTGTGTGTTGGTGAGTTTTTTTCTCTTAGGTTAGAGAACAAGTAGCAAAGCTTCTAAGAAAAGGTTAGCCTTTGACTCAGAGAAGAGCAAGGAACAACTTAGATGCCTTGAAAATGTAAGATTTGGATGGTAGACGTCCCACAGCTTTTAGGCTAGTGAAAGAAGGCTTGTGAAAGATCCAACTCTGAGTTACAGCGATTGAGTAAAAAGTAGGACCTGAAAGAGATAAATTGTCTTTGTACTGATGAAGGAAATGCCAAAAACAGGGTACATACTCCAGTGAGGGATATTGTATGTTTTTCACACAAAATACCCCTCTTTGTGAGATATCTTCTATATAGATCTCTTGGTTCAACTAGATGATTTGCTGTATTAAATGAGATTCTCTAGGATATTAGAATTTAGATCCTTCCTACTAAATTTTTATTTGTTTTAAGGGTGGAGGGCAGAAACTGGTATACTCCTCATAGAGGACGACTCTGGATAGCAGCCACAGCCAAAAGACCCTCCCCTCAAGAAGTCTCAGAACTCCAGACTACATACAGGGTTCTTCGTGGGAAAGGTAACAGTCATATATTCGCCGTTCAGTATTATTTGATGGAGAGAAGTCATTGTCATTGATGTTCATCTTCTTTAATTTCCTTCTTCCTATGACTTCCTTTTTCCTGGGGGGTGATGAGAGGGACTTTCATCTATGTATATGTTTATTTGTTTAGTGGCAGATCATAGACAGCTATTCAAATCATCAATTCATCAAAGAGTGCAAATAAAAATATCAGTTCCCAACACCAGAGATCAACCAACTAGTTTTAATTTTTTAATTTTTTTTAAAGTAGGCTCCACACCCATCATGGAGCCCAGTGTGGGGCTTGAATTCATGATCCTGAGATCAAGAGCTGAGCTGAGATCAAGAGTAGGACACCTAACTGACTTGAGCCAGTTTTCTTTTTTTTTTAAGATTTTATTTATTTATTCATGAGAGACACAGAGAGAGAGAGAGAGCCAGAGACATAGGCAGAGAGAGAACCAGGCTCCATGCAGGGAGCCCAGTGTGGGACTCGATCCTGGGACTCCAGGATCACGCCCTGGGCCAAAGTCAGGTGCCAAACCACTGAGCTACCCAGGTGTCCCGAGCCAGGTTTAATTTCATCTGAGGAGATTTTTTCTTTTCTTTTTTTCCCCTTAAATTGTGAGAACACAATGACTGCTATAAACCTAGGATCTTAACATTGGGAAGAACAACCACAATAAGAATTAAATTTTTAAGGAAGTAACCCAAATAGACATCTACTGTGGAATTTGGACAGGTCAGAGTTGGTTGACTTAAGCAGTGTATTTTGGGAATCTCCCCAACCACATCAAGTTTGGATTCAAAAACCACTTCTGACCCTTAGATTTCTTGTTTTTCTTCCTCTTATCTAACTTATATGGTTGTTTTGAAGGTAATATGAGAGGATAATTACAGAACTACCTTTAATAGTTTTTAGGAAACCAAAGTTTTTCGGAATCAAAAGTGCATGTTTCCTTAAAAGCACATTTTTCTTTTTTTTTAAAGATTTTATTTATTTATTCATCAGAGACAGAGACAGAGACACAGGGAGAGGGAGGAGCAGGCTCCATGCAGGGAGCCCAACTTGGGACTTGGGACTTGATCCCGGGACTCCAGGACCATGCCCCGGGCCGAAAGCAGGCGCTAAACCGCTGAGCCACCCAGGGATCCCCGCATTTTCCTTTTGACTGATATGACTGGCTTGTTTTAAATTTGTGTTCTGTCATTTTTTTAACTCCCTATGTTCTGTCAGTCTTATATTTTTTAATACACTTTTTTGGTTTTTCTTTTCACACCTGTAGCTTGTTTCCACAACCATTATCATCACCAAATTCAAGGCTATTCTAGTTGAGTATAGATGGAATTGGTTTGTTTAGAGTGAAGTGGGATCCTTGAACTTTGATGGTGTAAAGGTAATTTTTTTATATAGTTTAGGATGTGGATAGTGGACTAAGCCGGCCATTCACTAAATTTTTTGCTAAAATACAAAAAGTTGTACTAAATAAAAACTTCATTGTTTTCTATGTCTACAAATAGATAATAGAGAAAGTTATTTGTTTAGAATTGGAAACAAATTTGTGAGTTTGAGTCACAAAAGCAATTTATATGATCCTTCTGTTATTTTTGATTCAGATGTGGAATTTCCCAATGACTATCCATCAGGTTGTCTTCTGGGCTGTGTGGACCTCATTGACTGCTTGTCCCAGAAGCAGTTTAAGGATCAGGTGAGTAAAGAATAATTCTCTTGGACACAGTTGGTTTGCCACCATAGTTGACTCATAGATCCTTCAACACAGAATATTGTGGAGATAGTAAGATGTTAGCAACTGAATTTAGACATGTGAAGATAATCTTCTCATAGAGAGGTACTGGAGAGAGAAAATATCAGGACAGAAACAGAAAAACTAGTGATGTTTTGGTTTCTGATACATGTACATACCTGTATGACAAGCTGTTGTGCCAGTCAGGCTAAATGAGTACAGAGTCCTCATCCTTTCATAAAACTTTGCTGCTTTTGGTAAAGAAACCCTCCATTATCCCTTAAATTATTTCAGTTAGATGATGGGGAGGATAGGATTTGTTATTATTTTGGAATAGTTGGTACAGGCCAGAGAATTCATGATAGGCAAGTATATTTGAATTCTTATTGCCTGGACCGAGCCTATATACCATACATATATATAGGTATGTATTTTTTATTTATTTTGATCACTGAAGATTAAACTGACATAACTAGAGTTCATTTTTGAACAGCAGAGGGAGCCAAAGGACTTTAGCTTAATTTAGAGTCTTATGTTTAGACCCAAACCATCAGAAATCCAAAATGAGAAAGTCTATCCTTGAAGCATGAAGAGTCTTACCTAACAGTATGGTTTTCTTGTTCTTTGGACAGTTGCTTTATTATTTTTTTGTTGTTATTTATTTGTTATTTATTTATTTGATAGAAAAAGAGGGGGAGCACAAGCAAGGTGAGGCACAGGCAGAAGGAGAAGCAGGCTCCCTGCTGAGCAAGGAGCCCAACTCAGGGCTCATGATCTGAGCCAAAGGCAGTTGCTTAACTGATTGAGCAACCCAGGCACCCCTGAACAGTCGCTTTAGGCAACAACTGTGCCTAGGAAAATGTTCAGTTTCATTTTTCTTAGTAAATTGTTTTCCAGATTTATTTACCTATTATTTTTTTTTATTTACCTATTATTACTGTTCTAAAAACTGTTCCTATCTATCTTACCTCTCTACCCTTTCCTCATAGATTTTAACCAGTAGTCACTATCCCTCTAGTTTTCTTTCATTTTCTTGTGGATTGTCTCCTCAGCCCTTCTCTGATTACTTTATTTTTATTTATTTATTTTTTTAAAAGATTTTATTCATTTATTCATGAGAGACACAGAGAGAGAGAGAGAGGCAGAGACACAGGCAAAGGGAGAAGCAGGCTCCATGCAGGGAGCCAGACGTGGGACTTGATCCCCGGTCTCCAGGATCAGGCCCTGGACCGAAGGTGGCGCTAAACCGCTGAGCCACCTGGGCTGCCCATTCTCTGATTACTTTATAGATATGAGTACAGCACAAGCTTTTTGGCATGAATTTGATGCCTAGTCTTTTGTTCTTCTCTTATTACCTGATCCAAACTAGGTAAGACCATAGACACGTGGAGGCCCTTTGTTTTCCAAACTTGTGCCAATGCCTATATGGTCTTTTGCCCATTTTTCCAGGATCTCTTTTGCTTTCCTCCTTTCCCTTTTTATTTTCAGTCTAGAAGTAAAAATTATAAAAATTCCTTACATTGGTATTCGGGATGCCTGGGTGGCTCAGCGATTGAGCATCTGCCTTTGGCTCAGAGCGTGATCCTGGAGTCTCCAGATCAGGTCCCACATCAGGCTCCCTGCATGGAGCCTGCTTCTCCCTTTGCCTATGTCTCTGCCTCTCTCTGTGTGTGTCTCTCATGAATAAATAAATAAAATCTAAAAAACAAAAAACATTGATATTGGCTTTATAGTTTCTTTTTTAAGATTTTGTTTATTTGAGGTAGAGAGCATGAGCCGGGGCAAGGGGCAGAGGAAGAGGGAGAATCAGGGATTTGAGCAGGGAGCCTGAAGTGGGAGTTGATCACAAGACCCTGAGATCATGATCTGAACTGAAGGCAGAAGCTTAACCAGCTGAGCCACCCCTGTGCTCCAGGCTTCATAGTTTTAAAGATTCTTACAGTCATTAATAGCTTAGTATGACTTAGTATGTTATTAATATATTTTCTACATAGTATATTTGCATTCTAAAAGGGAACTCAGGAGCATCTGGCAAGGTGAGTGATGGGCTTTGGCAAGGGGCCTTCCTTTATTTTCTTGTCAATCAAGCAAATAAGGTCATCTGATATAAGGTCAAATGATTTCAATCACTAGACAGCAAGTCTTTCTGCCACAGGTTTGTGTAGAGAAGGGTAGGAAATTGTAATCCTAGTTTATCTACACGGTATGGCAAAGTTTATGGGAATTAGAAATCTAATTAACGAAACAAATCTTTTTGGTTTCTCACAGATACCTTTCTTTCAGGTCAGCATGATACTCCTCCTCAAGCTTAGAGTCTGTCTTGTATCCTGAGGATGCTGAGGGCAGCACATAGAAATGTAGGAATCCTCCCATATGTTCCCAGCTGGAGGTCCTGGCAACTCTCCTTATGAATTTCCCTGATGTGTGACATTAGAATATCCCAAAACACTGGAAGCCAGCAGGCTTTATCAAGCAGGAATCCCTTACCCATTTTCCCTGTGGTCAGCTTTTCTGGGGCTTTTCCCCACTATTTCTTTTCTGTGTTCGGGGATTGCTCAGGAATATATTCAGAATTGGTATTAGACCTATTTGGGGATTATTTATTGGGTAAGGATCTTTAAAAAGTTGTAGCTTTGTTATTTGGCTACTTTTTAGAAAATGTCTCAAGCATCCTTGGTAATCTGCCTGTCTCTGAGCTAGGGTTCTATGATGTAAGAAATGTGATTACCTAGTCTATTTTACAAACCTTATTCTCATTTCTGTAAGAATGAGTTGAAAGTTTAGGAATAATAGCTCTAGACTAGCATTTCCCAAACTATTCCATACATGTGTTCTCTGGAGACATAAAAATGGGGGAGGTGATTCTAAATGACACATACATTTGGAAAATGTATTTGTATCAAATTAATGTGTTTATTTACTGCAGACTTTCTCAGAGCCCTTAATATGCTAGTGTGCATTGACTCTCTGATACATCTAGTGGATATAACATGCACTGTTCCAAAAACTTTTAGACCATAAAATCCCCTCTTTCTACCCCATGCACACTACCTAGTTACATACTGCTGAATTGGTATCTTGCGGTATATACAGCTTGGAAAATGCTAGTCTACGTATGTTTGGTATTCTTTTATTCTCATAGGTCATCTCACTGAGGGCGAATCATCCGGGAAATGGCTTCTTGACTTGTGTCTTTTTTTTTTTTTTTTTTTTTTTTTTGCATCTTCACACTCATTTCTCATCACCCAGCTGAATTACTTTTTTTTGAAAACCAGTGTAGTTGTAATAATTTTTATTTCAACTGAAACTAATCTCCTATGTGACTTGGATTACATTTTATTTCTCCATCTTGTTCCTAACTTTTTCCTTCCCCAAAGAAACTCAGTAAATTACTTCCTGACCTCACATTCTTGGCCTTTCTTTGATAAGTTAAAATATACTAAGCCCTCACTATTTTTGGCATCGTGTGATCATTTATTCTCTTAAAAAAATACAAAACAGAAAAACTTTTATTAGTGGTTGTTTAAAATCAAGTACACTATACTCTGATTTTTAAAAATATGTGCTAAAAATGCTTTGCCCTGAGCCAAGAACTCATCTTCCTTTTATCTTCTAAGAGTAGTATGGCTGGCATGGCTAATTTAGGCCAGGAAAAAAATCCCACTATACCCTCAGCCCTCCTGAGTAATGGCAGGGATTCAACCTAGACAAGCTAAGAATGATACAGAAAAGACTGTGGGCTCAACTCAAGACAGAAAGGTAGATGAGAGCCATCTAGTTACAACTTCTCCTGTATTCCCCTGGAAGGAGCCCATGCCGTTTGCCAGCATTTTATCTGCCAGCAGCAGATGTAAGCTCTCAAAAACAGCAGGGAGGATGTTGACTGCAACAATGCATCAAGGCTGTGGTTTGTAACCTCAATAGTAAGGCAGTTAAAACTTTTTTTTTTAAAGACATTTTGATTGCCAAATCCATAACCATTAGCAGCTGTGGTTTGAACAGTTCTCTAGACCTAACAAGTTTTCAAACAAAAAGTTGAGTTGGTGGCTTTTGTTTCTACTTGTCTGTGTTGTGTTGTGCTATTTATATCTCTGCCTTCAATAGAGAATCTGATTTGTCTGAAATCTCCAAGGTCATTGATTGTTCTGTTTCTTCTGACTAAATCCATTCCTCTCCTGCCAGCTTACTGACCCTTCAGTCTATTTGATCTTATGGCTTTTCTAAGAGCCAAGACCCTATCTTTAAAGAGCTATGCTGAAGCAGTTCTGCTGGGTGCCTATATATAATTGACATCGGCAATAGAATTGAAGTCTTCAGTGGGAAAGAGAGTAGTATTACTTATTCCTTCTTCTATAAGGGTATCTAAGTGATATGGATCTTCAGGAAGATTTGTAAAACTCATGTGTAGAAATCATCATTTTCTGTCACTAAAGTGTTGTCTGTAGGCCTGAGAGGTGAGCAATTAGAGAATGAAGTAATAGTATTCAAATCAGGCATTAGCCTTGAAAAATGCAGAGTCCCAAAATTTTCTTTTCTCTCTTCTCTTCTCTTCTCTTCTCTTCTCTTCTCTTCTCTTCTCTTCTCTTCTCTTCTCTTCTCTTCTCTTCTCTTCTCTTCTCCCCTCCCCTCCCCTCCCCTCCCCTCCCCTCCCCTCCCCTCTCCTCTCCTCTCCTCTCCTCTCCTCTCCTCTATACCCAACGTGGGGCTTGAACTCATGACCCTGAGATCAAGAGTCACATTTTCTGCCAACTAAGCCAGCCAGGCATCCCTGGAAATTTTCTTTTAAAAAATGTGAAAATGTCCTTTCTGTTGTACTGAGAAAACCTGCATATTTATAGATCTAAAATATGTATTCCTAAGGAATCATGAGGGCTTTGTCAAACCAACAAAGAAGGGGAACTGTGTCTACCACAACTAGCCTAACCCTAGGCAGTTCTTTAAAATCACAGCTCACTTGAGTGAAATAGGGAATGTATTTTCAGAATTTTTGTCTAGAATATTTACTAGAATTTCTAGGTCAGAACAGATGTCTTTTTTTTTTTTTTTAAGATTTATTTGGGCAGCCCTGGTGACTCAGCGGTTTAGTGCTTCCTTCATCCCAGGGCCTGATCCTGGAGACCCGGGATCGAGTCCCGCATCGGGCTCCCTGCATGGAGCCTGCTTCTCCCTCTTCCTGTGTCTCTGCCTCTCACTCTCTCGGTGTCTCTCATGAATAAATAAATAAAATCTTAAAAAAAAAAAAAAGAAATTTGTGAATCTGTAATTCACAGCATTGCTTACTTCCCCATTAGTTAAAAATCTCTATTTAAAAAAAAGATTTATTTATTTATTTAGAGAGAGAGAGAGACAGGGAGAGACACAGGCAGAGGGAGAAGCAGGCTCCATGCGGGGAGCCCGACGTGGGACTTGATACCGGGCCTCCAGGATAACGCACTGGGCTGCAGGCGGCGCTAAACCGCTACGCCACCGGGGCTGCCCAGAACAGATGTCTTTAAGTTGTTTTATAACCAAAGTGTCAAGTGCTCACTTACTAAGTTGAGGACAACCAATGTATGTTTTTTAATAATCGAGAAAGCATTATACTTTCTACTGAACTTACCCCGAACAGAGGAGGGGAATATTAACACTTGTCTATGGATTTATGTAAGTTCTTTAATGTTTAGCTTTTCATCTGAAAATGAACATAAAATTCTTAATATTTTTTAAAAGATTTTTAAAAAAATTTATTTGTGAGAGACAGAGAGAGGCAGAGACATAGGCAGAGGGAGAAGTAGGCTCCCCAAGGGGAGATTTATTGATTTATTCATCAATAAATACTTGAGTGCCTACCATAAATCAGACATTGTTTTAGACACTAAAAGAAACGAGAAGGTGAATCAGCTATGGGTTCTGTCCTCAGAATATTTGAAAGACCACTAGATAGATAAAATATGAATGTAAACAAACAAATACAAGATAAAAAGCAAGATAACTGTCTTGAAAAGTAGAATGTCTCTGAGAAATTTAAAGGAGGGAAAGATTGCTTCCAGCTAGGAAGGATCCCGAAGGACTTTATTAAGAATATGGCTTTTAACGGGTGCTTGAGTGACTCAGTTGGTTGAGTATCTGCCTTCGTCTTGGGTCTTCACCTCAAGGTCCTGGGATCTAGCCCCGTGTCTGGCTTCCTGCTTGACGGAGAGTCTGCTTCTCTCTCTCTCCCTCTGCCCCTTCCACCCACCCCAACACCACCCTGCTTGTGTTCTCTCTCTTTCAAATAAATAAATAAATAAATAAATAAATAAATAAATAAATAAATAAAACGTTAAAGAAAAAAAAAGAATATGACTTTTGAATTAGCCTTCAAGGGTCATAATAATAAAATCTATCACTTTATGATCAGCTGTTATGTGCCAGTCCTATCATGTATGTTCTAATCTTCACAGCACTCCTTTCAGGATGAGTGAATTCAAGACTCAAAGAGTTAAAGTAACTTGCGTGCTGTCAGTCAGTAACTGGTAGAATTGGGATTGCTTTTCAAGTCTTCCTATTTAATCGATAGAAATGCTTATTCTAAGGAAAGGGACAAGTGTGAGGTGTGATGTTATGGGCCTGTCCAGAGAATAATAGCAAGCCAGTTTGTTGAGAGATGAGTTATGAGTGAAGTAGAGGAAGAAAGCAAATAAGAATGGAAAAATATGTTATGGTCAGATGACAGATAGCTTTGAATAATAGGCTTCAGAAGTAAGACTTTTTTCTGTAGTCAATTGTGAAATGGAAGAGGGGTATTTAGAGTGTGATCATGGCCTTGGTTTAGGAAAATGGATCTGGCTGTAACGTGGAAGATGGATTACAGTGAAGAGCCAGAAGGTGGGGAGACTAATGAGATGGCAGTTGTCATTCCAGGGTCAAAATATTTTTAAAGGTCTGTTCTAGGATAATGCCTGTGAAATGAGACAAGAGGGGGACAGATGTAAGAAGTTTTATGTAGGTAGAATCAATCACTTAATGTGACACCTTCATTTCACCTGTAAGTAAACCCAGGCTTAGAGTGAAAGTGGTCTGCTTGATCTAGAAGGAATCTGCTATAAACTTGCTGTCTTCTTGCAATCTGTTCAAGGCTTCTTGATTTGTCATCTAGTCTACTGTATGCACCAGGTGGCAAATTACCTCTCTAATTTAAGATTTTATTGCTCAGGATATTATATAATCATACATTCAGCAAGTATTTACTGACCATCTGTCATGTGCCACGCGCTGTGCTAAAGACTAAGGATCCATAGTTTTAACAAGACATTCCATCTTTCTGGATTTTTTTTTTTTAAGATTTATTTATTCATGAGAGACATAGGCAGAGGGAGAAGTAGGCTCCCAGGGAGCCTGATGCAGGACCTGATCCTAGGACCCCCAGGATCACGACCTGAGCCAAAGGCTTAACTGCTGAGCCACCCAGGTGTCCCTCTTTTTGAATCTTTAAGTTTGGAAGAGACCAAGACAAGAAAACCCAGCCATACTAATTACCGTATGAAAAAGGAATGCACAAAAGAGAAGCCCTAACTCCTAACTCATCTTGGCTGGAGGCAGGGTGGGGAGGGTTAAGGAAGCTTCTTAAAAAAATGTGAGTCCTGAATATACCACCCCATATCATGTCTCCATACTCCTGTCCATTGGGATAGTTCCTGTTCATCCTTTAAAACAACTCAGATGTCACTCTCTCTGTAGGGTCTTCCCAGACCTCAGTTCATTTTCTCCCTGGCAGGACTATATTACTTCCTTCTCTGGGCTTTGTGTTCATATTTCTATTACTGCTCTGGCAGGTGAGTTGGACAGAAAGGAGCAGATGGTTGAAATGTTTAGGAGGTAACGTCTATATGATTTGATTGGATATGTAAAGTGAGAGAGAGAAGTCTAAGATAAATGGGTTTCTGGCTCTGGCAAATGGGTGAATGGTAGTATCATTAGTCCAGAAGAGAATTTTCTTTTAAGGTAAATAATTTTAAATGACCTGTGGTAAAGAAAACCTATATTGTAGCAGTAAAAGAAAGATGTTCTGTAGTATGTATCTCCATACAAAAATAGATTTTTTTATGACTTAAAAAGCCAAATTAATTCTAGGAGTACCTGACTTGCTTAGTTGGTAGAGCATGCAACTCTTAATCTTGGGGTTGTGATTTGAGCCCCACATTGAGTGTAGAGTTTACCTAAAAATAAAATCTTGGGGCAGCCTGGGTGGCTCAGCAGTTTAGCTCCGCCTTCAGCCCAGCGCCTGATCCCGGAGACCTGGGATCGAGTCCCACATCAGGCTCCCAGCATGGAGCCTGCTTCTCCCTCTGCCTGTGTCTCTGCCTCTCTCTGTCTCTGTCTCTCTCTCTCTCTCTCTCTCTGTGTCTCTCATGAATAAATAAAATCTTTAAAAAGTAAAATAAAATCTTAAGGGGTGACTGGATGGCTCAATTGGTTAAGTATCTGCCTTCAGCTCAGGTCATGATCCTGGGATCAAGCCCAGCATCTGCCTCCCTGCTCAGTGAGGAGCCTGCTTCTCCCTCTCCTGCTCCCCCTGCTGTGCACTCTCTCTCAAATAAATAAATAAAATCTTTAAAATAATAATAAGACCTTAAGAAAAAAATTTAATTCCACACACAGTATTATGGTTGTTACAATTTTTTATTTGGATAGTTTAAGATAGTTTAATCTGTTTCGTTCTCAAAGACAATGTCATTTTATGAAGGGATATTGTTAATGGTAATAGCACCAGATTGCTTGACGATGACCTTATGTTAATTGATATCAAAGGATGCTCTGAACTCTGCCTCAGAATAATTGTTCTCAGTTGAGTCAACCAGCCGTTGGGAGATAAATTCTAAAATTGTCAGTTCCCTTAACCCAAGAGTTTTAGCATTCTTTTTTTTTTTTAAGTTTGTTTGTTTGTTTGTTTATGAGATAGAGAGAGAGAGAGAAGCAGAGAGAGAAGCAGGCTGCATGCAGGGAGCCTGATGTGGGACTCGATCCCAGGACTTCAGGATTATACTGTGGGCCGAAGGCAGGCGCCAAACCGCTGAGCCACCCAGGGATCCCCGAGTTTTAGCATTCTGAGTTATTAGTCCCAACGTAGACTTCAATGGTTAAGGACCTTACAAGGTAGTATCTTTAAGAGCAATTTTCTTCTAGTTCTCACTAGTTTAAATTGGAGTAGAAGCCTGATAGATGAAATTTAAGACCAAAAGTAACTGTCATGTGTGGGTGATTCCCATTTAAGTCTTAAAGAGTCAGGACAGAAAAGCTATGAGGTTAATTTTATTTTATTTTTATTTATTTATGATAGTCACACACAGAGAGAAAGAGAGAGAGAGAGGCAGAGACATAGGCAGAAGGAGAAGCAGGCTCCATGCACTGGGAGCCCGATGTGGGATTCGATCGATCCTGGGTCTCCAGGATCGCGCCCTAGGCCAAAGGCAAGCGCTAAACCGCTGCGCCACCCAGGGATCCATATGAGGTTAATTTTAGAGAAAGTATACTTGCTTTGGTTCTCTTGTGCATTGAGGTTCTAGCATAGGATTTCCAAGGGCACAGAAAGCCACAGTGGAAACTTACCTGTGAGTGGGATGGGACCAGGAAACTAATGCTATGTGGCTTCAACTAGGTCCTTTTCCACAAATGAGTCTAAGACCTTTAAGCTGGGGGATCCCTGGTGGCTCAGCGGTTTGGCGCCTCCTTTGGCCCAGGGCGCGATCCTGGAGTCCCGGGATCGAGTCCCACATCGGGCTCCTGGAATGGAGCTTGCTTCTCCCTCTGCCTGTGTCTCTGCCTCTCTTTCTCTCTCTGTGTCTATCATGAATAAATAAAATAAAATCTTAAAAAAAATAAAAGACCTTTAAGCTGCATATCATTCATCCCTTATTCTTTTCACCTGGAGAAAATATAAACTTTAGCATTGAGCTATAAATCCCCTGTCTTTGATACTGGGTACATGATTTTTTTTTTAAAGATTTTTATTTATTTATTCATGAAAGATACAGAGAGAGGCAGAGACACAGGCAGAGGGAGAAACAGGCTCCCAGCAAGGAGCCCGATACGGGACTCGATCCCAGAACCCCAGGATCACGCCCTGAGCCAAAGGCAAACGCCCAACCACTGAGCCACCCAGGCATCCCCTGGGTACATGATTTGAATTGGGTACTAGTATATGAGAGTTCAGCGATCCCACTTTGGGCTGGCTGGCATGATCTTTATCTAACTCATCACACATAATAGTAGTCATGTTGTCAAAGCATCACAATCAGTATATTAGTCTGATGTGAGAAAACTTTTATCCTTTAGCAGCATAGGACTTGAGGTACTAGTTATGTGTCTTGTGAAACCTTGAATTGCTTTGAGGGAAAATGTAAACCAGAACTATTAGAGAACACAGTTGTTTGCAGGATATGCTTCTTTGGATCTGTGTGCTTGTGTCCTTTTTATCAGACTCATTTCCTTCTCTTTTTCTGAGTACTGTCATCTCAATATTCTTGGAGTTGGTTTTCAGCTAACTAGATTTCAGAGCCTGATTTCATGTCCTATCTAGTTCCCCAAAGTTCAAACCAAGAAAACCTACAGCAAATATATGTTCTTTGTCAATGAGTTCCTTCTTAACTGTTTGCTTTAGCTGTTAGTCCTCTAGACAGAGATCTAAGACTTATAGGTCATCTGGGGATTTGTTGTGAAGAGTGACATCGTTTAGGAGTTACTCATCCTTTCAGGACAAGGACTAAATAAATGGAGGCTTGCAGAGTTGGTGAAAAATGGGCACATGGCTCTGAATTAGTAGTGACTGCTAAAAAAAACCAGTAAACTCTTTCCCCTTATGGAAATTGTAAAAGAAATGTTTTCTAGATGTCTGGTGAACAATTTCCCTCTGGAGAAGAGAAGAAAATGGCTGTTTAGTAGTTAATTACCTGTTATGTTAGACAGCTATGAAACTTATGAGCCATGAAACCCAACTGCCCCTCCTCCCCCCAGCAGGCTGGAAACCAGGTGACAGGAGTCATGTTTTCATAGGCAAGAACAGCAGCAACTTCCTGAGGAATCTGTTACTGAATTTGAATTGTTGCTTTGAGTTGCTTGGTTTTATCATCTACATTCCCTAACCTGTCTGTTGTGCTATCTTAGTGATGCTTCCTCTAGCATCCTCTCTAAATTGGTTATGATATTCAGTTTATTTACATTGTTTACAAATTTGAACCTCCTTTCTCTTAATTTACTTTTCTTTTTTTGCTTTTTTTAAATTTTTTGCTCTTTAAAAAAAAAAAAAAGATTTTACTTATTCATTCATGAAACATACATAGAGAGAGAGGCAGAGACACAGGCAGAGGGAGAAGCAGGCTCCATACTAGGAGCCCAATGTGGGACTCGATCCCGGGACTCCAGGATCATGCCCTGGGCTGAAGGCAGATGCTCAATTGCTGAGCCACCCAAGCATTCCCCCCCCCCCTTTTTTTTTTAATGTAAGCTCTGCCCCCATTGTGGAGCTTGAATTCACAACTCCACATCAAGAGTTACATACTCTACCAACTGAGCTAGCCAGGTGCCCCTAATTTAGTTTTCTCTCCATCAGCTACATTTTAGTCTTTTGACTTTCAGACCAAAAATCTCTTTCTTGTAAGTCACTGACTTGTTGGTGTTTAATGTGGTCCACGTTGCCCAGGACTCAGTTGCAGAGATTGTACTTTCCTGGAGATACTGAGGCTCTGCCAAACTGACTTTGTGTTAGTGCATTCTACTCCTCCCAATGCATAGGCCTTACTTTTCTTTATTCTTTGCAGGCTTCTTTGTTCTTCAGCTCTGTGTCTTGTAAGTTTCTGAAGTTCAGTAATAAAACTTGGAAAAAGGGATATTCACATAAAACTTGGATTTAGATCAAGTTGGGAAAGTTGATTTTAATGTTTATCATCATTGTGAGGCATGAATGGGTCCATCCCAGGAACCTCTTGTTCTATGATTTCATTTATCCATCATTTTCCCCATTACTTGACATTTGCTTATTCTGTTAATAATATGTCAGTGTAGTTAATATTAAACATAGGGCCTAATTGGCCCACTTACCAAGACACAGAAGTTCTAATTTAGCTTGAAGGATAACAGATTACAGAGTGCACCTGCTTTTACCCAGAGTTATAGTCCTAAGAGTCTGTAGTTCCCAGCATATGTGTATTTAGCATGGTTAAAATAACCTTAACACATGAGTTGATAAATTGTTCTTTCATTCAGCAAATATTTGATTGCCTACTGTGTGCTAGGCATGATTCAAGGTGCTGAGGAGTAAACAAAATAGACAAAAATCCTTGCTTCATGGAGCTTTCATCCTAATAAAGGGAAGCCAAATTTAAAAACTTAGGGGTACCTGGCTGGCTCAGTTGGTAGAGCAAATAACTTTTTTTGTTTTTTAAGATTTTATTTATTTATTTGAGAAAGAGCGAGCACGCACAAGCAGGGGGAGGACCAGAAAGAGAGGGAGGGGAAAGAATCTCAAGCAGACTCTTCCATGGGTGTGGGCTCAATCTTAGGACCCTGAAATCATGACCTAAACCAAAACCAAGAGTCAGATGCTTAACCAACTGAGCCACTCAGGTGCCTGGAGCATGCGACTATTGATCTCCAGATTGTGAGTTCGAGCCCGCATTGGGTGTAGACATTACTTAAAAATAAAATACTTTAAACATTTAAATAAGTAAATTAATTATATTGCATTAGGTTATGATAAGAACTGTAGGGAAAAAAAAAAGGGGTTGAGAGTACCAAGTTTGTGAGGCGATTGGTGCTCTGATTTTATTTTATTTATTATTTTTAAAGATTTTATTTATTTATTCATGAGAGAGAGAGAGAGGCAGAGACACAGGCAGAGGGAGAAGCAGGCTCCATGCAGGGAGCCAGACTTGGGACCCCATCCCGGGTCTCCAGAATCATGCCCTGGGCTGAAGGTGCTGCTAAACCACTGAGCCACCCGGCTGCCCAGTGCTCTGATTTTAAATAGAATAATTAAATTAGGTAAGACTTACTGCTAAGTTGACATTTAAACAAAGTTCTGAAGAAAGAGAAAAGCCATGTGGATATCTGGGAGTGGGGAGGTGGGAATATTCCAGGAAGAGGGAATAGGCAAGTGCAGAAACTCTGAGGCAGGAACAACCAGGAAGCCAATGTGGCTGGAGTAGAGTTTAAGTGGAGATAAAAGTAGTAGAAAAACGTGTCAGAGAGGAAATGGGGGGGGGGGGAGGGGGCAGACTGTCCAGGGACCTGAAGGTCATTGTGAGGACTTAGGCTTTTATTCTGAATGAGATGAAAAGCCACTGGAGAGTTTTAAGTAGAGGAGTGACATGATCTGATATATTTTTTTAAATAGTTCTGGCTGCCCTATTAAAAATAGAAAAGAGAGAGGTTAAGGACAGAAACAGAGAGACCAATTAGGAGATTACTGTGGTAATACAGGGAAACATTATGATGGCTTGGACCAGGGAAGTAGCTGTGGAGGTCTTAGGAAGTGGTGAGATATTGAATATCCTTTGAAGGTAGAGTTAACAGTATTTCTCAGTGGGTTGGTTGTGGGGGTTTTGGCCTGAACAACTGGAAGGATGGAATAGCGAGTAGGCTGGCTATCTATCTATCCATTCATTGATTATTCATTTTAAAGGGGAGTATGGATAAGAGAGGGGCAGGTTTGAAAATGAATTCAGAATCTCTATTTTTAAAATTTTTATTTGTATTCTGATAAAGTATACATAACATGAAACTTACTATTTTAACTATTTTCAAGTGTACAATTCAGTGGCATTAAGTACATTTACAATGTTGCATAACCATCACCACTATCCATTTCCAGGACTTTTTCATCATCTCAAACAGAAACTCTGTACCCATTAAATAACTCCTTTTCGGGCAGCCCTGGTGGCCTAGCGGTTTAGGGCTGCCTGCAGCCCAGGGTGTGATCCTGGAGACCCAGGATCGAGTTCCAAGTTGGGCTTCCTGCATGGAGCCTGCTTCTCCCTCTGCCTGTTTCTCTGCCTCTCTTTCTCTCTGTGAGTCTGTCATGAATAAATAAATAAAATCTAAATAAATAAATAAATAAATAACTCCTCTCCCTCCTTCTCCGTGCCCCTAGTAACCTCTATTTTCTGTCTCATAAATTTGCTTATCCTAAGTATGTCATATAGGTAGCATCATGCAATATTTGTTCTTTTGTGTATGGTTTATTTCACTAAGTATGTTGTAGCATGTATCAGAATTTCATTCCTTTTTAAGATTGAATAATACTCCACTGTATGTATATACCATATTTGTTCATCCATCTATTGATGAATGAAACTATTATGAATAGTTTCATTTATGAATGATGGTGCTACATTGATTATTAGTTCTTTTTTTTTTTTTTAAGAATTTATTTATTCATGAGAGAGAGAGTCAGAGACACAAGCAGAAGGAGAAGCAGGCTCCAGGCAAGGAGCCTGACATGGGACTTGATTCCTGGTCTCCAGGATCATGCCCTGAGCTGAAGGCGGCGCTAAATGGCTGAGCCACCTGGGCTGCCCCCTGCTTTTAGTTCTTTCAGAGATATACCTAGGAGTAGAATTGCTAGACCTTATGGTAATTTTGTAATTCTTTGAAATAACAAAAACTAAACTGTTTTCCACAGCAGCTGCACCATTTTACATCCCAACCAGCAATGCATGAGGGTTCTAACTTCACATCCTTACCAACATTTGTTATTTTCCATGTCTTTTTGTTTTGCTTTTTGTTTTATTGTAATCGTCCCATGAGCATGAACTAGTACCTCATTGTGGTTTAGATTTGCATTTCCAGGACCTCATTTTTTCCCAGTTTTACTGAGATGTAGTTGGCATGTAACATTACATTAGTTCAGGGTGTACAAGGGAATGATTTGTTATATAATATGTTGCAAAATGATTGCCACAATAAGTTTAGTTAACATCCATCACCTCTCATAGTTACAAATTCAGGGCCTTATTTTTTAACTCTGAGACTGAAGGTTGTAAAGGTAGAGAGAGAAGGGGTTTGAGGCCTGACCCCTGAAGCACTCGCAACATTTAAAGGATGGGGTGATGAGCAGTTGGTAAAAAGCAAAACCAAGAAGAGAATGATATCCTGGAAGCCAAGTGAGGAATGTGTTCAAGAATGAAAGAGATGAATTCTTTCAGTTTCTACAAATAGATCAATTGGGATGAGGACTGAGCATTGACCATTTGATATAACAACATGGAAGTGAATGATGATGACCTCTAGTTGACCAAGAATAATTTTGGTGGAGTGATGGGAGTGAAAGCCCATTTATAGTGAATTCAAGAAATAGAGGAATTTGAAGTAGGGAGCATACATAATCTCTTAGTAAATTTTGTTATGAAGACAATCAGAAATGGGGCAGTAGCTTGAGGGATGTGGGATCTGGAGAGATTTTGTTTTATGGCAGACATTACAGAAAGTGTGTTTAATGGGACTGATTCAATAGAGGGAACATTTACTGATGCAGAATAAAGACAAGAGAATGACTGAAATGGCTTGCAGTTCTGAAAAAGCAGAGCCATGAGCTCCTAGCAGCATTGTCCTGTGCCTCAAAACTCTAAGACACAGAGGGGAGAGAGTAGGAAAACTGAAGAGGTGTGAATTGTGACTGCTGCTGTTGTGGCCTCTGTAGAATTCAGTTGAAAGATCTTGATGGCAGCCTCTGGTTTTATTCATAATAAGGCACCTCAACAGTAACAGCTGGAACCTGCTTTTCTTTGAGTTCTAAAGATCTAGGGGATAAGGAAAGAAGATTTTCCTTCTCATCTTTAGTCTTTTTTTTCAACTGTGAACATTTTGACCTTGCCTCTGAATATAATTGTGTCTGATACTTGATCTTAAGCTATGTTATATCAAAGTACATGCCACACCTGTCCCACACTGAAAGAAAGCCATGGTATGTGGGCAGAACCAAAAGGTGCTAAAAATCCCTTCTGTTTTCTCCACAGCATTACTTACCCCCTAGGACAGAGTGGTCAAGTGGTCAGTGAGAAAGTTTTAACTATTTATGTTTCCACTAGTTACAGAGAAATTTTAATTTTCTTATTTTACTGAAACCTCCATTTCTACTTTCGAGCCTTAGGTCTTTAGAGGGCATATCTTAGCAGATGAATAAGAGTGGAAAATAAGTTTATACCTGTGATGGTAGCTCCTAGGAGAAAGGCTCCTTTAGTAAAGAAGTCTGACCCATAGTCATAGTCAACCTATGAGTCATATTTGTCAAACATGCTAAATACAAGACATAAAAGGTAGGAAATAATGAAATAACAAATCAGTTGGGCATTGCTAGAGAGCACTTTCTGCCAACCCTTTTGCCTGAAATTGTGATTGTGTGGCTAGCCTAGTCTTACTTTAGGTTCTGTGTCTGTCTTTGCAGAAGGAATACAAGTCCTAAGTACTCACACAGATTTGTGATGAAAGATCCAAAGGAGGCTTCTAAATAATTTTAAGAATTGCTCTACCAGTTACCTTTTCACCCTAAGTAAGTCTGGAATGCATCCAGCAAAACAGCGTTTGCATGTTCATACCTTTCAGAATGAATCATCTTCCTTCCTTTTAGTGAAAGAAGGGCTCTGTTGACTATTTCTGGCAGAATTTCCACAAATGTGCTATTTTTCTTAAACCTTCCAGTGCTTTACTCAAGTTAACCTGGGGGAGGGGTGCCCGATGTTCCCAAAGGAGACCTCTGAATCTCCCAACTCTCAGTGATTTATGCTAAAAGAGCACTCAGTTCTGATTCTTCTGAGAAAATATCAGGTATCCTTTTTTAAAAAAGTTCCCATTATAGGAAGTCCGAAATGGCAGGTAGTAGACTGCACAAGACTGCTGTGCTAAGGCCTGGGGAAAGGTGAAGGTTTGTTCTGGCTCATTGAGCGTAATCCTCTCGACCTGACTGAAATGGAGAGTGCTATCATCAGAATGTTGAGGTGAAATCTGGGACATCCTTTGATCTCCCTGAAATTCAATATTTGTCCCAACTAGTCTGAACTTGTTATTTTTATATTTCGCAGTATCCAGACATGAGTCAAGAATCTGATTCTCCATTTGTTTTCATCTGCACAAATCCCCAGGAAATGATTGTGAAGTTTCCTATTAAAGGAAATCCAAAAATCTGTAAGTCACAAGCTTTGATGGTCTAATTTTCTTTTTTTCTTTTCTTTTTTTTTTGTCTCGTGTCTCACCTATTTAACTTTTTAAAAAATCTTCTCTTTTTACCTTGTTCTATGGCATCTCAAGCTTTGGAGGATTAATATAATTATATTTATTGATGATAACTTTAATATTAACTACAGTATAGCCTTCCAAAGTGTACCTTGATCTACAATTATGGGCATGCTGTTGAATCACTCTAAACTTCCATTTATGACTCCATTACATTTGAGAGAGAGAGGGACACCTGGGTGGCTCAGTGGTTGAGTGTCTGTCTTCAGCTCAGGTCGTGATCTCAGGGTCCAGAATCAAGACCCACATCCAGCTCCCTTCGAGGAGCCTGCTTCTCTCTGCCTATGTCTCTGCCTCTTTCTCTGTGTGTCTCATGAATAAATAAATAAATCTTAAAAAAACATATTTTAAGAGAGAGAGAGAACACGCACAGGCACGAGCAGGGGGGAGGGGCAGAGAGAGGAGGAGAGAGAATCCCAAGCTGACTCCCTGCTGAGCACAGCACCCAAAGTGGGGCTCAGTGTCATGACCTGAGATCATGACCTGAGCTGAAGCCAAGAGTTGGATGCTTAGCGAACTGAGCCATCCAGGTGCCTGCAGACCCTATTACATTTAAAATCCTTCTTTGTAAGTCAAAAGAGTCTGCTTTGCTCCTTTGCACTGTTCATTCAAGGAAGTAGTAAGTGAATGCCAATGGCAATAATGATATTTATGCATTGTTCCTCAGTATTCAAAGAATAAGACTTAAGTTTGTGTCTATTTTTGAGTGTTTGGAGGCTCCACTTCCTGCTTTTCCTGTGCTTACTCTAGCCCTCTTGTTCTTCATTCTCTTTTTGAAACCTCTTGATGATTTATCTGTCTGTAACTTTTGCTTTATATATTTTTGATGATAGACCCTCTGCATATTCACTTCTTAATCACTTTATAGACTCTATTTTATCAACTTCCAACTCTTCTTCAACTCCCAGCTTCTCTTCCTCTGTGAAGTCCTACCGCAACCTCTTCTATTTGTTTTTTTTTTAGTTTGTTTGTTTATTTGTTTATTTTCATTCATTCATTCATAGACACAGAGAGAGAGGGAGGCAGAGACACAGGCAGAGGGAGAAGCAGGCTCCATGCATGGAGCCTGACGTGGGTCTCGATCCTGGGTCTCCAGGATCACACCCTGGTCTGAAGGTGGCGCTAAACCGCTGGGCCACCAGGGCTGCCCCAACCTCTTCTATTTCAAAGCAATCTCAAGAAAAACAAAGTGGTGTCCTCTCTGTCTAGCTTTCTTTAAAAACAACCTCAACAAACCTTCCATTTGCTCATGTCAGTTACTATTTTGTGCCTTGATGACACAGCTTTCTCATGTGACTGGATGATTTGGGGGCATGCGTTGTCTTCAGTTGTATACTACTCTACCTCACCCCGTATCTTGAGGACCAACTAGCCATTTGATAAATGTGTTCTGTAGAGAAGTGCTTCTCTTTTCCTTTCTTTCTCTTTTTTTTTTTTTTTTTTTTAAGATTTTGTTTGTTTATTTATTTGAGAGAACGAGAGAGTGTACGAGTTGGGTCAAGGGCAGAGGAACAAGCAGACTCCCTGCTGAGTAGGGAGCCCTATAACTCTTGACTGGATCCTAGGACCCTGAGACCACTACCTGAGCTGAAGTAAGACACTTAAACAATTGAGCCATCCAGGTGCCCTCTTAGAGAAGTACTTTTCACACTGTACTGCAAATAAAAATCACCTAGAGAGCTGTTAAAACACAGATTCCTGGGCCATCTCAGAAGTGTTACTGATGCTATTGCTCAGCTGACTACAGTTTGAGTAATACTGCTTTTGATCACAAAATAAAATGCTTGGAGTATGAATTTAGATTAATGTATATTCACAAAATTCAGGCAACACTCATGATTTATGAGACATATGTTCCTGAGATTCCTGCATATTAGAAAATCTGAACATTTTGCCTTTGACTTATATATATTATTTATTTCAGACTATATCCCAGCTGGTAGTTAAGTGGTCCTGGAATTTTTTTTCTTCCTCTCTACTATTTAGGATTTATTTTTTCTATTTATTATTTTTTTTAAAGATTTTCTTTTTTAAGTAATCTCTACACTCAGTGTGGGGCTTAAACTCACAACTCTGAGATCAAGAGTTGCTTGGTCCACTGACTGAGCCAGCCAGATGCCCCTCCACTATTTAGGATTTTTTTAATTAATTAGTTTATTTTATTTTAGAGAATGAGAGCTGGGGATGGGGCAGAGGGAGATAGAGAGAATCTCAAGCCGACTCCTTGCTGAGCATGGAGACCAACACAGGGCTTGATCTTATAACCCCAAGATCATGACCTGAGCCAAAACTAAGAGTCGAATACTTATCTGTCTATCTATCTATCTATCTATTTAAAAGATTTATTTATTTATTTATTCATGAGAGACAGAGACGCAGGCAGAAGGAGAAGCAGGCTCCATGCAGGGAGCCTGATGTGGGACTCGACCCCGGGTCTCCAGGATCATGCCCTGGGCCCAAGGCAGGCGCTAAACCGCTGAGCCATCCAGGGATCCCCAAGAGTCGAATATTCAACCAGGTGAGCCACCTAGGCACTCTTCCACTATTTAGGATTTAAATCTCTCTTTTTGGGGATCCCTGGGTGGCTCAGCGGTTTAGTACCACCTTCAGCCCAGGGCATGATCCTAGAGACCCAGGATCGAGTCCCATGTCAGGCTCCCTGCTTCTCCCTCTGCCTGTGTCTCTGCCTCTCTCTCTCTGTGTCTCTCATGAATAAATAAATAAAATCTTTTTTAAAAAAATCTCTCTTTTCTTCTCTCTCCTTTTTGGTTGTGGGACTCGATCCCTCTATGTTCCATTATCACCTTACTTTAGGTACTGATAGTAGCACTGGTGGCAGCAGGGAAAGATTTTAGGTTTTCTCTCCCATACCCAGTGCTACTTGACGTTTAGTCACCATAAATTTTTCTTAGCTTCCTCCCCTATCTTGGTTTTTATCTGCTCCTTAAGCTCCTGTGAGAAAATGTACTGTGTAAACAAAGTTTAGATATTTCTCTGAAATGTTTTACTCCAGTACTTTCTCTACCCAGAGATCTACCTTCAGTACATATATGGCCTCTGTTTTTCTTGATAAGGTTTAATGAAGTAGGAGTGCGGGGAGTGATGCTCTTAGGAGTGAGCTTTAGTTAAAAAAAAACAAAAAACAAACAAACAAACAAAAAAACAGGAGAGAGCTTTAGTAACCTCTTGTCTTTTCCTCATTGTTTTTGTTCTTAAAAACTTTAAAAAGCCATAATGGGCTTTATGCTTATTTCAGGGACAGCAGGACTAGAGAGAAATTGTGAGACTGTAGCTTCTTCCATAGTGGGCCAAAGTGAAACATTGGTCAGAAATAATAGCAAAGTTTTTTTTTTTTTTTTTTTTTTTTATTTATTTATGATAGTCACAGAGAGAGAAAGAGAGGCAGAGACACAGGCAGAGGGAGAAGCAGGCTCCATGCACCAGGAGCCCGATGTGGGATTCGATCCCGGGTCTCCAGGATCACGCCCTGAGCCAAAGGCAGGCGCCAAACCGCTGCGCCACCCAGGGATCCCAGAAATAATAGCAAAGTTTAAAGAATAAAAGGAAAGGATGGATTGACCAATCCCTATGTGTCTTAGAAAAAAAAAAATATTGTTTAAAGTAGGCTCTGTGCCCATCATGGGGCCTGAACTCATGACCCTGAGATCAAGAGCCACATGCTCTACAGAGTGAGCCAGCCAGGCTCCCCAGAAAAAAAAAAAAAAAAAACAACTATTGAGAGGCACCATTCTACCTGAAGATTTAGTTTGGTGTGAAGTTTCTTTTTTTTTTTTTTTTTTTTTAAAGATTTGTTTATTTATGACAGACATAGAGAGAGAGAGGCAGAGACACAGGAGGAGGGAGAAGCAGGCTCCACACCGGGAGCCCGACGTGGGACTCCAGGATCGCGCCCTGGGCCAAAGGCAGGCGCTAAACCGCTGAGCCACCCAGGGATCCCTGGTGTGAAGTTTCTATTCCCTGTAACTCTTCATTCCTTCATTCTTCATTCCTCTATACCATCTCTAAAAATCTTACACTCAGGTGTTATATGCAACTGATGAATCAGTAAATTCTACTCCTGAAACTAAGAATACTCTATATGTTAACCGAATTTAAGCAAAAAATAAAAGTAAAAATAAAAATCTTATACTCTGCCAGAACTTCCTTACCGTAGGCCAAAGCTTACAGCTGGAAAAAGTCTTTGCTCCCACTGCCACAGGCAAAAATACGTACTTAGCTCTTAATTTTTTTTTTTTTTTTTTAGATTTTATTTATTCATGAGACAGAGAGAGAAAGGAGAGACACAGGCAGAGGGAGAAGCAGGCTCCCCACAGGGAGTCTGATGTGGGACTTGATCACCTGACCAGGATTATGCCCTGAGCCTAAGGCAGATGCCCAACCACTGAGCCACCCAGGCATCCCTTAGCTCTTAATTTGAAATGCTTCACATTTTCTTCTAGATATATCATTACACTAAGTGGTTAAGGTCCATAGTATTAATATATTCTCTTTCAATTACAGCCCTATGACTTACATGCTTTTATTCTTGTTTTTTGTTTTGTGGGATGGCCTAGGAATCTTCTATAAATCAGTTCTATGAGATATATTCCAAGTTCTAAACTCTCACTTGCAAATAAGCTTTTAGAAATTTATCTGTTGTACCACATGTATATATGTATATATATATATCTATATGCCTTGAAGTTATATATATTTTTTAATTTTTTGAGTATAGTTGAAACACTGTTACATTAGTTTCAGGTGTACAATGTGGTGATTCAACATCCCTATATGTTATGCGGTGCTCACCACAATACAACCAGTAGCTACCACCTGTTATCATACAATATGATGACAATACCATTAACTATATTTTCTGTGCTGTACCCTTTCATCCCGTTCCCTATTCATTTCATAACTGGAAGTAAAGGGATGTATTTTAATTTGTGCTTTTGGACACATAAACTTGAGCTTGCTTAACCTGGGGATAATTATGTTTTCTTGAAATTGAAATAATTCAGAAAGGAGCATTGTGCAATATGATATCACTTGGCTGTGTGTCTGCTCAAATTAGGAAATGCAAAAAAGTATAGTAGAATATCTAGGTTAAATGCTCAAAGAGATAAAGGAAATCGTTTTACTTTAAATGAACTACATGCTCTATAAACTCATGCAAATACTGCCTTACATGTTATGCAAAGCATGTGAAAATCCGTATGAGAGTTATATCGATTGATTCCAAATACTTTTTCCCCTTTTAACTTCTTGTCCATCTGCTGCACATGCATTTGATTTTCTTTTAGGTACCTGATTGAGGATGTGGTTAACACTGAAATGCTGCAGGTACTAAATATAAAAATATTGGGGAAATATCAAAACTTTAAGAGAGTATACTGTATGTTACTGTAGTTAACTGCCCAGATCCCAAGTCTTCAAAGACAAGGCTGAACTAGAACTCAGAGTTCAGAGTTCCTGCAGTCTGAGGGCAACTGTGATGACTGCTTCTTCATGCTGCAAGAAGCCCCAGTCCCTTTCGTTCATGGCCTGTAGCTGACCCAAGAATTTCTACTATTGGCAGTCACTGTGGTAGGTGTTAGGGATGCAAAGAAGTCCTTACTTAAAATGAGCTCTCAGATTGCTGGCACATGTATGGTTTTCTTAGGCAGTCTAGGGGATGAAAGAATTTCTGAATCCCAGGGAATGCTCTGGAAGTCCTTTCTTCCTCTATATCTCTTTCCTACTATTAGTTTTAAATTTTATGACATCATCTCTGCAGCCAGGGATTAGTTTGCCTACCCATTGAGTGCTTTGCTCCTATGGGTTGATTTTGCTTGAGCTGGTCTCACTGAGAGCTTTCATAATCAGACTGGAGTTTTCCGTAGATTGTACTTGGAATGTTCTTAAACAGTAAAGTTTTGAGAGTGTCAAGAAGATAATGTCTCTTTTTTTATATGAGGAATCTGAAATACATGTAGTTAAAAGACTTGCCCAGTGTTGTAAACTGAGATCATAAACAGTTCTGAAGCCTCAGTATAAATATGACCACCCTTACTTTTTCAGAAAACTGAGTTTATGAAGCACTTTAATATATAGTATTTCAATGAGTTATTGGATTAAATGACTTAGTGTTTATATAGAAAACTCAGCACAGTGCTTGGTGTTTAGAAAGCACTTAATGTTAGTTGTAATTCTCTCAACTTTGCAAGTTAGTAGGAATTTTTTCTTTCATTTTTCAGTTGAGTAGATAGGTTTATAGAAGTTGTTTTGGTCACATCTTTCTATCTCTGGTTTTCCTGCTTTTTTCACTTTATCAGATTGCCTCGGAAACAAATTATTCCAATCACATTTCATTTTTAGGGCACAGTATCATAGAGCTGGAAGGAGCCTTCTGTACTATGTAGTCCAATTTTCTCTTAGCATTGAAAAAGCTGAGGACAAGAGTGACTAGGTAACTTCCTCACGTATGGCTAGGTAGTCTCAAACTACAGCGAGGACCTCAGTCTTCTAACTTACTCAATGTAGAGAACTAGAAGTCTAGAGTCCTAGGTGGAATTCTGAATTCTGTCCTAGCTTGCCCTAAAAAGTTGAATGAGATGCAGTACTTCTTTATACCTCTGGGTACCACCATCTTTACAATGGATACTCTTATGTTTATCTGATATCTGCCAATTTTGGTTACTTAGTCCCTATGATTCAAAGGTTTTGAAATTTGTAATGTCTGCTTTCTTTAATTCATTTGATGAAAACATTTATTGAGCACCTACCATTTGGCACTCACTATGGTAGTGTTAGAGATACAAAGGCAAACATGCCTTGTAATAGGGCTTTTTGCCAGATTGCTGGCACATGTTCGGATTTCCAGCTGGGCAGCCTGGGGGATGAAAGACTCCTAAATCCCTGGGAATACTCTGTGTTCTAAAGCCCAAATTAAAATCAACAGCATTGTGACTATTGTGGACAGTGTTCAGGGCATTGCTTAGTGATGATTTCTGAGGAAGCCCAGAAAATAAGTAATGTCATTCCAGAGACAGGTATACCACTAAAGAGATGAGAAGGAAAAAGAAAACAAAATTTAAGGAAACAGGGAAAAACTTGTTAGGTTGAGGTTATTTTTCTCACAATCTTTTGCAGTAGTCAAGACAAATCAAGTATTCTTATTTTAGTTGGACAAAAGAGGGTATTGAAGTCTAGAGTGACTAAATGACTTGCCCCAGGTTTTGCAGCTAATTAATAACAGACAATGGTGGACTAGCACCTGGATCTCCTGACTTCTAGTCCACTGCTCCTCTTTCTTATATACTTGATTGCTGTAACAAATGAAAAAACATATGGGAGGCAGTTATGGGTGTGGGCTATAGTACACATGGCTGTCCTTGAAGGGAGGTTCCTTGTTTATTTGTTCATCTTTTTTATTTTTTATGCAGAGACTAAACTGACCTGTTTTTGTTTCAGTTCAGTGTCAGTATCACTATTGACTTAACTGAGACTTTTTGTGGTGGAAAGCAATGTGCAAGACAGACAGGAACTTTGTTAAGATTGTCTTCATGAGATGGATAGTTCCTAAGGCTGCTACCACTGAAGCAAATTCTGTCCTGGTAGATTTGAGGAGTCAGAGGTCAGGGACCACATCAGCGAAGTACCTCTCATTAGGGTCACCTGGGACAGGAAGGTTGCTTGTTTTCTAACTTTAACACTTAGAAGAGTCATACAGCCTATGACCTTTGCCCTTCTTAGCTGGTGATAGGGGCCCTTTGTCAGTAAAGCATTCATGTGGATTCTACTCCACTGCTGCAGGTCACTCCCCCTATTAAGTCTGAGGCAGCAAAGGGGTGAACTGAACTGCTTTTCTCACTGTGAGGGAGGTTCATGCATTATGCTCAGCCAGTTAACAGGTCAGAGGAATGAGTTTCCCACTGTGTGAAATGCTTTCCTTTATTATATGTGTGTATTCTTTAAAAACTTGCCTTAGCATCAGACATCCTGAAAAAAGTGGTGTTCCTTTTGCAGTAGCTACAAAATTTAGAAATATTAACTATTTAGATTCTTTCAGCAAATACTCATTAAATGTATGTGTGCGTGTGCCTAAGTTTGTGTGTCCTTTAAACAGTGTTCCCACTGCTTCCTCATTCTTACAGAATGAAACTCTGAAGTTTGAAAGTATCTGAGTCCTGAAGCAAGATAATTGAATGTGACAGGAACACAGTAACCAGAAGACCTGGGAGGCCATGAAAGATTTGCATTGCAAATATAAAAAATAAATAATGAGGCTTCTTTTTCTCCCTTACAGGGAAACTGGATTCCAAGATCCATCAAGGAGCAAAGAAGGGGTTAATGAAGCAGAATAAAGCTGTCTGACCCAGGAAAAAAGGAACTATACAGCATAGTGGAGTTTTGTGTACTAAAATTGCTATCCACTGGTCCTTTGGAATTGAAGCATTAGAAATCTAAAGGCTTGGCATCAGGCTTGATTCTCTCAGAATTTAAACTCTTACATAAATCTGTATATTTTTCTTAAAGAATGGGATTCTTTATGTAGTAGGTCAAAATCTTTGAATACATTATTTATAAAATGCTATTTTAAAAATTCTAGGTCTTTGACATTTCTCTCAGAATGGTATCAGAAGAGAAAGGACAAGTTGGAAATTACTTTCCTCTCTGAGGCTTGGATTTGAGGTTAGGAAAATTCTTACACAGGTTAACAATTTTTTTGAGAGACCTCTTGAATTTTAAAGTTTCTTTTCAAAGTAATAGCCTGATTGGAGTATTGGGATGTTTGAGGAATCCTATATTTAAGACAAACCTGTAATGTGGCAGAAAGGAGTGGTTTTGTTTTTGTTCTGTTTTGTGTTTTGCAGAAGGGAGTTTTAACAAGTTTTTTGCTCTCGTCCAGCATCTCTTGAAGTGAACAGTTTTCAAAAAGCTGAATAACCATTGGCAGTTTGTTTATTTTATTTATTTATTTATTTATTTATTTATTTATTTATTTATTTATTTATTTTAAAGAGATAACCTGAAGAGGTGCTGCCACTTTGTTCCTTAGTAGGACATTAGAGGGTCAGACTGGGAGGAGATAGAGTAGAATGAAACTGCCCTATTTATTGTTTTGGATATTGCAAAAGCATCACTTGGATGGGGCAATTAGAAACACACTAAAAAATAAAGTCCCTTCAGTAAATGCATTCAAATACTCTCAAATACTGAAACCCAACCCTTTAAACCATCCACACCTCAGGAAGCTATGAGGTTTGGAAAAATAGAAGGTTGATTTGAAATGAGATTTTCACTCATCAGTCTGGCCCCCACTTAGCAAAGCACTTTTTTTTTTCTGAAGCTGTTCAGTAAGGCTGTCAGAATCTCAGTCGCTGGCATCCTCAGGAAATTCATGGTCTTAAATGTGTATGTTCTGCTTTTTATAAAGCACCACCACCACCACACGAGGGAAGTTGGATTCCCTCCAGCAGTTGTGTGCATGACTTAAAAAAGAGAAAAAAAAAGTACCCTGTGTTATGAAAAAGATTAATTTCCCCTTTCTTTAATCCTTCATATTCAGCATGTATTTGCATTGAAATGCCTCCACTCATATGCATTGATGTTCACTCAACTGTGAACCCTGCTTGTTGCATAGCTCTGGGCACTGGTTTTGTGGGGGCCTGATCATTCTGGATTCCCAGGGAAAACCCACCCAGTTCTCGTTCCGGTAATGCAGACATGCAGCATTCTCATTCTTTTCCTGTTCAGCTTCTATAGAGAAAGTGGAAAGGACAGCTAATGGAACTTCTTTGGAAGGCGGGAGTTGGGGGAAGGCTCATTCTGGTCTCCCGAAGACCCTAGTACTATTAATGAAGGCACACTAGGTTAATAGTTTACCAAGCAGTAGTACCATGAATTCTGCACAGAAATCGTCTGGTTTCCTGAATTCCAAAATAAAACCGAAAGGCAGGAGGTGAAGGACCTAGGGAACAACACGTTTTCTGCCTTTTTACGTGACTGACAGCTCAGCACAGAGGAGTCTGGATTGATTTTTTCACCTGGATAGATTGTGTGTGCATGCCTAAAGAAAAACATCAGGAGCTGCAAGAGTTCAGGTTATGCAACCATTTTGTGTGCTGTGATAAGAAAGTTTAAAAGAACATTACAAGTTTACAAGAACCCACCTCAGCATCCAAAATATGCAGCTGGAGCCACTAAGTAAATGGCAGAGTAACTTGGAAACTTCTTTTCATGGTTAGACTGTGAAAGCCTGTCTTTAGTTCACATGGTGGTGGTGTAAGGTCTGTCTTTTATTTGTAGGACACCGGGGAGGAAGTGTGGGAGAGACTGGGGGGTAGATGGCCCTCTGTTGCTCAGTGATGAATAGCATAATTTAAAGCCTAGTGGAAATTCTTAGCATCCTGAGTACAAACTCACCCAGGAATTGCCTTTCAGTGCTTTACAACACTTTGCACTGACCCTTTTAACTTTGGGACAGCTTGGCCTGAGGGAAGTTTCACATTTCTGAGCTGCTTTTCTTTTGCAACCTAAGTATCGGCGCCCCCTTTTGGATGATTGGGTCCAGTGGCTCTCAATTTGTATAGTACCTGGAGGATACAGTGATTTTGTTTTTGTTTTTCTAGGCAAAACCCTATCTCAATTATGTAAGTTCAGAGTGGGATATATATGAAACTCGATACTTTCTCTGTCAGGATTTAGGAGGCTTTGGCTTTGCAGTCAGATGTTTGGAATGGAGTAAGGGTGTTTTTTTGTTTTTTTTTGTTTTTTTTTTTCTTTTTTTTTGCTTGCTATACCTAATTTAGGGAAAGAGAACTAGGTGTCCCCTCTTCATTTTAAGCTGGGAGTTTACAGAAAGCCATTTTTCCTAGGGTGTAGCTGTGAAAAATTTAGACTTTAAAGATCACTTTTTCGAATAATTACAAAGTTATGGTTTTTATGAGTTATAACCCTTCATCTCTTTCCATTTTAACTGCTGTCTCTACTAAAGCTCATTTATGTGGATTTCATTTAGTTTGGTAAAAATTTTTTTTAACGCTTTTGCTAGAACTCCTAGCCAAGATTGAGACAGTGTTGGGGTTGTTCTCTTGCCCAGCTAGAAAAGGCCAGTAAAAAAGCAGCATCTATTAAACTAGAGAAATCAACTAACTTCAGTTTATTAGGCCTAGGGGGAGGAAAGAAAGCTTTGTGATGAAGGAATTTTTTTCCTTGAGATTCAAATAGCAAGTACACATCTGCTGTTCTCAGCTTCTGTGAATGTGTTTGGAGGGAGGTGATCCATATCACAGGCTCCAGCAGCAACAAGGGATCCAGCATGTGGAGGGCTTTTCTACTTCTCTCATGCGGAGAAGAAAGAACATAGCCACAGTTCCATCCTCTGACACAAAGAAACTTGTGTAAACGTCTGTTCATTTATATGTGTGCACAAAATGTGAATTAATTCATGGGGTGAAACTTGGTAAACTGATCAAATATCAGTTGTGACGATGGAGAGCCCAGAAAGAAAACCCAGTAAATGTTGTATTCTAGCTTGGAATCAGATAAATAGGGCTGGGGTCAGGGACTGTGGGAACGGAGAATCCATACAGAGGTATGACACAGGAAAGGAGTAAGATATTGGCACAAGGGGCAAAAAATGTCAATACAGAAGAGTCTAGAGCTATACTAATATGGTAGCCACTAGCCCCTTGTGGTTATTTAAATGAAATTAAGAAATCAATTTTTCTGTCACAAATTTCAAGGGCTCAAACAGCCACATGTGGCTACTGACTTCTGAACTGGAGGGCACAATTAGAGAACATTTCCATCATTGCAAAAAGTTCTATGAGACAGTGCTTGTTTAGAGCAGGGGTCTGTACACTTTTTCTGTACAGGGCCTGAAAGCAAGTATTTCAGGCTTTCCAGGTCATACAAATCTCTATTACACCTATGGAACTCTGCTATTACAATGCAAATGGATCCATAGATAATGCATAAATGAATGAGTGTGGCTAATGAACCCATAAAACTTTATTTATGGACCCTGAAATTTGAATTTCATATTCTCACATCACAAAATATTTTGATTATTTTTCAGCCATTAAAAAATGTAAAAACCACTCTTAGCTCATGGGACATACCAAACAGGTGGTGAGCTTGTAAGCCATAATTTGCCAACCCCTGGTCTAGAGGAACAGGAGGTCAAACCTTAAAGATTCTTTTAGTGTACAGGACATCAATCCCTTCAAAATTTTTGGTAGTTCTTCCAGGCTTGAGAACTTTCTTTGGCTAAAAATTGAAGTTCACTGTAGGACTGTTTATTTTCCTTTTCTTCCCATCTTTGCAGTCTTGTCCTCTCCAATGGTAGGGTCATGCTCTTCAGTAGATGACTACCTGAGTGTTGACCCTTAATTAAATCACATCTAAGTATAAAATACCAAATCCTACTCTTTGCCTACCTTCTAAGTAGTTGAATCCTCACTTGTAAGATTGCCAAGTAGTGATTGGAAGTGTGCTGTCACCTGTAATAAGTCCTGCCCTGTACTGTATTTGTACAAGTTGAATATTGGTGAGCTGAATATCCTACACCCGGCAGGCTTACTGTTTGTCTTTAGCTCACCCCCTCCAACCACTCCCCCACCTTGTGTACTGTGTGTGTGTAGATGGAGAGTAATGGGGTTTTTTGACCTGGCTGTATCACCAAGTCACACACTATCTTGAGTGGCACTGTTAAAGGATGCCTCAGGATAAAGGAAGAAAGGAAAGATTAAAAACTGCAGAGCTAAAATGATCAAGGACACAGGAAGGACATAAGAGGGGCTAAGGAGAGCCTTGAGAAATTTGCTGTGGAATGAGGTGGAAGTTTTAAGGGAAAAGGTCATGAGTTTATGTTTCACAGATGAGAGGTGCTTGGAAGGTTTCACGTAAACATGGACTGAATGTCTACCGTGTAGTGCGCTGGGCAATCACACATGAATGAAAGGTAGGGAAAGGTAAAACTTACAGTCCTGAGAAATAGAATAGTGGGTTCGAGAAGGACCGCATAGGGCTTTTAGATAATAAAAATCAACAAGATTTGGTGAGATGAAAAGGGATGTAGAAGATGAGAAGTAGGTATTTTGGAGAGGAAAACATGCGGTAATTCTAAGAAAAACTGGAGAACAAAGAATAAAAAATTAGGGGGTTGATAATTTTGCCGAACCAAAGGATAAAATGGATGAAACCATTATGAGCTGCGCTTGCTCTTCTGGTTCTTTGTGGATGTTCACGTTAGACCCCTTACGGTCTTTGCCTCTCCCCATGGTGGAAAGACCCCTACGGAACTGGTGCCTTGTGTACTTAAGGTATGATACTTCCTTCCCCCAGAGACCTCTCTGCGAGGAAGTCTGGTTCAGCGAGAGTTCTTTCCACGAGGAGAGAGCGTTAGGTTCGAGCTCTCCAATCCAGGTTTCTTCGAGTTTATCTGTCTTTTAACCGGCTCGCCGGGTTTTCCAGCATTCCCAGAGCTGCGACTCTAATCCGGGCTCCGTGTGACCGCGCATTCCGAGGCCCAGGATTTGGCTCTTTCATCCAGGTTCCGGGTTTCCCCGGCGCACTCCTGCTCCAGACTCCACAGCAGCCCGGAATCCGGATCCGAGGGCCCGGTAGTCCAGTTTCCGGGTCTTCGGGGCGGCCCTGGTTGTCCCGGATCGCGGCGGCGGCGGCGGCGGTGGCGGCGGCTGAGGGACCCGCGGCCCCGGACACAGCGGCACCGGCCGGGCGGGGCGGAGCGGCGCGGGGAGGGGGCGGAGAGCCGGAGCCGAGGCGGGGTGGGGTGGGGGGGAGGGGCCGCGGGAACGGATGGCGGCCTGGGCCCCGTAGCAGCGGCGGCTCTACGGCCCGGGGCCCCGGGCGGGCGGAGGTGGCGGCTCCCGGGACCGGCCGCGCGGTGAGTCCGGAGCTTTGTGTGGAGCCGGGGCTGGGGGAGGAGAGAGGCCGCGGCGCTGAGGGGGGCCGGGGCTGAGGGGGCCGGGGGCAGCGGCGCCTGACGGAGGAAGTGGGGGTTGGGGGGCCGGGGCGGAGCGAGGGGAAGGTGTGTTGGGGGGAGGGGGGTCGTTGCGTGGGTGGGGGAGGGGGCGTCGAGGGGCGCGGGGTGAAGTTCAAAGCGTGGCCGGGGCGGGTTCAGCCTCCGGGTAGGGGTGCCCAAGAGAGGATTAGGGTCTGGCCGGGTTGCGGGGACAGGCCAGAGAGTTTTAGTGGCGAGTCTGGGTATCTCGAGGGGGGCCTAGGGCGGCTGGGGCTGGTCAGGGAGTTAGGGGGGTTTAGGGCGAAGGGTTGAGAGCAGGACGTGTGCGCGGCCCTGAGGGGGGAGCAAGGTGGCCGGGAGTGTGCAGTAAGTAGGTTGTGGGTGTGTGCTCCTTCCAGTCCTCGGGTCACATTTACTCCTATCCTTTTCTTCAAGATGGAGGGATCCCTGGGCCTGGCCCTTAACTGCTCTCCTTGTACCCCCGGGAGGATTTGTGACCCTGTCCTGTTTGGAAAAACCCATGCTGCCCTCTTTTCCCTTTATGTGTAATTACGGTTGGATCATCTCTGTGCTTTGCTCAGATTCTCCTTCCTCCCTCTGGGGTTGAGGAGGAGGAGACACATCTGACCAATTAATGTGTGTTTGTGAAACAGGCAGCAGCAAACAGTCATTTCAGCTTCTAGGAATTAGGCTCACACAGGGTGGAGAGATCAGAGCCCTTCAGGGGGAATATTTCTGAGCAAATCACAGATGATTAAATTCTCTAAGAAACAGCTTCCTACCTCAACGAGAGTGGGAAAGGTGGGGGAGAAAGCCTGTCTGTTTCCAGCCATGTGTCCAGAGCCCCAGGGGTTGAGGAGAGTCCCCAATCCCCCACAGGCCTCTCTTTTCTGTACTAGGCTTTGCTCTGCAGCCTTGAGTTAATTTCACCCCTGCTGCTTTGTCTTGGGGGAGGGAGTGCTGGTTTAGGCTGTTGTGAGGAGATGACTGTTCTGCTGCCACACACAATAGTCTGTGTCATTTTATCGGGAGTGCTACCCCAGGGCTGAGAACTGCTGCTGCAGAGATAAACCGGTCCCTCTCACCCGCCTATTGTGTACACAGTGAAGGTCATAGGTTCAAGTCTTGTCTGAGAGCTTTGGATATGCTCCATCTCCCAGGCTCCTCAGTGCCATTTTCTTCCTTTTCCAGACTGGGGCTTGCCATTGGAGGAGGCCAGACAGAAAGGCTCTTCTTTTTGAGTGAGGAACAATGCAGAGCTCATTGGCACACATTTTTCAGAAGAATAGGGGATGCCAGCCATGTTGTGCCTGCCTCTTTGGCTAGCCTGTACTAAGTTGTGGAGGAATAGTGTCTGGGAGACTCAATCCCGATGTTTGTGTCAGACCTTTAAGGAAGAAGACTCCAGGGGGAGGTTTCCACTCTTGTGTGAACCATCATATTTCTTTTTATAGAGATGGGCCACTCAACAATGATTTTTGCTTGTTTAGGAATACCATCAAAAACCTTTGCAGGGTTAAGATAAGGAGTCAAGGACCAAGTCACCTTTCTAATGGTGACTTCCTGGTCAGCAATAATTGCACAACAAAAAAGCCACAGAATTTGCCTATCTAGGCAAGGACTGTGGAAACAAAACAACTTTCCTTTCAATCTTTAATTCCGTTGAAAAGAGATGACTTGCTCATTGTGCAGAAAGGCCATCTCTGCCTTTGTATTAGGGAGAAATTTGTCAAAATGATGAACATAAAAATCATTTGAGGTCTTGGGGGGGTTTTAATGAGAGAAGGATGAGAACAAACTAGGAGAAGCCCTTTCCCCTGTAAATATCTCATAGAAGTGCCCAGATAGTATTTAGGTATTATTAGTTGGGTAAAAAATTATTTGGGATTAGAAATGAGGTTTCCATTTAGTATATTAAAGAAAAATTTTCTTTAAGAAGAGATTAGAAATCAGACTCATTGTGAGAGGGCAGTTGCACACACTACACAATAGCCAACCATATCCTATAGGGTATTGTTGAATAGGAACTTCAGCCTTAGGTTTTGGTAGAGGTCTTTCTGAGGTGTCGAGTGTGATTATGTTGCCTGCCTCATCCCTCGTCCCTTTATTTCGATGAGTTTCTTAAAATGATGATTCGCCACTTAGGTGTTGGAGGAAACATGTTGTTCTTGATGACAAAACTGTTTAAAGTCTTACTAGAAGTATTGTCTGCCTTTAGACTGTTTCCAACTTACCTTGGCTGTTTCCAACTTACCTGTCCAAGGTCTCTGAGTGAAGCCTCAGCTAAACTGAGCCCAAAGCATTTTACTCGTAGGTTTGAGCATTCATTCTGAATCCTGTCAGGTGACAGTGAAGGCAGAAGCCTCCTATTAAGTTTGCCCTGATTAAATTTAGTGGTTTCAGAGTTGGGCCCTTGCCACAAGGAGTCTTATGAGTCTTCTGATTATGACCATCTTTCAGAGAGCACTTTGGTTTTTTTTTTTTTTTTTTTTTTTGGTAGAAAATGTTTCCTTGTGAGAGGTCTAGATAGCTGGGCAGATTAGTGCTTATTTTGTGGAGGATATAGGAGCATAATTTTGGCTCCTGGTAGTAATTATGTTGCAATTAGCATATAGCAACTAAACGACTGGAACAGGATAATTTGTTGAGGGGTTTAGCAATTGCTCTGACGAGTAGAAGTGCCACTCCTTACTTATTGACTCGGAACACTACTGCCTGGACTTAGCCATGGAGGCTTAAGTACAGGGATGATGTGTGATCTCCAGAAGTTCTTCCTCTCTCGTTCCTGCCAGGTACCATAGCACTTTCTACTACCACTTTCTTCTGCTACAAAGGTAGCTGAGCAATTGTTACTTCCCTTGAGGAAAGCCAGTCATGGATGGGAATACTGCCAGACAGATGGGGCCACTCTGAGATAAGGCAGCCTTATGTTGTGTGGCAAGTTTTCTTTTCAGCAGCTGAATCCTCACTTCTACTTGATTTTTAAAAATCCGTTCCCTTTAAAAAAACAAAGAACAACAAGAACAAAACCCCACAAAATACAAAATCACATAGTGCGCTAAATACGCCTTCAAGATACCTCATAAAAGTTGGCTGTGACAGACAAAATGAAGATCGGTGCTGCTGATTGGCAGGTTCTGGGCCCACTAAGTGCCAGTGAAGGACTCTTTTCACTAGGGAACAGGTAATTCACCAAAGCACCTGCCTAGCTGGGCATGTGGAATTGGCAGCAGCTGTGCAGCTGAAGAGGGATTATTGAGCAGGTGGTTAAAGAATCACATGCCACAGTGACAAGAAAATACTGAGTCTTCCGTGGTTTAGGTTCAGTTCATATGTGTGAAATTGCTCTTTGTTTCACATTTCTTAATGCCTGATACAGGTTTGTTAGTGAGACGATAATGAAAGAGAGTTAAGAGATTCTTCTTTCTCTGTGTTTCTTTTAGAATACTGAGTAATATGCCTTAGACATGGTCCTACCCGGCCTTACTGTATTTCTTGATTTCTGGTCTTATGCCCTATGAATGGGAAGGAAATAGTGGTAATTCAATTTTCTAGTGCTTGTTTATTAGGGGGAAATGGGAAGGAGAAAATTCTTTGCTTTTAGTGTGGTGAAAAAGATTTAGCCCACTGGGAAAATACCCAGCAGGTTTTATGCAAAGGATATAATTGACTTTTTGTGTAGGTCTACCTGACATGCCTCCCTCAAGAAATTTGCATGTGTTTTTATTTTATGAATGTAAATCTCCATATGAAGTTTGCATCTCTTCAGATGTCCTGTTCCATTTTTAGTTTCTCCCAGCATCTTTATAACTCTTCTCTGGGGTTGAGATTAACATCACTGTTAAAATCAAATCACCTCAAGCCAAATCACGTTAAGAAATACTTCAACTACATACTTATCTTAAAAACAAGTATAGCATTTCCTATAACCTGAAGGAGGACTTTCTATTTTTAGGTTTTTTGTAAATTCCCAGGTTTTTCTTGTAGATTACCATCATCATCTTCTGTTAATATTTTTCTTTCACATGTTCGTGCCATTATAGAAGGCAGTGCCATAGATCCTAAAATATATGAACAAGTAACTTGGGTGTTTATTTTCTTATGTTTTAGGGCCCTTTGGTTATTTTCTGTGTTAGATCAACACAACAGGCTGTGTGCTCCTGTTGAATCTCTCTCTCTCATTGAATTCACTGGATATCAGTTAACAGTTGATTGAAGGGAAATAAGGATATTGTTTAGAGTTCAGAAATCCCTTTTCCAAGTGGAGTGAAGGCTCTAACTTGTTTTTCAGAGGGATACAGAGAGAACCTTAGATACATAGAGTGATTGATTGATTGATTGATTGATTTAGGGGAAAAGGAGGCAACTGTATGAGGCAAAGATGGGGACATTTGCAATAATCTGCTTAAACCTAGTTCATAACCTAGCTTTAAGTGGGAGCCTAGCAGTTATTTGTATAGTATTCACTTCTAGGAAAGAATATAAACTTCTTTATTTGCCCACATGAAGCCATCACAGTTGTTTGTTTATATGTTTTAAACTGTTCACAAACCACCACCATATACTTTCCTAGCATTTTCAGTAGTTTGCTTTCTCATGCTTCTTCCCCTCCCCCCATCTCTCATCCTAGTTCCCTGCTCTGAAGACTTCTCCAGCAGCTTGGAAACACTCTAATTACTGTAGCTATTATAGTCACAACCCAGATCTTCCACCTCCTTCCCACTCACCCCTTTCTGTCTTCCTTCCCCCTCCCCTTGCTCTAGCAGCAGGAGTTGAACTGCAGTCTCATGAGCACAGTCAGATCTGTGAATGAGCTTTATATCTTGTCAAGGCAGAACTCCAGATCCAACAGGGCTGATTTTTCATGGTCCTCTTGCTGTTTGTTCTTGGATCAGAGTCCCAGAAATAAGAGATGGCAAATACCTATTAGGTCATATCTAGTCCATCACTCAGGAGCAGACCTCCAATCTTTCTCTTGTCTCTGTGAGAATTTTTTCCTTCTTTCTTTTGCAGGTGAGAGCTGTCTGATGCCAGGCAAGCTCTGAAACTGCCTTCTTTTTATTGTGCTCTCTGGTCATTAGTGTATGGCCAACTTTGCTCTCTTGGATTTTTATTCTTACACCGTTTTCATGATTACTTGCTCCCAGCAATCTCTCTGTATACCCTTCAAGTTCAGTCCTTTTTGACTGTTGGCACATTTGTGGGTTCCTTTAGTGCCATCAGTTATCTATACCAGAAGTTATCATTTTCCAGACCTTTGTTTGCCACTGGGGTCATTGTGCCCTTGTCTTGAGGAGGTGCCTTTCACAGACACACAGGACACACATCCTGGCACATAGTAATAAAATGGTTCAGAAAATATGTGTGAGGTGATGTCCTTAGGAGACCCCTGGGTTGGCTGAACAGGTGTTGCTGCTTTCAGTTTAATTTGGGGTACTTCCTGTTCTAACCCTTTGCTCTCCTTATGTGGATTAATTTTATTTTTGTGTGGCTTAGTTCCAGTTAAGTTATTGTCTGATTTAAGAGTGTTACGTTTTTTCTTTGCTAATCCAATTTTTCAAAGCATAGAATAGGTGTCATAAAACCCCAGTTCTCATATGATGTGCTTCTAACTAGCTGTGTGACCTTGTGCTAGTCACTCCACTGTTTTCACTTTCCTTATTTGTAAAATGAGTACATTAAACAAGATCATCCCTTAAGGTTCCATTTAGCTGTAGAATTTTATGATGCTAAGATTGGAAGAACAGGACAAATTGGTTGACATAAGTGAGCAGTTTTTTTTTATTGCTGTGTCAAAAATATAGTCAGTATACAGAAAGGCTAATGAGTACAGCCTTAGTTCTCTGGGGCTTGACCCTCACTTTTTGATATGTTTGTAAAGCTTATGCTGTGCATTTTTTACTAGGCCATCTTCTTTTAGATGGTCTTATGCACTTATTGTGCAGGTTCACTAGCTTGTCAAATATATTTTTTTTCTAGTCTGCTCAAACCATAGGAGTGGGAATTAGGAAGCTGTAGAAAAAGAACCTCAGCTTGTGAGAAGGAAATTATACCTCAAAAGATTTGCTGGAAGTAATTTTGTGTGTTAAGCCAGCAATCTAACATTTTAAAATATCTTATATCTGAAATCTTTGAGCCAAATAGGACTGATCGTGGAGGTGTGTTGGGTACTTTTCCATTTTTGACCAATTAGTACAAAACTTGCTTTGAATTAACTTCTTGGGATTAAATATGATTGCCTGCTGTGTTTTGTTTGGAAAATAAAATTATGTGATTTTTAATGCCAAAAACGCTAACTTGATGACATTTGGTGAAGTAAGACTAACAGGGAAGATCCCTTAAATGCCCTGTAAAAGGGACTGAGAGATAAAAAGCTGGTAGGTGATAGTAGGAATTTTGGAATTGACGATAATATTAGGAAATTTTGCTTTAAAGCAGTTTAAAGGAATAAAATTGCATAACCAAGTTAATTCCTCAAGTAAGGATTTTATCAGCATTTCCTAGTTAATTCTTGGCTTGGGGACTTCCAATAGCACCATTATTTGAGTGTTATGATGGTGGTCTTATAGCCTTTCTTTGTTAACATAGCAAAAATCACGTTTAATCTACCTTTGAACATTAGAAGAAGCATTCACTGTTTTTAAATTTGCATTTGAAACATCCATTAGTCTGTAATAGAAAAATTTGGTGAGTGGAACTATTGTTTGTTTTGGACTCAAAAAAGTCCTAGGAGTGCTTTGCTTTGTTCCCAGCCATCTTTAGCATATTACTAATTTTTAGGTAATCTAAAGATTATTTTGGGAAGTGCTCCAATTGAATATGAGATTTTAGAAAGGTATATATTAGAAATCTAAATTGTTTTTGTAGATGGGTTTTTGTTTTGTTTTTTATTTTATTATTTTTTTTTTTAATTTTTATTTATTTATGATAGTTACAGAGAGAGAGAGAGGCAGAGACACAGGCAGAGGGAGAAGCAGGCTCCATGCACCGGGAGCCCGATGTGGGATTCGATCCCGGGTCTCCAGGATCGCGCCCTGGGCCAAAGGCAGGCGCCAAACCGCTGCGCCACCCAGGGATCCCTTGTTTTGTTTTTTAAATGTCAGGTGATGTATAGGATATTAAGATGTGTAGGGTATTGAATTGGAAAGTGGCCAGAGTAGATGCCATGCAACCCTTGGTAATCAAACCGTACCAGGAATGAAATCCAGATCCTGGCAATTAGGCCATATTGCAGGTTTGGTACTGCATTGCATACTTGTACCTGTAGTTTCTTAGGCTGTAGTTCAGTATTTGTAGGGGAAGGCAGCAGTGTCTGCAATATTCTATGTACAAAGTACGGCTAGCGGGCTTTTGGCATGTTACCAAAAATGTTCCTAGCAACATTTCTAGGTGGACACTTTGGGTTTTGTTAGGATGAACTTTCACTTATGTGAGCAGAAGTGGATGTTCTTCTAGAATGTACCTTATAAATTTCAGTTACAAATTCTAAAGTTTGATGTGAAACTCAGCATTTATCTTTGTTTTCGAAGTAATCCTTCTAGAGCAATCTTAAAGAATGGTATTAGAAATGGAACTATAAAAAGAGAAATTGGAATTGTGCAGTCTTTGGGGTATATGAATCTAAAGGAAGAGAGAAAATTTTTTTATTTGGCATCTGCTTTCAAATGTACCTCCAGGGGATCCCTGGGTGGCACAGCGGTTTGGCGCCTGCCTTTGGCCCAGGGTGCGATCCTGGAGACCCGGGATCGAATCCCACATCGGGCTCCTGGTGCATGGAGCCTGCTTCTCCCTCTGCCTATGTCTCTGCCTCTCTCTTTCTCTCTCTGTGACTATCATAAATTAAAAAAAAAACACACACACACAAAAAAACAAATGTACCTCCAGTCCATCATTTCTGAAACCTGCCTACTCTTTTCTCTCCTAAGCATTATACTTCTTCCAGTTGCCATGCACAAAACTTTGGACTCATATTTGGTTTTTTTCTTCCTCTCTACCTCATCTAATCATTCACTAAAATTAGATTATTCTAAATATCTTGCCTTTAGCTTTGCTTTTTCACCTGACCTAGTTCAGGCCTTCATCATAGTTAATGTCTCTTTCTGTATTTCATATTATAGACTGCTGCAATATTATTATAATTTTTTTTTAATATTAGCTCAATGCCCAACGTGGGGCTTGAACTCACAACCCTGAGATCAAGAGTCATCAGCTCCACCATTGAGGCAGCCAGGTGCCCCAATATTATTACAGTTTTTATTTATTCACTTAACTGATGGTTATTGAGCACTTAAGTGTCAGACCAGACATGGTCCCTTTCCTTTCAGGACTTGTAAGTGTAGTTGGGGAGACCAACAATCAACTGATAAATATATGACCATGAACTAAAGTGCTCTGAAAGAATTTGGTTCTAGAAAAGTATATAACAAGGAACCCCAGTGCAGTTGTTTTATGTTTTTTTTTTTTTTTTTTAAGATTTATTTATTTATTCATGACAGAGAGAGAGAGGGAGAGAGAGAGACAGAGACATAGCAGAGGGAGAAGCAAGCTCCCTGCATGGAACCCAACGTGGGACTCCATCCCAGATTCCGGGATTATGCCCTGAGCTGAAGGCAGACGCTTAACCACTGAGCCACCCCGGCGTCCCTTATCTTTTTTTTTTTTTTTTTTTTTAATTTTGTTTTAAGTAGGCTCCATGCCGAGCATGGAGCCCAACATGGGGCTTGAGCTCACAAACCTGAGGTTAAGACCTGAACTGACATCAAGAGTTGGATGCTTAACCAACTGAGCTACCCACATGCCCCTTTAAGTTTTATTTTATTATTTTATTTTATTTTTTAAGATTTCATTTATTTATTCATGAGAGAGGGAGAGAGAGACAGGCAGAGAGACAGGCAGAGGGAGAAGCAGGCTCCATGCAGGGGGAGAGAGACAAGCAGAGAGACAGGCAGAGGGAGAAGCAGTTTCTCTACAGGGAGCGGGACGTGGGACTCCATCCCTGGTCTCCAGGATCAGGCCTTGGGCAGAAGGTGGTGCTAAACTGTTGAGCCACCCGGGCTGCCCTCCTTTAAGTTTTATTTACTTACTTACTTACTTACTTATTTATTTATTTTTGTAATCTCTGCACCCAACATGGGGCTCAAACTCATGACCCCAAGATCAAGAATTGCATGTTCCCGACTTAGCCAGCCAGATATCCCAGTTGGGTTTTTTAAATTATTTTTTTAATTATTTTATTTTATTTATTAGAGCAAGTGCTCACTTGAGAGGGCAGGAGCAAAGGAGCAAAGAGAATCCTAGCAAGCTCCACTCCCAGCACAGTGCCTGATGCAGGGCTTGATCTCACCACCTGAGATCATGATCTAAGTGAAAATCACGAGTTGGATGCTTAACCAACTGAGCCACCCAGTCGCCTCTTAAGATTGTATTTTTAAGTAATCTTTATATCCACGTGGGGCTTGAACTCACAACCCTGGGTTCAAGAGTTGCATGCTCTGCTGGTTGAGCTAGCTCTGTGTGTGTCGTTCCCCGCACCCCCCTCCCCCCCACATATATTTTTAAAAATACAGTTTTTATCATTTCACTTCTTGCTGAAAAACCTTAAATGGCTCTCTTTGCCCGCATGGGCCAGTACTCCACATCCTCTGTAGTCTGACCAACCTTGGCCTTCCTCAGCCTTACTTAATTTATTTCTCACTCTTCTTAACAGCCATTCCTTCAGCTTACCGTGCGTTTTTTCACTCTGAACACCTTATTTTTTTCTTTTCCGTTGAAATGACCCTTCCTGCTCCAAAGCATTCAACTCCAAATCTGACCCTTCCTTCAACCTAGCAAAAAAATTTCATCTCCTTCCCGAAGCCTTTCTTAACCCTTTTCTTCCCACCCAACTATCTCCAGAATTGATTTCATCTTCTCTGTATCGCTCTCCTTGCTAGGATCTCTGTTACAGTACTTTCTCACATGTTGTCTTTAATTATAATTATTTGTGAATATATTTTTCCTCCCTTGTTCTGAACTGCAGAAGACACTGTGTCTCCTCTGTTCCTCATGGCTTCTAGCCCACTGCTTTTTTGAATATAACTTTATGCTTAATTAATGCTTGCTAAATTGAATTGGAATTTGATTTTTGAAAACAAACTTCTTGTAATTTTTTTTTCAGGCTTCCTTTTATGCTAAGGTAACTTTCATTCACACATTTTATCCCAAACTGCATAACCTAGGAAGAAGGCAGACTATGAAAGCTTTCAGGAATCCTTCAGACTCAAGGACAAGCATTTGTTGCATTTACTGCCTGCAGCAGTACTGTGGTTCCATATATCCTAGTTGATGGAAGACTTTGGGGAGGGGGAGGAGTAAGTACATGGCAGGTGGAGGCAATGTAGGTCAGACATGGGAACCAGACTGATTCTATTAGAGGAATATAGGCACTGTTGGGCCCTCTGGGTATTGTTGACCTCTGGGAAGTCTTTTTAGTTTTTCTTACTTCTTTCATTCTATAAATATTTATCAGATTCCTAACTATATGTGAGGTCTTGTTCTAGCTGCTTAAGATTTATCAGTGAACACAATGGACCAAAAAAAAAAAAAAAAAAAAGGAACCCCAACCTCATGGATCTTATCTTTATACAGAAGAATCTAGAACTAAGCATAATAAATAATTATTATGAGGCTGATAAATGATATGAGAAAAAATAGAGCATAGTAAGAGGGATTAGTGTGGAGGAAGAACAGGTGAGAGAGAGGGGTGGGCTGCAGCTTTAAATAAGTCAGGGGCACCTGGGTGGTACAGTAGGTTAAGCATCTGACTCTTGGTTTTGGCTCAGGTCTGATCTCAGGGTTGTGAGATTGAGCCCTGAGTTGGGCTCAGAGCTGAGTGCAGGGTCTACTTAGGATTCTCTCCACCCCTACCCCTCCACCACTGTCTGTCTGTCTGTCTCTAAAAATAAATCTTTAAACAGAATAAGACGGTCAGAATAGGCAGATTTGAGAAATGTGGTAGTGGTAGTGGTGGTGTGTTACTGGTTGTTAGGCACTTTGCTGAGGTTGTTGAATGCTGCTCTGCCTAGTAGAGAGAAAGAGGCAGTGTCTGCAGTTGTTCAAAGAGTCCAGCTGACATAGAGGGGGAAACAGCTACTCCTTATGTTCTTTTCTCCTGGCTGCTCCTCTGGCTGGCATTCCTGGAAGTTAATCATGGTGAAAATTGCAGTCAGTCATGTCTGGAAGACACCAGGGGTAGAACTGGAGGCCTGGTAGCTAGTTCCCTGAGGGGTAGGATTTACCCTTCTGCTGACTGGGCCTTGGATGCCTAGAGTAAAGGATGAGGTAGGCTTCAGAGTTATCTCCTATCTCAAGGGGAATAGCCCAATATCATGACCTTTGTGGTGGGGCTTTAGCAACTTTAAGGTAGCTCTTTAAAAATAAGGTTTCAAGGAGTGTGCAGTCTGCTCCCAGCTTAAAAATTGAATTTTCAGGTTTGTGGTATTTTGACTTCCTCTAAACATATAGCTAGCTGTATTCTGGAAGTTTCAGTACCTAATGCTTTAGCCTGAGGATGAAGATGTCTCATGATGTCTAGATTCTCTCGTTTCACTTGTGTATTATAAATTTTAGTATAATTTCCTTGCTTGCCCTTTTCTAATTCTTCTGTTTCTTCATTATTTTTCCTGTTACCTCATTCCTTTTTTGCTTACACGAAGCTGATAGGAAACAGAAATCCCTTAGGCCAGACTGCCACTTTGGTAATTGGCTAGAAGCTAAAATTCCTACCTAATATTACAAGAAATGGAATGTCTTAGTTCTGTCCTTGGGTTATGTAGAATGCAACTTGTGGATGTCAAGCTCTCAGCTGGTTATACTGTATGCTATTTGAAGTAGCTGAGGTGCATGGTACCTGAACACTGTTTTTAGTTATTTATACATCAACTTGTGCAGTTGTAGTACACAAGGAAACCTATTTGCCATTCCATAAAAATGTGCTTTTTTTGGTATGTAATTTTAGAATAAAGGTTCTTACTGAACTCCAGTCCATGCTAAGAAAAATTTGTTACATTTAGGCAGATGATTAGGTGGGCTTCTAAGCAGATTTCACATGGCTTTTCTCAGAATTTGCTTTATATCAATCTTGAAGTCCTAGATTCTCACTACATGTTCTTGAATGGTACAATAATATATTTCTGATATTGTGAACTTTAAGGCCAGCAGCTGTTAATTCAAGTGTATGTTGTTTTTTTGCTTTCGTGGTTTGAAAGGATCTTTGTTTAATTGACCAAGGTGTATTACTTTATTAGTAAAAATGCCTTAACATAGCTTAGTTTGCTAGTGAAAACTATTTTTTCAGTAGTAATGTTTCTGTGGTTTGTATTAGTTGGCCCTTCCAGTCTTACCAGAGCTAGAAATCTTGGCAGTGTGGATTTCAGATGAGTTCCATAACACTGTCTGACAGAGAAATGCAGGGCAGTGTTTGGCAATATTCTTTCCCTTGAACCTTTATATAAGAAAGAAATTCAGTTTTAACAAGGTCACATTGCGGTAGGTGACATATCAGTGAAGTGACACTTTGTTCCAGCAACAGATCTATAATATGTTTTACCTGAATATATGATCTGAAGCATTAGATTTATTTGAAAGTGTTACTGACGTAAACATGATTAGTGCCATTTCCGTCATCCTTATATACATTTTTTTCTCTTCTCCTTTCTTGGGAGGCAAAATAATGATATAATAATTTAATTCACATTTTAAGTACCTGATAGGACACTAATCGTTGAAATGTGGGGCTGCTAGGCAATGCACTAATAGGAATGATAGAAACAGCACGGTATTACATTTTTATAAGGATTGAAATCCTTGCTTAAATAAAAATGTCACATTTATTTATTATTTTTTTATTATTATTTTTAAAGATTTTATTTATGAGAGAGAGAGACAGAGAGAGATTGAATGAGAGGCAAAGACACAGGCAGAGGGAGAAGCAGGCTCCATGCAGGAAGCCCGATGTGGGACTCTATCCCAGGTTTCCAGGATCACCCCCTGGGCCAAAAGCGGTGCTAAACCACTGAGCCACCCGGGCTGCCCAAAGTGTCACATTCCTAATCAAAATAATATGATGGAGTTGAAACTTTTTTTTTTTTTTTAAGATTTTATTTGTTTATTCATGAGAGAGAGAAACAGAGACCTAGGCAGAAGGAGAAGCAGGCTCCTTTCAGGGAGCTTAATGCAGGACTCAATCCCAGGATTCTGGGATCATGCCCTGAGCCGAAGGTAGATGCTCAACTGCTGAGCCATCCAGGTGTCCCCTGAGTTGAAACTCTTAAAGGAAATTAAAGAAGCTGTATAATGAAGCCAGATAATAGTAATACGCAGTTTGTTTAGACATGGACTGGTTAAATGCTTCATTGGGAACAAAGATGAAGATGTAGTTTGGTTTTTTTTTTTTTTTTTTTGAAGATGTAGTTTTGAATAAGACAAACTACAGTTGGCAGCTTTAGAACCTACAAAGCAAAGAAGGAAATGCATTTTACTTTGCGGAACGAACAATTGATAAAGGTTTCTGTAGTCAACACCATTTAATAGTATTCATATCTTGGCTCTTTTCCTTCCAGCCAACTGGGAAGCCTCAAGAATTACTGTACTAACCATGACGTACCAAGCGTCATTCCTGTAGTGGGCTCTGTGCATGCATTTTACCGGGCCAGTAAATTAAATTATCTGATCTAATTCTCAACCAAACAAAAAATATTAATCATATATTGACTAAGTTCAGCATTTTTCAGGGAGAGGGAGAACAAAATCTATCACATGGGGATTCAGTTTTAAGAAATGGAGCTATGATCAAGTATGTACATTAGGAAAAGTAGAAAGAAAGGTTTTAGGGGGCAGATAACCTGCAAGTTTAAAGGCTTAAAAGCCGTTGTACTAGAATGCTAAAGGAAAGCTAGGGATCAAAAGGACCATACAAAACAGATGGTTATTTGGCATAGTCTTAAAGGCTGTGGAGAGAAGAAACAGGCATTTGGGCAGCTGCGTGTCTCAGTGGTTTAGCGCCGCCTTCAGCCCAGGGCCTGATCCTGGAGACCCTGGATCAAGTCTCACGTTCAGCTCCCTGCATGGAGTCTGCTTCTCCCTCTGCCTGTGTGTGTGTCTGCTCTCTCTCTCTCTGTCTCTCATGAATAAATAAATAAAATCTTTTAAAATTTTTATTTATTTATTTAAGTAAAATCTTAATAAAAAAATAAAAAACAGGCATTTTCATTTGAGGCCAAAGAAGCCCACAAAGTGATGATGGGTGAGTGCCACTTAGAAATTAGGTGAAAGAAAAAAAAAAGATGAAATTGATAAGCCTTTTTGCACAGCTGATGGTAAGAGTTTCCTGTTTGTTTGTTTTTTAAGGGGACATGTTAAAAATGGAAAGGCAGCTAGAAAATTGGTAACATTACTTGATCATGGTGTGAAGGATGCATTCAGGGAGGAAAACATGAGAGAATTTCCACTCCTGTTTTTCCCTTCCTCCTAAGCAGATTAAAGTTTCTAGGTCAAATGATAGATGCTTAACTTTTTTTTTTTTTTTTCCTGATTAGAACATGAATTAATCTTTTTCAAAGCACAAAAAGTAGGATGTGGATGTGGGAAAAATATAAAGACGTCCCAAGGAATTATCCCAGAAATGTTAACATTTATTTAGTTTTTCCAACATTTTTTTCCCCTGGCTGCTTAGGTTTTTCTTGGTCACATCAATAAACTGGATTAGATCGAGTACATCTACCCAAGATTTTAGGAAGAATTAAAGGATAAACTGAATCTCGTAGTGAAAATCTATTACTTCAAGTTGTAAGTGACGTTTTCACTACACTAAGGGACTGGTGTAGATTTCAAATGTGGTATGTCCATAAGAAGGGTCTGGAGGTGGAAAGACTAAAAACTATATTGGAAAATTGATAAAATATAAATTAAAGATTGAGTTTACTTTGTACTATTCATGTAGCTTACTGGGGCTAAGGTGATAGGTTAGTTTACGTAACAAGTCACATGACAAATCATTAACAGTTGTGTGTGGACAGAGTTGTTACCAGTGGACACTGTTTAGTTTGAAAAGACTTGTTAAAATCAGGCCAAGGCTATTTAAAAGCTTTACTCATGGAATGGGAGAAAATGTTTTGTGCATTAGCAAACTAACTTTCTGACACTAAGCATTTTTCACAGGTCCATAGTTCCTTCTCTACAGTTCTAAAACTCAAAAGCTCTGAAAACTGACCTTTTATAAGGGAGGCAAAAATCTGACTTCAACTATCAAGATGCTACGTAGTCATTTTTTTTCAAGTAAATACTCATCTTGCTTAGGAATATCAATGAGTTTGATGTTAGGGGGCCGCCCCAGGTTCTACTGAGAGTATTACACTGTACAGGGTATATTAATTATCTCCCCTTTTTACAGGTGAAGCAACTAAGGCTCAAATAAGTGCAGTGACTTGCCTCAGAGTGTTACACATCTAAGGGAGAGTAAAGAGTAGGACTGAGCTTTTCTGCCTTTTGCCTTGTTTTGTTTTGTACTGTGCTGGTTCCTCATAACATTACCTCCAGGAACCATCCTGATAAGTTCTTCTAGGTAAAAGAGTTTAAGCAATAGCATTCATCTTATTTGACCTTTTTTTTTAAAAAAAGATTTTTAAAATTTGAGAGAGAGCATGAGCAGGGTGAGGGGCAGAGAGAAGCAGACTCCTCAGTGAACATGGAGCCCAATGTGGGGCTCCATCCTTGGGACTCCAGGATTGTGACCCGAGCTAAAGGCAGATACTTAACTGAGCCACCCAGGTTCTCTTAACCTTTTAAAAAAATGTTATACAGAAGTGACATATTCAGGTTATCCCATGACATTAAGCTCTTTCACGTAGTTAGGTTCCCAAATTGCTTAGATTATAAACTTCAGGAACATTTTGGCTGTTGGGTGTGGGGAGAGGCAAAAAAAACAGATGAGCTTCAGTGTGGAAAAGTGTGACATTTATTTATTTTTTATTTTTATTTTTTTAAAGATTTTATTTATTTATTCATAGAGACAGAGAGGGGCAGAGACACAGGCAGAGGGAGAAGCAGGCATCATACAGAGAGCCTGACGTGGGACTCGATCCAGGGTCTCCAGGATCAGGCCCTGGGCTGCAGGTGGCACCAATCCGCTGTGCCACCGGGGCTGCCAGAAGTGTTATGTTACATTTAAAAAGAGGTAGAAAATCTAAGCCAATCTAAGCGAGAGAACTTCTAACTAACACTTGTCATCCCCCCAAAAAACTAGGAGTTTTGGTAAACCTATTCCTAGAAAAAATAGCTCCGTGTGCTACCAGAGAAATGGTGGGCATCATTAGGAAGAGAATCAGAACTAAATAAAGATAGGGATCCCTGGGTGGCGCAGCGGTTTGGCGCCTGCCTTTGGCCTAGGGCGCGATCCTGGAGACCCAGGATCGAATCCCACATCGGGCTCCCAGTGCATGGAGCCTGCTTCTCCCTCTGCCTGTGTCTCTGCCTCTCTCTCTCTCTCTCTGTGACTATCATAAATAAATAAAAATTAAAAAAAAAAAAAAGAACTAAATAAAAATAAATACCCATCAGTAAAACCAGGGTTTATGTTTGTGATAACTGTGTGTTCTGTTGATCCCCAAGGAATACATGCCAGAGCTGGTGACCAAAGGAGATAAAGGCTTTAATGAAGACCTGTCAAAATAAATTCATCTTTTAATGACAGAGAATATTATTGGGGTGCGTGGGGTGGCTCAGTCAGTTACGCATCGAGTGTTGATCTCAGCTGAGGTCTTGATCTCAGGGTTGTGAGTTCAAGCCCTGTGTGGAGCTCCATGCTAGGTGTGGAGCCTATTTAAGGGGGAAAAGAAAAAAAATATATTATCAAACCTTTTCAAGTGAGAAGAAGAACATACAGACTTATTTACCAGGTCTTTTTTTTTTTTTTTTTTAAAGATTTATTTACTTGAGAGAGAGAGGCCTCCAACCAGGGAGAGGGGCAGAGGGAGAGAGAAAATCCTGTAGCCACACTTCTGATGAGCATAGAGATTGGCCCATCCCAGTACCCTGAGACCATGACCTAAGTTGAAACCAGGAGTCAGGTGCTTTATTGACTGAGCCACTGAGGCGTCCCTTACTTGCCAATTCATAAGCTCCTGTATTGGACAGAGAGCACTCTTTCAAGTTAGAAATGAATTTAGGTTAATTACGGGTTCTTATCAGTAAATAAGGAAAATACCTATGGGTAGTAGAAATTAAAAATAAAAAGGTTAAGAAGGTTTTTGTGTTTGATTTTTTGTTTCTGTTATTTATTTTGAAGAGAGGTGTAAGGGAGTGGGTTGGGGGCAGAGGGGCAGAGGGGCAGAGGGAGAGAGAAGAGAATCTTAAGCAGGCTCCAGGATCAGCAACAGAGCCTGATGGGGGCCAGGTTTAATCTCATGACCCTGAGATTACAGCCTGAGCCAGAATCAGGAGTCAAAAGCTTAAACTGATTGAGGCACACCATATTGTTTGTCTGTTTCAATGTCAATATTGATATTGTGAGTGGGGTGGGGGGAAGGGGCAGAGGGAGAGGGAGAAAATCTCAAGCAGGACTCCCTGCTGAGCACAGAACCCAACCTGGGGCTCCATCCCACCATCATGAGATCACTACCTGAGCCAAAATCAAGTCAGACACTTAACTGACTGAGCCACCCAGGTTCCCGTGTTTCAGTGATTTTTTTAAACTTAAATTTGAGAAAACTGTAGTCTCAAACAGTTGTAAGATTAATACAGATGGAAACCTTGTACCCTTTACCCCAGGTTCTTCCAATAGTCATATCTTGCAAAACTGCAGTACAATATCACAACCAGATATTGACATTGTTACAGTCTACCGATCTTGTTCACGTTTCTTCAGTTTTACTTGTACCCATTTATGAGTGTATATATTTCTCTGCAGTTTTATTACCACCATAGTCAAGATATAAATCCGTTTTATCACCATAAAGGTCCCTCATATTGCCCTTTTATAGCCATACCTACTGCCTTGCTTCTGCGGTCCTTCCAATCTCCCATGAGATTTTTGATAAATTTTTGAATTGATATATTTTAACTTATTAAGGGAATCCAGGGCTGTTTGGGGGAATATATCCTTTTTATAGAATTATTTCAAAATGTGTTTTATTTATCAATACGTGGACTTGTTTGTTCTTGTTTTTCCATGAACTTTATATTGAAAAGTAGTACTATGGCTTTTTTTTTTTTTTTTTTGGTACTATGGCTTTTAATGAAAATTGGTAATCCACTTTTTTACATTCCCACCACAAAATCTTACTCCCACTAGGCAACAGCTTTACACTTTTTAGTCTTTTTCTTAGATTTACTCCTGTAACAAAATAATGTTTTCCACCTGTCCTCTCCTAACCAAATCCTCTTAGTATAGTTGTGTCCTATTTTTGGTTAAATAAATATTTGTTATTGTGATAAGTATATATTGTTTACTGTTCAGCCATTTTGTGTACTGCTGATATGTTTTCTTGGACAATTATTTGTTTTTTCCATGATTTAGTATCATTTTTTTTATATTTGAGTTTATTCTTCATTTAACTTTTAAAACACTACTAAAGTTGAATATTAAAAACAAAAGCAAGTTAGTGAGCTATGATTATAGTCCTTCACTCATCCACTACTGCATATAAAATGCCAGCAGCAGTGTTATTCACTGGCCCCATTAAGAGGTCTGACACTGAACACCACCCCTAGGATGATGTTCATCATCCTCATATGCTTCCCCATTGTAATGGCGCCATCTTTCCTGATTGAGATCAAAGTCCACCAGTTCTACCTGGTCCATTTCATCAGTCTCTTCTACTTCCTTCCTCTCAGGTAGGAGTTTTTCCAGCAAAGAAAGTTTATCAGGAGAGAGAAAGCCATTCTCGGGGAAGTTTACCTTAAATTCGATGATTAGGCGACCCTTCTCTTATGGTCTACGATAAATTGGCATGCCTTCCTTTAGCACACACTTGATATCCCCATGCTTGACAATCTGACCTGGATGAGAGGTGATGATGATGGTTCAGTTGTCAAGAGTAGATATTGGCTTTTGAAAGCCACACAGGGCTTCAACCAGCTGTATATCCATACACATGAAAAGATCTTCTCCTCGAGTAAAAACAGCATGGTCCTTCTGATCTAAAACAATGATAATATCTCCTGGTTCCAGTCCTGGTTCTTGGTCTCCTTCACCATGGAATGTTATCTTCTGGCCATCTTTCATGCCTTTGTCAATATGCACTTCTAGAATCTTCTCTCGAACTATCTTCCTTCCATTGCAGCTTTTACATCTATCTTTAGGACTGATCCGTTCTCCATGGCCCTGGCACTCCATGCACACAGATTGAATTTGCTGAACCATTCCAGGTCCTATCTTATGAATTCTTACTTGCATTCCAGTACCTCGGCAATTGGGACAACATTCGACTGCTCCTTTCTTACCACCTCGGCCTTCACATTTATCGCAAATCACATTCTTTTGCAGAGCTAGTTTTCTTGTTGCGCCATTATATAAATCTTCTAAGGTTACTGAGAGCTGATGTACAACATTTTTACCTCTCCATTCTCTCTGCATCCTGCCGCCTCCTCCAAAAAACATATCAAATATGTCCATGGGGGAGCCAAAACCACCACCAGCTCCACCTTCTTTAATTGCCTGTTCTCCTCCTTTGTCATATAATTCCCTTTTCTTTGCATCAGAGAGCACTTCATAAGCTTGAGAAATCTGTTTAAACTTCTCTCCTTCATTTGGATTCTTATCAGGGTGGTACTTCAAGGCCAGTTTTCTGTAAGCCTTTTTCAATTCCTCCTGGGTGGCATTGGGTTTGACCCCCAAAACATCATAGTAAGTGGTTTCTTTCACCATTTTCTACAGCCGGTGAGAGGGCCGAAGCTGGTGTGGGGGAGCAGGAAGGAGCGCGTTGCTGGGTGCAGCTCGGGCAGCCGCCGCTCCTCTGTGTCTCACCGAGCGTTCTGGAAAGTTCCCACGATTTAGTATCATTAATTATTTTGTGTGTATTGGTTTGTTATTATATCCCTAATTTTTTCAGATTCTTCAACAGTTTTATAAATCTCCTCACAGCATAGTCATACATAGGATAATGCTTAGTTAGCTTCTTCCTTTTTTACTTTCTGTTCCTTCTTACCATTCTCCCTAAATATCTGAGCCTGCAAAGATTGATATCATGATTCCCTTTTACCATGACTGCATAAAATGCTGCTTTAGGACCAGGAACATGATCCAGTAATGCAGCTCTCTTGTTCATAGGTATTTATGATTTTACTTTTTTTTTTTTAAGTATGATGTGCATGTTATAAAGTACATTAAGTACACTAATCTTAAGTGTACAACTCAATTTTTACATATTTGTATAATTATATAACCACCATCCAGTTCAAGATCTAGAACATTTCCAGCCCCACAAGATTCCTTCATGCTTCTTTCCCATCATTAAGTACCACTCCCACAGCCGTGACACTTTTCTGACTTTTGTCATCTTTGATTTGTAAGTGTTTAAAATGTGAAAACGGAGTGGTTTAAGTCTGATAGAATTTATCACACATTTAAGTATATACATGAGGGCTCTCAGAAGTTGGTTATGTCCAGAATGCCTGATATGTATGCTAGCCCTATTTTGGGAAGCATCTTGTGTATGGAAGAAAACATTTGAAGGTTTAGAGAATACTCAGGAGCACATAGGTATTTTAAGATATGTGGAGACTGTTTTGTTTCTCAACCTTTCTCCTAGACTCTTGATGAACCTACATCCTTGATCCTAAAGAGGAATCCATATTCTGTTCTAGTAAGTTTGAAGACTGTCAGGTAATTGAGATAGCTTATAACTAGAGACAAGTGAATTTGAAGTAAGAATGGAGAAGAGAAATGGCATCCTGGACACCATTATGATTCTACTTGTTGAGGAGAAAGCAGCGTTCACTTCCCTCATTCATTCATCCATCCATTCATTTATTTTTAAAAGACTTATTTATTTTAGAAGAGTGGTAGGGGCAGAAGGAGAGGGAGAATTTACAGCAGACTGCGCACAGAGACAGATGCAGGGCTTGATCTCATGACCTTGAAATTGACTGAAGCTAATAACAAAAGAGTGGGATGCCCAACCAATGGCGCCACATTCCTCCTTCCCTCATTTATTGACCAAAATATTTATTGAGGGCTGACTGTGAACCAAACGCTGTTATTAGGATACAATGGTGGGCAAAAGAGACAGCCCCATCCTCTCAGGGTGCTTGCAGTCCAATAAATGAAACAAATATTAATAGAGTCATCACATATATTGGGAGGTAGGATGTACCTAGGGAATGCCTTTCAGGTAAACGCCATGAAGCAGTAAGGTCAGATTATGTGCAGAGGACACAGCATGACCAGGAGATAGGACTAGAGAAGTAGATAGCTTTATGGGTGTGCATATGGATGTCACCATTTTTTTATGCCTAACCCTGTAGATAGTACCTTTTGACAGAAAGGTTTTCTTTGCTCTTTAGAGTCAGGATAGCATAGTAGCTTTTGTGTGAGATTTAGGAAGGGAGGTGAGGTCTATAAAAAAATGAAGGTAATTCCTTATATTTCCTGAAAAATTCTTGGATTATTTTCTTTCCCTTATGCCCGTGAACTTGTCCCACATTATCACCTGTTTTACAGATGAGATGATTGATATAGAGAAAAGCTTTCACATGACAGTTGTATGTAGAGGGCCAGTTTCTTAGATCTGATACCTAGCCATCTCTACTATTCTTTTTTTTTTTTTTTTTCCTGAGAATTTCCTCATTAGCACAGAAAGCTTACTTCTCAGGATTAGAAATAAATTATAAAGGGCTATGTAGTCCTCCAATTATTAGGGGGATGGTGGAGCTTTATTATTTAGATGACTTTGCCTTCTGCTTCTTGGCCTACTTACACATAGGTCTTGGTAAGGGTTTTCTCTGTGGACTAGTTCCACTAAATCTCTATAGGTTTGGGACTGAATTATTTACATATTCAGTATGCTGTTTACCTATTGTGAGATGTATGCTGGCACAGCAGTATCACCAACCACCAAGGCTCTAAGCCTGAGCCCTGTTGAATAGTCATATCCTGGTGGAAGTGTCAGTTGCTTCTGTGAAATGAAACAGGTCAAGCCTTATAATCTTTGTCTGAGAATAGCAGCCTGTGAGGACCATAAAACTATTCATGAGATGCAGCATAAAAACACTCAGGGACTGAGAGACACTATACTTTTTACTCATCTGTCCTTAGGTGACACATGGTCAGATGAACCCAGTTGAATTGGATCCGTCTTCTTAAATTGGCACTGTTAGTCTGTTCTTTATCTGATCCCCCATTGGAGATATAAGCTGAGAGCTGTGGTACTTGAGGAGATGACACAGTTCCTTTGTTACAGTAATTAATGTAATAAATTAAGGGAGAGACCCAAAGGAAAGTTGATTGTTTCTCGTTAGAGCCCTAGGTGGAAATTCAGTTGATTAGTGAGCTCCTATGAAGTGTGGCAGGTGGAGAGGGAGATGCCTGTTCTTCCAGCTGGGTAAGCTTAGAGTCACTGAGGATGGTTTACATGTTGTACTAGCTTCACCAGAGGTTGGCTAAGCACACACTGATTTCAGGGTAGCATCTGGAATTTAAGGAAGATGATATAATTTGTTTTTTTGTAGCAGCTTTGCTGTATCCCATTGATTTGTTGACCTTTCCCTAGGACATCAAACCCATGAATCTCCCACAGTTTAGATTTGAAGTCCTGTCAGTGGGGTCAACAACCTAGTGGATTGGAACAAGTGATAAAATAGAGTCCAGATGTTAAAACCATGAGCTTTTAGAGAGTACCTTGGCCCTGAGGGACTTTTGAAGGAAGTTGGAGTCTGTCACTGTAGTGTAGGATTTTGAGCCATACCTGAAGGTACAGAGTATCCTAAAAAGAAAACTCAGACTTCTGAGTTCATGGAAGAAAAAAGGATTGCCATTTTTCTTTCTTTCATAGAACTTAGATTGATATCAGTACTACCTGTAATTTAATTTGTGAAAAAAATTTTAAACATTTTTCCTTCATTTTTTAAAATACCTTGATACTCTATATAAGATCTAATTGTGAAACAACCCTCTTTAAGTTCAGATACTAGAACAGTACCAGAATATTTGGGTCATTTTATATTTTTGAGTTGTCTTATATTTCTCACATTTGTATGCTCATAATATGCTTAGAACCATGATGGGTGGGATCCCTGGGTGGCACAGCGGTTTAGCGCCTGCCTTTGGCCCAGGGCGCAATCCTGGAGACCCAGGATCAAGTCCCACGTCGGGCTCCCGGTGCATGGAGCCTGCTTCTCCCTCTGCCTGTGTCTCTGCCTCTCTCTCTGTGTGTGTGACTATCATAAATAAATAAAAATTAAAAAGAAAAAAATAAAAAGAACCATGATGGGTGCTCCCTCCATTTTATAAATGAGAATATTTAATGAAGCAACTTGGCTAGGGTCAGTGGAAATTTGAGTCCAGAAGTCCTCTCTTCTTTCTCTCTTTTTTTTTTTTTTTTTTTTTTTAAAGTAAACTCTACTCTTAACATGGGGACCAAACTCATGACCCTGAGATCAAAAGTCACATGTTCTAGGATGCCACCTGGGTAGCTCAGTCAGTTAAGCTTCTGACTCCTGATTTTCCTGAGGTCATCATCTCAGGGTCATGAATTAAGCCCGACATCTGGCCGTACTCAGCAGGGAGTTTGCTTGAGATTCTCTCTTTCCCTCTCCTCCGCTCCACCATGTTCTGTCTCTCTCAAAAGATTTATTTAGAGAGAGAGAGAGCACACATGTGAGGGGGAGAGGGACAGAGGGAGAATCTCAAGCAGACTCCCCTCCTAGCAGGGAACTGACGTGGGGCTCAGTCTCACAACCCATGAGATCACATGACCTGAGCCAAAATCAAGAGTCCCTCTTTGAACCAACTAAACCACTCAAGTGCCCCAGTAAATAAATCTTTTTAAAAAATGAGGCGCTTGGTGGTGCAGTTAGTTAAGCATCAGACTCTTGGTTTCAGTTCGCCTCATGATCTCAGGGTTGCTAGATTGGGCCCCAAGTTGGGTTCTGCACTCAGTGTGGAATCTGCTTAAGATTCTCCCCTGCCCCCATACTTGCTCTCTCAAATGAATAAATCTTAAAAAAAAAAAAAAAGTCATATGCTTTATTGACTCAGCCAGCCAGACACCCTCAGAAATCACTCTTTTTAAGTTTTTTTTTTTCCTTAGTAATCTCTGTAACCAACATGGGGCTGGAACTTGTGACCCCAAGATCAAGAGTTGCATGTTCTTCTGACTGAGCCTGTCAGGTGCCCCAGTAATCATATCGTGATTCTAAGTTCAGTGTTCTTTTTTCTACACCACACTATCTTCCTAAAAATATTATGGCATTTTTTTTCTTCTTTGGCCATACAGCATTTAGAGGTAACTACCAGGGATCCCTGGGTGGCTCAGCGGTTTAGTGCCTGCCTTTGGCCTAGGGTGCAATCCTGGAGTCCCAGGATCGAGTTCTGCGTCAGGCTCCCGGTTGGAGCCTGCTTCTCCCTCTGCCTGTGTCTCTGCCTTTCTCTCTCTCTCTATCATGAATAAATTAAAAAAAAATTTTTTTTAAATAGAGGGAACTACCTAGCCAGACAGCTGACTCTCACATTTAAATGTGTATGATCTCTATGGTCACAAGCAGATTATACACACTCACATATAGCTGTCACTCACTCAGGGCAAAGCCTATAAGAAGATTGATCCAAAACCCATAAGAAGAGGGGTAGACAAATGAGTTGACAGCAGAACAGCATTGGAGTACTTGCTACTGAGACCAGATTATCTATGGGTAGTTGGCAGTTAAAGAGATATTCTCTGTTTATAGTCCTCTAGGGAGAAGTACTATCCTTATTATGTTTGAATATCAGTACGGTCAGTTGCCACTTTTGTCTTCTGGGCAGGGGAAGAGACCTCACAGGAAGACTCTCATTCTTAGCCATCTTGAAGTCCTTGTTCATTCCTAAAGTGGGAAAGTGGTGTGATCTATGGCGTGTGCTTAAAAAAAAGTAATTAATGACCCCAAATATGTGATTACAAATCAGTGTTTGGGCTGGGAGTCTGAGCGATGGAATTGGGTTCCAGAGAGGAAACTGGGATTTAAACTTTTGTTGTTACAGGTATAGGATATGGGGAATGATTATCATGGCCTGTCTTGCTCCCTTAACTATATTCACACAGAGAGGAGTTGTTGGTGATCAGGTGCAGGAACAAAAAATAAATGGTACTGACAAGTAATTCCAGAATTGGGTGAATTGTGGTCCTAAATAAGAATGTGCAGTACAATTAGAAGAAGAGAAGAGAGAGGAAAATATTTACAGAAGCTCTTGAAAGTTGAAAATGCCTAGTGGTCTTTGCAGGGTATTGGTTCTCCTGATTCTGCATTTTCTTTGCTATGGAAGCAAGAGGTCAGTGCTTTTCATTTCCAGCAAGCATGCTAGTTGCCCTACCTCCTGGGGTTAAACATCTCTGCAATGACCTGTCAGAGAATTGATTATTAGCAGTCTAAAGCCAGGGATGCTGTAGGGAGCAGATGGGAAGTGGTTTGGCTGCTGCAGCCAGGCTGATTAAGGAATCCTTGGCAATTTTACAGTGTATCTTTGGAAATGTACCACCAAAGTTACTGTGAAGCCTGCTGGGTTTAGAAAACTGAATTTCTGAAAAGTCACCTGGTTAAAAGTAGTACTTGTGAAAGCTGTTAATACCTCAAAAATAGGACAGTTGACTCTCTAAAGAACATTGGGAATACTAAAGATCAGTCCTCAAGATATGTTTTTTGGTTTGCATCTTGATCCAGAAATTCTGGGTAGTTTTCTAGGAAGGAAAGCACTTTTTGTTAATAGAATTAATAGAATTGTAGATTTGAAAAAGGCTCTAGGCATACCCAGACTACCCCATACCACACATAGAGAAATTCTTTATGTAATTTGCTTGACAGATGATTATACTTTTTCTGCTCAGTACTTTCAGTGATAAAGATATGGCTTCATTAAACATTGTGGGCCATTGTTGGAAATCTCAGGTTTTTGAATTTCTTCCTCAGCATCACAGGATAAGTTTCTCTCTTCAACATTTCAACCATCAGATATTTGAAGCTCACCAACCTGTCTCCCTTCAGTATTCTCCTTTCCAGACTAAGGAATACTAATTTGTAAGACAGGGGTTTTTGATCTTTCAGTATACTCTTCTAGACATCCTTCTATTTAATGAATAGATGTAGAACCTGGAAATGAGCACAGACCACCAGATATTCAAGTTTTCATCTCCAGCTCCCCTTTGAGAAGAATCACATAAACAAACAAACAAAAAATAAAGTAAGGGCAATGTTTCTTATTTTACAAGAAAAAAAAAAAACAATTTGCCAAGACATACAGAATTGGGAGAAGAGGAATTTGAGGAAGTGTCTTTTCTTACTAGTGTTTAGGCTGAACTTTGGGTTTTACATTATTATAGGCATTGGTTTTACCTCAGATCTTTTTCAGGAATAATTTTTTTAGAAGATTTTATTTATTTGAGAGAGAGCGAGAGGGTGTACGTGAGCAGGGTAGTGGGGAGAGCAGAGGGAGGGGGACAAGCAGACTCCATACTGAGTGTGGAGCCTGACATGGGCTCCATCCCACAACCCTGAGATCATGACTTGAGCCCAAACCAAGAGTCGTATGTTCAACTGACCAAGCCACCCAGGTGCCCCTGTTACTTTTATACCTGACAGACAACTCTGTGTAAGACTTGACTAACAACCTTTTTTCTTCAAAATTCTGTAGATTTTTCATTCTTTTTTAACATTTAATATTGCAGAGCAGTCTGAGGTTGGCCCAATTTTTGTCCTTTATAATTGGAGAATTTTGCCAGAATGTGTGCAAATTTGGCTTTTTAAATTGATTTTGCTGAAAAAATAGTAAACATTCTCAATCTGCACGCAGGATTTTTTTCAGCCCAAGATATTATTCATTTATTATATCTTAATGGGTTGCTTTCCTCCCATTTGTTCTAGTCTCTTAGTTTTCAGTGCTATTAAATGATGTATCTCTCTCAATTTCCCTCATTTTCTCTTTGCTGTTCTTTCTCTACACGTTCTAAGAAAATATCTCAAGTTTTCATGTAGTTTACTGAATTATTTCCCACAGTTTCAGTTCTGTGCTTTTTTGATTTCTATATTAATTTTCATAGGTAGTTCATTTTTTGTTTCCTCCTTCCTCTTTAAAAAATGACATATTTTCATATCCTTCTAAGTTCATATCTTTTCATTTCCGCCTGTTTCCTTCTTAATGCTATCTCCTCCTTACTGGTACACTTCATTTATCCTGCTCCATATGATGGTCAGCCAATATAGTAAAGTGAGAACTGTCATAAGCTCTCTGAGTACTATCATTTTTATGTACTTTATATTCTTTCCCCCAGAGTCTCTCTTCTATCACAGTCCTGTTTTCTAGAGAAAGGTTGTATTTGTTTGTTTGTTTTTTTATAGAGGAAAGTCTTTTGAAAGTTTTGTTTTTCCAAGGTTAAACGTAGGGTTGTTTTATTTAAAGATTTTATTTATTTATTCATGAGAGACAGAGAGAGAGAGAGAGAGAGAGAGAGGCAGAGACATAGAGATAGAAGCAGGCTCCATGCAGGGAGACTGATGTGGGACTCGATCCTGGGACTCCAGGATCACTCCCTGGGCCAAAGGCAGGTGCTAAACCACTGAGCCACCGAGGGATCCCCCATAGGGTTGTTTTAATGGTTAAATTACATACTGATGATAGTGCAGCTCTGGAGGAAAGTGGGTAAGCCTTAAGTGAAGAGTGAGTGTGAATGTATTATGTTCTGAGCCTAGCCACAGTTGCAAAGATTGCATGCAAGGTAATAAATTTTGATGTTGGAAAGAACTATGCTTTAATACTCCACTATAGTGTAGATTCAGTTAGAATTTCCTTTTCTAGAAACGCTCACTTGTCTCATAATAGAATTATTTTCATACCATATTCCACTCCCTTATTCACTTATTCACTGCTCTATTCCCAGCACCTAATTTAGATACTAGCACACAGTAGGTAATAAATACAAATTTTTTTGGAATGAATGAGCAAAGATTTGCTATACTAGTATTTATTGGAGGCCATATCTTCTTAGGTGGTATTAAGAATTCCAAATATTTTAACAAAATTTCTTTAACATTCTAGACATTTTCAGAGGTATCATTTCTCTGACTTCAGGGATAATGTTTCCTTTACTTTGTGGGCATTTTTTCATAGTTCCTACATCATGCCCACCCCACGTTTCCCCCCCCCCCCCCATTTTGCTCTTCCTTTTAAGAAGTAAGATCTCTATAGACTTGATGCCAGCAATAGTTGTTCCTGTTGGTACTAAGCTCTCTACTTGTGTAAAGGATGTATTTTCTTCTCAGATCTACAGTTAAGTGGCAGGTTAATGTGCACACCTTTTTCTCTTAAATCCCAGTTGCTAGTATTTAGTTGGTACAGCTCTGCTCTCTTGGGATGTTGTCTTCTCTTGTAACTGCACCCTGGTTCTTTGATACTGTCTTGAGGTATTAGATGAAAAAGTACAGTTTGTCTTGTCTCTGTCCTATCTGTAACATATACTACTAGAAATCACTTTGTAGGATTCATTGTGCCACTACTGGTTGGCTCTTTGTTATCTTATGAGCGTTCTTTCCTAAATAGATATAGAAAGATAGTGGACAAGGGAATGAGCAAGAAAAGAACTCTTTCACTGTGTCATAACATAATACCTGGATGGTATATATTGGGTGCCAGGTTTTCTAGATGGTACACTCCCAAAGTCTCATGAACCAGGAGACTGGAGAGTGTCGTCCCCCACCCCCTTTCTTAGCCAATCTCTGTTTCATGTGATGATGCCTTGGAATTTATCAATACCATGCCACCAATCTTATATAAAAATGTGGAGAGTTATTTCACATTCTGCTGTTAGGGATTTTAGTAGTCTTCAGTCAGGGTAAATTTTTTTGTGTGTATATGTGTGTGTCTTCATAGATATTTTAGTGGAATGTGGGAAAGGCCACACTGAGTTATGCTATTTGGACATAATTTGAAACCTGGAGTTGAATAAGGCTTATTTAACTGAAATTAAGCTGATTGGATTGAGTCCTCTCTGAGGATTGCCTTCATTAGTTGCAATATTTGTCTTCTATCCTAATGTTATATTTTCTCTACTTCTTGTTTTTCTCTTTCACTTTTATCCATAATAAGACTTTTCCCCTCAAAAGAGTAGAATGGCAAGGAATCCATATTATTTTTAGTAGGGACAAGCCCTGTTAATAGAGGACTTTTACAGCCTTTGCAAGTCCATGTTCTGAGTCTCTGATCATTCAAGAAGAAGCAAGGAGAGAGGGGGTATGAGTAAAGTTGTGCTAGAGCTTGAATCTGTTATGTGCCAGGGCCTGTATTGATTGAGAGAGGATTGCCAGCTGGCAGTGGCAGTAGAAATAAGTCTCTTGGGAATGGGAAACTAACTCTAGAGGATTCCTAGTTAAGACTACACAGAATCTCCGGGCATTTGGAAATACTGTACTCTCCCCTGGGGAGATGGAGCGGGAATTAACTTTTCCCCTGGTCCAATGTGACTTGGTTAGAAATACAATTGAACCTGTTTGTCTTGTCCATTGTGATGTGGTAGCCCCCTAGGAACAGTCTGTTTTGTGTGGGAGTTTATTTCAGGCTGTCTCCTTGCCTGTATTGTTTCCTTTAACAGCTCTTTAAATTTTCTTTTTCCAGCAATGATGTTGTCCACTGGGCATGTACTGACCAATGTGGCAGGTCTGAGAACATAGCTGAAGCTGAAAATAGGAAAGCTGGGGGCAAGGAAGAGCCTTGAATCTTGAGGTGGGACGTTGACTCTAAGATGTCCTTGAGCAGTGGAGCCTCCGGAGGGAAAGGAGTGGATGCAAACCCGGTTGAGACATACGACAGTGGGGATGAATGGGACATTGGAGTAGGGAATCTCATCATTGACCTGGACGCCGATCTGGAAAAGGACCAGCAGAAACTGGAAATGTCAGGCTCAAAGGAGGTGGGGATACCGGCTCCCAATGCTGTGGCCACACTACCAGACAACATCAAGTTTGTGACCCCAGTGCCAGGTCCTCAAGGGAAGGAAGGCAAATCAAAATCCAAAAGGAATAAGAGTGGCAAAGACACTAGCAAACCCACTCCAGGGACTTCCCTGTTCACTCCAAGTGAGGGGGCAGCTAGCAAGAAAGAGGTGCAGGGACGCTCAGGAGATGGTGCCAATGCAGGAAGCCTGGTTGCTGCTATTGCTCCCAAGGGCTCAGAGAAGGCGGCTAAGGCATCCCGCAGTGTAGCCGGCTCCAAAAAGGAGAAGGAGAACAGCTCATCTAAGAGCAAGAAGGAGAGAAGCGAAGGAGTGGGGACTTGTTCAGAAAAGGATCCTGGGGTCCTCCAGCCAGTTCCCTTGGGAGGACGGGGTGGTCAGTATGATGGAAGTGCAGGGGTGGATACAGGAGCTGTGGAGCCACTTGGGAGTATAGCTATTGAGCCTGGGGCAGCGCTCAATCCTTTGGGAGCTAAACCGGAGCCAGAGGAAGGGGAGAATGAGTGTCGCCCGCTAAAGAAAGTCAAGTCTGAAAAGGTAAGAGGTGGCCAGATCTGGCTGCCTACTGCCAGTCAGAACTGCCCTGGACTAACCACCAAATGCTTTGTACACTCTGTGGGAGGCTCATTAGTTTGTGGGTAATGACCAATTACAAGGTCAGAGCAGCTGGTAATGATAATGCGATTTTGTTCCAAATTAGGGGATTCTCTACAGATTCATTAACAGCAGGCCTGGACATTTTGGAGAATATCTATTGTTGGGGGCAGCTACTTGGTAGAATGAATTTTCTCTAAGTCGAGAACCTGCCACCTTGTCCTTGTCCCACCCTCAAACACTTGTTGCTGGAGACTGGCATCAGCCTTTATGTGGTCTCCAGCTTAACTACTTTCATCCTCAGAGTCATTGATAAACAATAAATTGGTAATAGGCTTTCAGTTGAGTGCGGTTCTTAATGGGATAAATAGTGCCGCTGGGTTTCTGGAACAGAAAAGGTTAAATAAGTTTCATGGTATGATATCTACCAAGTGTTCTATTGGTGGCTACCAAAGAGCAAAGGGGCAGGTAAATAGGGGAGCAAGAGGTACTGGCTGTACTAAGAAGTACTTAATCAGGCCTTATGAGTTAGTGTTGTGGCCATGCATGTTTGGCCTTGAAAGAGATTCTTTGGCCACTAAAGGTATAGTTCTTGGCCAAGTATCTCCCTCAACTATTGATAATCAAAGTGTCCTGGTGGTTTAATAGCTGCCAAATAGTGTAATGATACCTTACCTTCTGCTTGAGTTGGAAGGACAGGTGCTTGCAGCCCCAGGAGGGGCTCTCCTCCTCTGGGAAGATGATCTTAGTTCACGTCTCAGGAAATAGAGCTTGTAGGGCTGGAGCAGAGTAGGTGTGAGTCTAGGGTCAGCTCAGGCTGCCTTAAACTTAAGCAGCTTACAATTTCCTGCAAAGTGGCTGGTCTGGTGTTGAGCCCTTCATTGGCTCTTGATTTTTCCGCTCCTGTGTTTTTTGCTCACCCTGTGCTTTCAGCTGATCCCAGCAGATGCAGTATAAATTGGTTTCTCTGTAATTACATCAGCTGCAACAGGGAATACCTATTTCCATATGTAAGTGTTAATAAATAGAGGCTGGATGTGTATGTTTGTGTGGTGGTGCCCTTTCTGGGCCTGGATTCCAGTGGTAGCTTGTACTTTCTTTGCTGTAGGTATTTTGGTCTTTGCCTCCGGCACATCTGTAGCTCTTAGCAACATCTGGGCTTCCCTAGTAACAGGGCTGTGAATTTTCTTCCACTAATAACACAATGGTTCATTCCCTTTCACCAGAGGCAGCTGCCAGAGAGAAGCTGCCTGTGTTTAGGTGACAGATGCTATAGTCCACCTCAGCAGCATCAAGTTCCAGCTGGCTACTGGCATGGATTGTCCTGTGCTGGCTGTGATTTACCATTTTCTCTGGGGTGCAGATGGATAATACTGTTTTTAAAGAGGCCTAGGAGTACCAGGAGTTGTTGCTTCTGTTCCAGGCCCATTAGACTGTTCCCTACATCTGGCTGCAGTAAACTCATGCCATATATTCATGTTCATAATCATTGTTCTTCCTGTGCTAAAAAATGGCCATTTCTGAGAGTAGACTTCTTTTCCTTTCTGTTTAGAATTCTTGACTCATGTTGCAATCTTGCAGGCCCAGTCAGTAGTCATCTGTAGGTGACAGGATTAATGATGCTGAGCTTTACATTGGATTTAAATCTAAATGTCCATTATAGTCTCCAATACAGTAGCAAATGGAACTTTTTTTCTTTTAGAGGTCCAGGGACTGATTGGGTGGCCGCTCTTCAGAATTTAATTAGGCTGAAAGATGCAATGTATTCAGCTAAGAAAACACCTTGCTGCCAAGGAGGTTTGCCCCTTCATAATGTAGCTGTGCTATGTTCGCCTTGTCTCTCAAGGAGACTGAGAGTGGGGCAATGGAATGAGAGAGGAAAAAGAGAGAGAGACTGTGCTTCAGTTTTTGGAAGAAAGATAAAATTGCTAGGAAGTCCTTTTTTTAAGAAGCAGAAAGTTGCTCTGCAGTTTAATATTACTGTAAGCCAAAACCTGGTTTCTCAGTTCCTTTCCCTGTTCCCTCAAACCTTTTGAACAGTCTGGTTCTGGGGGTGCCTTTCCATAAAGCCTTTGATCATTGAAATAATTATTTAAATGTTTGGAAGTTGCTAGGAGATGAAAACACTGTGCAGGAAGAGTGTTTCTAGAATGGGAGGAGGGGAAGACTTAAGGGAAAAGAAGGCTAGGAATCTTATAGCAGATCAGCTTTTGGGAAACAAGGACTCTGGGGTTTAGGGTATAATAGGGGCTCAGTGATGATTACTACTAGAGCTTATAAGCTAAGTCTTTGAAAACTTCTTTAAGATTTTCTCTCTGAGATACGGGCTTGCCTATGCCTAATTGGTTTGGAATGTTCTTTCTATGTGGGGACAACCAACAAAACTAAAACAGCAAAACAGATGTTTTGATATAATCTGGGAATTACATACTCTGAGCGAGGAGCTCTCATGAAGAAAGAAAACTCATAAAATTTGGGAAGTGTCTTGGCTGGAATCTCCTCCTAACCATGTCCCACCCCGACCCCACCACCCAACACCTTGGAAACAGGAAGCAAGACAAATAGTTTGTGGTGTAGGATAGAATTGTCACATGTCTACACTAGCTAATGAGGGAGATAAGAGTATTCAAATCATCTACCTCAGGACCTTCTTTCTCATCTAGGTGGGTATTTCAGGCTGTGGCTGAGGGCATTTCCTCTCAGCCAAGGATGTGGATTACCCTTCATGGGATCTCACTTAGGCTCCATTACACCTTTCTCTGGAAGGGCCCACTGTGCTATTTCCCAGAGATTTAGGAGAGACCAGAAATGGCTCTTAGCAACTGCTGCTGCCCTGAATTGTTATTGAACACTCCTGTTCATACTTCCTGCCAGCCGAAGAGATGGGGGAGGGAATGTTGAGGAATAAACAAGAAGGAGCTTAAGGGTTCCTGCCTGTTCCCTTGCTTTTGTTTTGATTGGTAGATTAAGTTAGGGATGGAAAGGGTAGGGAGGGAGGAAGAAGGGTGCCCGCCTGAATGTTCTAAGCTTAGAGCTTAGTGCTTGTGTTGCCACTCTAACAGGTAAGGAAAAAAGAATTTACAAACCACAGAAGGCAGTGATATATCTGTGTGGAGTCTGTCCTGCATTACAGACCCTTGTCAGAGTGGGCTTAAACCAGGAATTTAAGGTGGGACTCCTTATTTTTTCAAATCATATAAAGTAAGCAGTAGGCTCTAGTGGCTAAAGGATCTAGAGGTTTGCAACCAGAAGCTCCCTGGCCTCTTTAGCTGCTGTTTTTGATCTTGCAAGGTAGGAACAGTCTGCACTCTGCTTTCCTCCTGTTTTGGGTCTCAGCTTCTGCTACTCTCAGACTGCTACATATATTACCACATCCCCCCTTAGTTCAGGATAAAACAAAACAAAACCCATTAAGTGTGTTCTTTGCTCTTTCCCCTTCTGATCATGGTTGCCATCGTATCCTGTGTTATAAGAGCATCTTCCTTTGCCCTTGGTTTTGTTTTTCTGTCCTAGTTTATGCCTTCCAGCTCAGTTTTCTCATGTTACAATCCCTCATTGCCCAACCAAGGTCAGGTCTCTTTTTCTTTCTGATCCAAGGCTTTCTCTCTTAAAGCCTTCCTCCTTCACGAGCTGTTCTTTCTTAGCTATTGATTGCATAGCAGTCAGCCATGCTTCCTGAAGCCAAATGTCCTCAAGCATTTTCCTTCATGGAAAAAATTAAAAACGAAGTTGATATTTATGTGGGACAGAGATGCAACAGAGCCTGAGCTTAATTTATTTCTTCTTAGGTAGCTCTGTTTTCCACCTGGGTGTTGCAATTCAAGCGGGGGGCTGGCGGTGGGGGGGGGGGGGGCATTGAAAAATTACCTTATCCGATCTCCTCGTTTTTTGGAAGAAACTAAGACTAGGGAGGTCATGTGACTTGCCTAGGCTTTTACAGGTAGTCAGTGGCAAAGCCATGCTTAGAAACCAGGTTTTTGGTGACCAACTTCTTGTGGCATATTGTTACTCTGGGATTATTAAAATGTCTTCAACTGTAATGAGAGATTCTGTTTTTCAACCCTAAAAGCTACCTTAGAAACGTTGCATGTAAATTCCCAGATAGGCTAGAAATTGTTTTCATTGTTTTTCATACTGATTTTAACATTGTAGATAATCAATAAACAAAGATCCTTGAGTTTAGGGTTTTTTGGTATGATGATGATGTTTGTAAAGAACTATTTATAGCTGGTGTTAAATCTATCCTATTATATAGCTAAAGAGGGAAAAAGTTACTTTTTAACTGCTACTTTAAACTTGGTTTTCTGTGTGTGTGTTTTCTGATTTTTTTCTGGAATATTGCATTCAAATTTTCATTGGGGCATTGCCAGTTCCCTCTTTCTTTGCAACTGCAGGTAAGATAAAACTAGTGCTTCTTGGACATGCCACTAATAGGTAGACCTTAAATGTATTGTGGATATTAACTGTTTTGTAAAAACATGACATATATACTGTTGAATACCATTCATTCAGTACATTGAATGCATTTTATTTTTATTTTTAAAAAATTTAATTGAGATATAGTTGACAATCAAGTGCATTTTTGATTCCAGGTATTGTACTTGGTGCTGGGTATGCATTAGTAAATAAAACAGAGAAGATTCTTGCTCTTTGGACCTTATAGTTTACCATCTACTCTAGTAGAATCCCTAAAAGTGTGGCCCATAAAGCCATGTATATCACATCAGCTGAGTGTCAAAATGCAGATTCTTGGACCCTACCCCAGTTTTGCTAAATAAGTTTTAGGAATAGGGGCCCAGAAATCTTCCAGAAGTCTCTCCAGAGGAGCACCTGGGTGGCTCAGTGGTTGAGCATCTGCCTTTGGCTCACGTCGTGATCCTGGGGTCCTGGGATCGAGTCCCACCCACATCAGGGGGAACCTGCTTCTCCCTCTGCCTAAGCCTCTGCCTCTCTCTGTGTCTCACATGAATAAATAAAATCTTTTAAAAAAAAAGTCTCTCCAGATAATTTCTATATACTTTAACATTTGAGAACCATTGTGACTTTTCTTTTTAAGGTGAGAATTGGGAACCACTTCTGACATGAAATGCTAGCCTTCTTTATAAACTTAAATTTCACATCAACTTTTATCTATAACTTAGAGGTTAAGAGTGTAAACTCTGGAGCAAGAATAGCTGGTTTATATCCCAGCTTTGCCACTTATTAACTGGGTAATCTTGAGCAAGTTACTTAACTGCTCTACTTCAGTTTTTTTCATCTGCGAAATGAGGAAAACAATAGTTCCTATGTAGTGTTGTTATGAGATTAAATTAGTTAATGCATATAAAACACTTTGAACAGTGCTTGGCATCCAGTAGGAAGCATTCAATAAATATTAGAGAGAAAAACATGTTTAAGTTAAAATATGTCTCAGTCTGCCCTAGGCAATAATGGGCTGAAATACAACATTCCACCTATACAGGAAGCCCAGTATTAATAGATAAACATGTTGGCTAAGATTTTGAGAGCTGTGCTCAGAAGTTCCAAACCTGGGTTGGGAAATTTTCATGCTGGTGACGGGTTCTAAAGCTCCTGATATTTATAGTGGGGTTTAGAAAAGGGGAGAGACTGAAAATTGGCTTTAAAAGATCTTGAAGTAGCCTGTTGAATTTCACATTTCATATAAATTGAGTTTCCTTTCTGGCCATATCCCCAAATGTGGGATTGCGTATGTTGGATAGATGTTTTTGTGGGTTTGCCAGCCTCTGCAATCCCTTGTATGCTGGAAGAGCACTAAATGCTTTTTGTTTCTACATAAGAGTGCATGGAAAATCTAAGTCCCAGTTCTTAATCTTCCTTCCCCAGTGCGAACTTGTATTTTTGCCATTTGGGTATAAGAGCTTTTACCAGCAGAGCTCATCCAGTGAGGCAGCAGGACTTGGGCTTTCAGGCTGGAGGTGGCAGTAACATACACAGCTGAGATCCTGCCACTGCTGGCTGTCTAAGCCCTCCTCTCTGTGGTTTTCACTCTTCAAGCCATGCTTGAGTAACCCGCCTCCAGAGCTGCTGACAGGGCCGTGTTCAGAGGCCTTGGAAATTACACTGTTCATTTCCTTATCATCCCCTGACCTGCAGTGCAGAGCCTTCTGGTGCAGGAACAAGGCAGAAAAAAAAATCCAGAGGGCTCCCAGCCAGCATGTGTCAAGGGCTACAAAGAAGGAAATTGGACTTGCTCACTTCAAAACCATGGGGTTAGGCTTTGATTTTTGGTTCCTGCCGAGAGTTATTTGTGTGTGTGCGCATGTTTTATCTCTGTGTATATGTATAGAATGAGTCTGTGCATGGCAAAGCTGTAGAGGAGGAGCATCTGAAAGTAGAGAGCAGAGGAAAGATTGCTTTTTCTCTTCGGTTAATTTCCCAGTTGTGCCATTGGGATGGGCCTGGAAGGATTAGCATCAGGAAGGTGCCAAGCCATATTAATATTTTAAAATATATTTCTCTTGGTACAACTTAGTCATGGTTGACAGCACCCACCCAAGTAAGAAGCTTCCCTGGCAGGCTGAAGAGACATTTTTAACAAATCCTATGCCTGAAGTCATTCATCCTAGAAGACATTGATATAATCAGTGTTTAAGCTACCTGAGAAAGGATAGACTTTGGGTGAGTCTTGGGTAAGAGGAATAGCGAACAGCTCTTTTGAGATGGAGGATAGTGTGACAAAAGAGACAGACAGAAGGAATTTATAGCATTTTGAGATTTTTCTGTTTATAGGGGAAAATTCTGTTTAGAAGAACCTGTCCTAGATTTTTCAGCATTACAAAACAGTCTAGGGATGCCTGGGTGGCTCAGTAAATTAAGCTTCTGCCTCTGGCTTAGGTCCTTGGGGTCCTGGGATCAAGCCCCATGTCTGGCTGCTTGGTGGGGACCTTACTCTCTCTGCCACTCCCCTCTGCTTGTGCTCTCTCTCCCTCTCTCAAATAATTAAAAAAAAAAAAAAAAAACTGGCAAAAAACAATCTATCTCCTTTTTCCTTTAGCATTTCTCTTGCCCTAGGACACCTAAAGGAAACACTTTCAGGCTAAAGAAGTAAAATGTGGGTGGTGAGAGGCTCTTGAGCAGAATTTACAATCATTCTGTTCTTAATTTTCCTTTTTTAGATTTCCACTGCCTTAATGTCATTGGTGATATTGGAGCCTTTGTGAAGTGGGGGGAAAAAGAAGTCTTTGAGCTTTCAGACCCTAGAGGTTTTTTTAAATCATAAGTGTCTCTCTTGTTAGAAGTACTCTGTAGAGAAGTGTTTTCACATGAGAAAGTGATAGGTAAGGTGAGAGGGGATTACTTTCTCCTTTTTATAAAGCAGTAGTCCCTGTATCATCAGCAGCAGCAGCAGCATCTGGAAACTTGTTAGAAATTCAAATATCAGAGCTCATCCCAGTCCCAGTCCCCCAAATCAGAAACTCTGGGGCTAAAAAAAAAAAAAAAAAAAAAAAAAAAGACACTCTGGGGCTGAGGCCCAACAATTTATGTTTGTTTTGTTTTTAAGATTTTATTTATTTATTCATGAGCGATACAAAAAGAGAAGCAGAGACATAGGCAGACCTGAGCCAAACGCAGACACTCAACCACTGAATCACGCAGGAATCCCCAACGATTTGTATTTTTAAAAAAATGTTTTAATTTTTATTTATTTATGATAGTCACAGAGAGAGAGAGAGAGAGAGAGGCAGAGACATAGGCAGAGGGAGAAGCAGGCTCCATGCACCGGGAGTCCGATGTGGGATTCGATCCCGGGTCTCCAGGATCGCACCCTGGGCCAAAGGCAGGCACCAAACTGCTGCGCCACCCAGGGATCCCAACGATTTGTATTTTAATATTAGTTCTTTTTTTGACCATGATATACATGATATACACTGAAGTTTGAGATTGGCTGTCATGGAGCACCTTCTCCTTTTTAATAATGAGGATCAAATTGGAAGGAATACCTAAGGGTTTGGGACTTTGAGAGCAGTAAAGATATTTAAAATACTTAACTTTTCCAAGCTGCTTTTCTTATCTGTAATGTGGAAGTGAATGATAGTTCTGACTTTATTGTGAGGATTAGATCAGATAAAGAACGTTAAATACTCAGCACAGTGCCTAGCATATTGTAACTTCTCAATAAATGTTAGCTATTGCTGATACTGTTAAAAGCTATGAGGTGCAAGGTCATTATGAAATTAAGATGACAGGATATTTTTAGAGACTTTAAAGAGTTAAGTGCCTGAAGGTTTTGGAAAGAATGAGTTTTTGATAGTTTATATTCTAACTCCTACTGATTTCCAGGAAGGCTTGAGGAAAGATTGGTTCAGAGCACTCAGAGCCATTGAGGTTTGGAGTTCTGTTGTTTGATTAGTTAGTTTGGAAGTGTTTGTTGGACTTCTGGTATAGGGTTGATCTCAGATTGAAGAACCATGGCTCTTACTTAGCTGTTTCCCATTAAAGTTAGATTTTTTGGTATATATTCAGGCCTTCTGAATTGTTTTTCTAAGGATTGAAATGAATGTAACATGATTGCTTTTGTTTAGAAAATGTTTTCCCTTCTGTAAAGGAGTACAGACTTCATTCAGCCTTTCGAAGGAATTACACCTACAGGTAATCTGAACAATGAGGAGAAGAATGAGGATTAAGATACTTCTTTTTGTGAACTTGTCACTAGCTGCAGGAAATAAGACAATTCTTTCATATTGGTAGTGGTCTGTTTTCAACTTGAAATGTCCATTGGGAGAATACAATTTATGTGCCTGAAAAATGCACTAATTGAGTATTTTTAAGTTTGAGACCATTGGATTCCAGTGGTCTAGTAAATACTATATTGTGTTTAGATGAGCCAGACCTGGCCATGAAATGCTTTTTGGTCTTTTTTTTTTTTTTTTTTAAATTAAGGGATAATTGACATACTAGTTTCAGGTGTACAACATGGTGATTTGGTATTTGTATGTATTTGCAAAATGATCACAATAAGTCCAGTTAATATCTGTAACTACATATAGTTAAAATCTTTTTTTTGTGATAAGAATGTTCAAGATTTACTCTCCTAGCTACTTTCAAATATACCATACAGTTTTAATTAACTGTGGTCACCATGACATACATTAATTATGTCCCCATGGCTTATTCATTTTATTCATTAATTTAAAAGATTTTATGAGAGACACAGAGGTAGAGACATAGGCAGAGGGAGAAGCAGGCTCCCTGTAGGGACCCTAATGCAGGATTAGATCCCAGAACCTCGTGATCATTACCTGAGCCAAAGGCAGACGCTCAACCACTGAGTCACCCAGGTGCCTGGCTTATTTATTTTATAACTGGAAATTAGTACCTTTCGACCTTATTCCATTTTACCCACTTCTCAGGCAACCACTGGTCTATTCTCTATATCCATAAGCTTGGGTGTTTTTTTGTTTTGTTTAAGTTCCACATAAAGGGGTGCCTGGATGGCTCAGGCAGTTAGGTGTCTGACTCCTGCTTTTGGCTCAGGTCATGATCTCAAGGTCATGAGATCAATCCCTGCATTGGGCTCTACACTGGGTGTGGAGCCTGCTTTAAGAGTCACTTTCTCCCTCTCCCTTTGCCCAATCCACTTACCCCCACCCCACCCCCACATGCATGCTTATGCTCTCAAAAAAAAATTATACATGTAAGTGAAATCATATAGTATTAATCTTTTTCTGACTTATTTCACTTTGCATAATGCCCTCAAGGTCCCTCTGTGTAGTTGCAAATGGCAAGATTTCATTCCTTTTTTAATGAATGAAAAGTATTCCATTTTATGTACATATACACATGCCACATTTTTTTTTTTTCCATTCATCCATTGGTGGACATTTAGGTTGTTTTCATCTCTTGGCTATTGTAAATAACGCTACAGTGAACAATGGGTACATATATCTTTTCACATTAGTATTTTTGTTTTCTTTGGGTAAATATCCACAAGTGGAATTGCTGGATTATATGGTTTTTAAGATTTTATTTATTCATGAGGGACATAGAGAGAGACACAGAGACACAGACAGAGGGAGAAGCAGGCTCCTCAAAGGGAGCCTGATATGGGACTCGATCCCCAGACCAGGATCACACCCTGAGCCAAAGGCAGATACTCAACTGCTGAGCTACACCCAGGTGTCCCTGTTTTTAGTTTTTTAAGGAAACTATTTTTCATAGCGGCTGCACCAGTTTACATTCCCACTAATAGTGCACAAGTGTTTATTTTTCTCTACATCCTCACTAACACTTGTTATTTCTTTTTAATAATAGTTATTCTAACAGGTATGAGGTATACCTTATTGTGGTTTTGATTTGCATTTCCCCGATGACATTGAACATCTTTTCATGTACCTGTTGGCCATTCCGGTATCTTCTTTTGGCCTCCATTTTTTTTTTTTTTTTTTTTTTTTTTTTTATGATAGGCACACAGTGAGAGAGACAGGCAGAGAGAGACACAGGCAGAGGAAGAAGCAGGCTCCGTGCACCGGGAGCCTGATGTGGGATTCGATCCTGGGTCTCCAGGATCACGCCCTGGGCCAAAGGCAGGCGCTAAACCGCTGCACCACCCAGGGATCCCGGCCTCCATTTTTGTTATTGGGTTCTTCCCATCATAAGTCTTTTGTAAACTGGTACCCAGCCCACTCAACTCAGAGTTGCTATTTCCTATATATTTCTTCAGAAGTTAAGTACTTAATTCTGCACTGAATCAATCCTCAGTGAAAGGTACAGAGAGTATTGTAGAAAGGAGGTATACATATTCATCATACACCAAGCAAAGTAATATGAGGTTAGAGAAATTAACATTCAAGCTGAAGAGTCTCTTAGTGTGGAGGCTTCTCAACTAGAAGTGTGTATCAGAATCACTTTGGAGCTTCTACAAAAGTAAAAGTGCCCTACTGAAGTAAAATCTTTAGAATTGGGGACCCCAAGCATGTACATATTTTTTAAAACTTCAACAGATGCTTTCCATGTACCTTCTGGTTAAAAACCATTGTCATTGTGGAAGTTGTCCTTGTTTTTTTTTTTTTTTTTGCCATTTCCAGATGGAGCTATGTGCTGCACTTTAGATATCGTAGGATTCTCAAATGTTTCTCAGCATACTCAAAATTCTCCAACTCTCCTTTTTCATTTCTCATTGTGTTGGAGTCAGTCATTTCAGAATATAGCTATAATGAGTCTGACTTCTCATTAACCTCCTAATTAGAACTAATTCCTGAATTTCTGACAGTTATTGTATGTATGTATGTTTTTATTTATTTTTAAAAGATTTTGTTTATTCATGAGATACACAGAGAGAGAGAGACAGAGAGAGAGAGAGAGAGAGAGAGCCATAGAGGGAGAAGCAGGTTCCCTGCACAGAGCTGGTGGGACTCGATCCCAGGATCCCGGGATCACCACCTGAGCCAAAGGTGGTGAGCCACCCAGGTGCCCCTTGTTACAGTTTTTATTTATTTGTTTGTTTGTTTGTTTATTTTTAAAATATTTTTTTTATTCATTCATGAAGGACAGAGAGAGAGAGGCAGAGACACAGCCAGAGGGAGAGGCAGGCTCCATGCAGGGAGCCCGATGTGGGACTCGATCCTGGGTCTCCAGGTTCACGCCCTAGGCCAAAGGCAGCCGCTCAACCTCTGAGCCACCCAGGTGTCCCTAGTTACCCTTTTTAAAGGAGATATCCGTATCAATGTTACTGATTCCATTTTAAATTATCGTACCAGAATTTTTAAGGCAAATTTGAGCAAAATTCTTATGACTAGATATATTTGCCATATAGGGAACTTGTGGTATTTTTAAAAATATAAATTAGAAGAGAGTAGAAGACAGGTTTAGATAATCTAAATTTATTGCTAATCCAAAAACAGTTTATTTTCTAATCTGTTTGTGAATGTATTTCTGTGTTTGTTAGACCATAGGTGTTCATAATTTTCTGGAAATTCATGGCATCCCAATAAAAAAATAACATAGCTATCCAATAAAGACTTTATTCTTGAGCATGTTTCTGGACACATTCAAATTAAACATGCTCTTAAAAAGAGAGAACATCACCACATGTAAATAGTAGAAGTCCCCTACGTTTTTTGCTTTTTTAAATAAACATATACTATTTCTTTGAAGTTAAGAAGAGAATTAAATATTTTTGAGGAAGTATTTCCCTGCTGGGATTTTAGGTCTCATGCCTAAGGAAGAATAATTAGAATGCGATAGTGGTTATCAGAAATGAACACATACTTGAATATGCTGCAAACTCAGTTAAAAACATGATGGAATGACACATCTTGGCCAAAATTATAATTATATAATACTAAATTCTCATATAATAAAATTTAAAATATGTTTTGTTTTTTAAAGATTTTATTTATTTATTAATGAGAGAAATAGGCAGAGACATAGGTAGAGGGAGAAGCAAGCTCGCTGCAGGGAGCCCGGTGTGGGACTTGATCCCAGAACTCCGGGATCATGTCCTGAGCCAGAGGCAGACACTCAGCTGCTGAGCCACCCAGGCATCCCTAAAAACAGTTTTTAGTACTGGTACATGTATTACCTATGCTTTCAGAATCTATATTGATCTATAGTTTAGATCTTTTTAGGTTTTGGAGTATTTCAAACATATATACTACTGAATAGGGAAAGAAAAAATGGCAAATGTGGGGAAGAAGTCATTATACGATGTGACTACACATTTATATACACCATATTAGACTAGATCTTAAATCCGTCAGTATGCAGATTCGTAAACATCTGGTAGAGTGTCTGTTTTAGATAAAATATGCCATAAGGCATTTTTCATTTTGCTTATACATATGTGCTTAGATTGAGAATGTGGAGACTTGAAATCAAACAAGCTGATTGCTTATTACAATTTCAGAAGGAGGCTGAGAAATTTTTTCATTTTTGTTTGCGTCTAGTATCTTTCCTGTCCTTCCCCATCCCTTACAAGGATCAGGTTCTAAAGTCAGGGTATGAAGCACTTGGTCAGAAAACACTCTTGAAAATTACTTAGGATGTCCCCCTGTTGGAGATTGGCATACTGGCTTCATAAATTCAACACAATTTTTTTCTCCAGCAGTAAAACTATTATTTTTTTCAGTTTGAAGTCTCATATAAAATCTGGCTTGTGTTTAAGGATTGTACTGATGAAAAATATGTATTTATAAATACTGGAGTTCCCCTAACCCTGACTAAATAACTTGTACTATGAGAGGCACATGGGAATGGAAGCCAGGTAAGTCAACAGACAGTTCAACTTTCCCATCTCTGTCTCCCTTCGGAATATAATTTTTTTTTTTAATTTTTTTTTTTTTTTTTTATTTATGATAGTCACAGAGAGAGAGAGAGGCGCAGAGACACAGGCAGAGGGAGAAGCAGGCTCCATGCACCGGGAGCCCGATGTGGGATTCGATCCCGGGTCTCCAGGATCACGCCCTGGGCCAAAGGCAGGCACCAAACCTCTGCGCCACCCAGGGATCCCTCCCTTCGGAATATATACTCAATGAGTAAAATAACTGTGAGACCCAAACCATTCAGATTGTTCTTTCTTTTCTTTTTATTGCCAGCCACATATAATTAATTTGATTATGTTAAATGTATATATCCAGTTATCTAGTATACAGTATTTAGAATACAAAGACATTTTATGACAGAGGAAATCTTAGAGTGCAGATTCTCTCTGTAGTGGAAATTTACAGGTCCTTGGATTGAACCGAGTTCAGAATAATGAATATTCTTCTGCAGCATTTACTTTTCAATAACCACAAATTTTTTCTCTTTTAGGCTTCCTTGGTCAGTGAAAAAATAGGCCATTTCTGGGGCACCTAGGTGGCTCGGTCAGTTCAGCATCTACTTTCAGTGTGAGTCATGGTCCTAGGGTCCCAAGATCGAGCCCCGCTTAAGGCTCCTTGCTCGGTGGGGAGCCTGCTTCTCCCCTCCTACTCATGCTCTCTCTCGCTCACTCTCTCAAATAAATAAATAAATAATTTAAAAAATAGTCCATTTCTTTTATATGGTAGCCTCAGGTTTTACCCTTAAGTTAAACAAGAATCATCCTATAGGCAAACTGAAGAACAGAGCTATTCTATTCTACTAACATAAATATCCCTGAGCCTAGTGTCTTTTAGGCTTAGTGCCTTTAGTAACTTCTTTGAGTACTCTTTACTTTCTATCCTTTCCTGACATTCATCTAGAATCTGAACCATGCTTTAAAAAACAAAAACAAAACAAAAAAAACCCACTGTTTTAATTATTTTTTGTTATTTCTGAGACTCTTAACATTTGTTACTGGTCCTGTCTTAATCAAGTGAGATTATATTTAGTTATACAGATTTAGAGAGGTATTTTCTTCTTCCTCCTCCCCTATTAAAAATAATTAACTAGGAAAATGTAACCGTGTTTTATGTTCTCTATAGACATTCATTACACTCTAGGCACAGCATTGGTTGTATCAAGAAAACCACTGTACTATTGACAATGAGGTTTTACTAATTCTTTGAAATTGCTATTAAGCTACTGCTAGGTACTCCTTAGAGATGGCACTGCTGTGAATAGCATACCTTATTTGAAGGCATGGTGCCAATGGCATGCTTTCAGCTGTGTACTGGTGGCAGCTCTTGGAGAGAACATTGCACTTGCCCTATAGGACAGGATAAACAAAAGTATTCCTATTGAAGAGCTAGGTAAAGATAATTCTATAAAATAAAAGATTCTGGGTAAAGGCCAATAAAGATCACTGAGGCAGGAGAGAAGTATAGTTTGCTTCTTTGTAAGAAGCAGTTTGGGCAGTGCAAAACTCCCAGATATGGGCATTCTAAGCTTACTGATTTGGGAAGCTCTGAGTTTCACAAAGCCCCTCAGCCTTTGTGAAATGGAGCTTCTTTTCAGAAGTGAGGATAGGGATGAGACAAACTTAAAGGCTTAAAAGTAATGCCACTTTCCAACCCTCTAATCACTCTTAGAACTAAACAGGTGTCCTCAGATAACACACAGAGGCAAAGATTGACTATTATTTAGAACCCAAGTTAGAGCAGTCCCTAGCTTCTGCTGGATTAGTGACCTGAAGTGGCATTCGAGGAAAGAAAAGTCTGGGAAGATACTTGGAAAAAAATACAATTACATTTTCATATTGGACCAAAATTCTCAGATTTTTTCATTTGTTTTATATCCCTAGTCACATTTCATCCTCCATTTCATATCTAATAACCAAAATCAAGAGAAAAGGGCCAGGCAAATCTGCTTTAATCCTTCCCATTCCCTTGTCCCCATAGAGCTTTGATACTCGTGAAAGCTTGTCCAAATGAACTGCTGACAGCCTGAGAAGTATGTTTGGAAGATAGTGGCAGTGAAGAGATAGTGGGGTTAGGCTTTGTGATGTGGGGAATGAGTGCTTGAATATAAATTTTGATGGTTTGTTTTTACTTTTATTTCTATTTTTATTAAAGATTTTATTTATTTTAGAGAGTATACTAGCAGGAATAAGAACAGAGGAAGAGAGAGAGTGGGAAAGACTCTCAAGCATAGGGCAGCCCGGGTGGCTCAGCGGTTTAGTGCCGCCTTCATTCAGCCCAGGGCCTGATCCTGGAGACCCAGGATCCAGTCCCACGTCGGGCTCCCTGCATGGAGCCTGCTTCTCCCTCTGCCTGTGTCTCTGCCTCTCTCTCTCTCTCTCTCTCTCTCTCATAAATAAAATCTTTTAAAAAAATCTCAAGCATACTCTGCTGAGCATCGAATCCAACATGGGGCTCAATCCCACAACCCTGAGCTCATTACCTGAGCTGAGATCAAGAGGCACTTAGCTGACTGAGCCATCCAGGTGCCCTGGGAGAGAAAGAATTCTAAGCAGGCTATACCTTAGTATGGAGCCCAATATGGTGCTGCATCTCACAACCCTGACTGACATCATGAGCTAAGCCGAAATCAAGAGTTGGATGCTCAGCTGACTGAGCCACCCAGGTGCCCCTTTAAGATTTTATTTTTAAGTAATCTCTACATCTACTGTGGGGCTTAAATTAATGACAAGATCAAGAATCATATGCTCTACTGACTGAGCAAGCCAGGCACCCCTAAAAATTATCTTAAGTAATCTTTTATTGATCTTAAGGATGGTTCCTTACTATATTTCTCTTGCTTACATGTTTCTGTATCTTTCAAATCCATTTCCAAACATTGGGGCACCTGGTTGGCTCAGTCTGAGAAGTGTGCAACTCTTTGTTGGTCTCAGGGTTGTGAGTTCAAGCCCTATGTTGAGTATAGAGAATACTTCAAATCTTAAGAAAAGAATTTTCCAAAGTACATCTTGCAGGTTACTGTATAATAAGTCCAGTGGGGCATACAGTCTAGGAGAGACAGAATGAACTCAAATAATCACATGCATATCAGAGTGGGGGTCAGAAATATCCATGAAGAAGTGTGAGTAGATATCTGAAGGATAATGGTAGCTAATTTGGAAGAGAGTTAAAGGAATGAACAACTAAGTGGAAAAGTCTCTTAAGGTCTGGAGCCATGAGAGAGAATTGGAAATATAGAATTGGAAAATGTAGGAGTTATTAACATGAACCAGTAAATGGTAATTGATACCATAGAACTGGATGAGCTGGGGGATCCCCGGGTGGCCCAGCGGTTTGGCACCTGCCTTTGGCCCAGGGCGCGATCCTGGGGTCCCGGGATCAAGTCCCACGTCAGGCTCCTGGCATGGAGCCTGCTTCTCCCTCCTCCTGTGTCTCTGCCTCTCTCTCTCTCTCTCTCTCTCTCTCTCTATGTCTATCATAAATAAATAAGTAAATCTTAAAAAAAAAAAAAAAGGAACTGGATGAACTTACCCAGGGCTAATGTGCTTGTTGAATGAGATGAGAAGAGGGCCCAAGATAGATCCCTGAGGAACACCCAAGAGGGTAGCTAACTTAGCATATTAAGAAGTGCTTTTCTGTGTAATGAAGAGCATATAAAACTGCAATGCAACTGGGAGCACATGTCTACAAAAACATTTAAAAATCCTCTGAAAGGTATAGGACTTACTTGGTTCTGTAGTAACCCACTGCTCCACCCAGGAGCCCCTGGATTGAGTCATGCTTTAAGGGAAAGTTCCTTTCCTGTCTATTTGTGAACAATGAAAGAGTGATCTTTGTTTCTTACTTTAACCACTTTCCATATTTTTCCTGCTTTTTACAGCCTCTTCCAAATTGGTCTCAACTTCCATAATTCCATTTTTACATAATTACAAAGCACAGACATTGTAATTAGACCTGTGTTTGAATCTCAGCACTTTCACTTAATAGACATGGAATCTTGCTAATTACCTCTGCATCTCATTTTCCCTAAATTTTTTTTTTTTCATTTTCCTTAAATTTTGTATGGATTAAAAGTATATTTAAGTGTGCAGAATATGGTTCTCTAGTAGTTGTAGGCCAGCAACAAATGTGGGTACTCTTTTCTTTTTTCTTTCTGTCTATTTCTAGGCAGGTGAGTTTTTCCATCTGATCACTGAGGCTCTGACCCACCTCTTTATGGAATCATGTAATAGCAACTTCTCTACTAGAGTAAAGGAGTTTTGCATTTCAAGTGATAAAAGTCCTTTCTGGGGAGGAAGTACAAGGTAGTTTCTGCATTGTTGTAATGTTTTCAACAACAGCACTATTGGCATTTGGGGCTAGATAATTTGTTGTGGGGGCAGTCTTGTGTATTGTAGGATGTTTAGCAGTGTTTAGCCTTTACTCACTTGATGCTAGGTAGCATCTTCTCTAAGTTGAGGCAACCAAAAATATCTCCAGACATTGTTAGATGTCCCCTAGAGAGGAAAGTCTCCTTTTGAGAACTATTTGCCAAAACGGTTTTCCTGATGTGAGTGTTACTTACATGGCTGTGTATGTTTATGACCATGCAGTGAGTTGTATATGTGATAAATGCAGTGTTCTACTGTGAATGCTATGTTTCCATGAAAAGTTTTTAAAATACTTTTATTACCAAAGGCAATAGAGAACCAGGCTGTAACAATGATATCTAAGTCAGTCTAAGTTTTCATTCTTCTCCTTCAATCCCTAAAAGGTGACATTGAATTAAGGCAAGAAAGGGATCTGTGGTAGGATGGAAAGGCAACAAAAAATAGTCTAGGGCAGCCCCGGTGGCGCAACGGTTTGGTGCCGCCTGCAGCCCAGGGTGTGATCCTGGAGACCTGGATAGAGTCCCATGTCGGGCTCCCTGCATGGAGCCTGCTTCTCCTTCTGCCTGTGTCTCTGCCCCTCTCTCTCTGTCTCTCATGAATAAATAAAAAAATAAAATCTAAAAAAAAATAGTCTAAAACTCTGGCATCCAAATATCTCTTTTCAGCTCCTAGCCAATAGGGTGTGGAATTCAACCTATGAAATTTTCTATTACAAGATTTCAGAAATAAGCTCTGAGCAAGGGCACAGTTGAATTATCAGCAAAACAGGTATCTTCTCTCCCACCCTCGCTGCTATTCTGTGACAGCAAGAGAGGATCACCTTATTTTGGTCACTTTACCTCTTATGACTCCTTTATTGATTATGGTCACTAGAGTTACTTCTGAAAGTGTTTGCTTTTACCTTTGATATAAAATCTTTCACTTTTTGTCTTTGTATGAATGGGTGGAATGTCCTTCCATATTGGGTGATATTGACAGCTGCCTGAGAATATAAGCCCCAAAGAAGTCCTTGGATAAATCCAAACTGAAAGCGGTAGATTAAGTAACCCACCTCATTGTCTTGAGAGGATTCCAAGAAAAGATCCCATTTTGAAGTTTAAGAGATCTGTAAAGAGAGGGCAGGACTTGGGCCAAGCAGCTTTTGAGGTGGTAACCAGCTCATAAACAAGAACTGGCATGTGCCAACAGAGTCTCTCTTATCCTGGCTCCAGAGTTGGCTGAGGGGAGAAAAGTGTGGAAGGCTCTGTAAGTGGAGAGATTGTTCTTGGCTTTAGCTATAGGACGGCTAGAAATAGAGCAGGGAGGGAGCTTGGACCTGGTCTCTGGGGTCTGGGCATTGCCCTGAGAGGAAGGGGTTTTTCCCTTCCTTTCTTGTTCTATTTTTTTTCCCTTCTTTCTTAGTATTAACATTTCAAGGTACAGGAAATAGTTGGATATTGAGTGTTTTACAACTCTTCTAGAACAGTTTGTTAATATTCTGGTCTGCTAAAACAAAAGCCAGAAAGGATTTAGGTAGAATCAAGCGTCATAACATTTATGAAAGTGCCCTAATCAAGATACCCTCAGTTTATTTGGAAGTGTTTAAGTTTTGCTATAATCTTGTCATTGCCAGCATAGTTTTTAAAAGAGCATAGACAGTCATGGTGGTTAAACCAAGACTAACCAGTAAGACCTGAAGTTGGCAGCAGAATGAAATATCTGAGAATAAAAGAAGAGCATTGGTATGAGAAAGAGGTACAACTATGCCTCTGGACCCCTGTCCCCTCATTATTCTTTACTGGCCCTGGCAACTGCCAAAGCTTGCTCAATAGAGTTGTAGGCTGGGGATTGTTTCTTAATCCCTGTATGGGAGTACCAAACTTCAGCTGCGTTATCTAGGCTCTGAGCCTCTGGCACTTGGCTGAGGCACTTGCTGAGGCATCTGGTGACTATAGACAAAAGCCTATTTTGTCAGAGAGAAGATTGGGGCAAAGTACAAGCATTGTTATCTCTGATGCCCTCAGGGTAAACTGTCTGCTTGGCAAGGGAGCCTGTCTTGACCTTGTGAATCACAGCAACCTGTCCACTTGGTCTTTCTTTGAGATTATTTTCTACTAGTGACATTTCAGCATTCAGGTGTTGAATGCTACTCTGAAAAAACTAATAATTTTTTAAAAGTTTTAAATGTCATAAAAGTAATAAATGCTTTATTATAAAAAATTTGGAAAATACAGAAGAGAGACAAGAAAAAATCATATTTAGTTCTATCATTTTCTTAGCAGAATAATTTAACGTTGTGGATCCGGCTAGATTATTGGTTCAGGGCTGGCTTGGACATGACCTCTATATACCTCATGAATCTCAGCTCTGTTCCCTTAAGCATATTTAATTTTCCCATTTGGGAACTGACCTGGTCCGGCCCTGCTTAGCTAGGTTTTTATTACATTGATGAAATCTCACCCTGGAGTATGAAATTCTATCATCTATATTTAAGTTTTTATAACTTGTCTCAGGCCAAGTTTTTATCTTTATCTGTGATTGTCTTTAATGAAGGAATGTGTAGGGGGAAGGTTTTATTGTTTTTAAAGGCTGAATGTTAACTCACTTTCTCCTTTTAGAAAAGAGATATCTGTAGGGTCAATTAACATAATTTGCTTTCATTGATGAGCTTAGTCAAGAAAGTCTTATGAGATTTTTTATTATATAAATAGAAAAAGGCTGTCTTTTGTGGAATCTTCAGACAAACCAAGGCACAGGGACTTTTTTCCCCACCTAGAGTAACATTTTAGTTAAGGCAGCTACACAGAAACAAATCTACTACTTTTCTATATAATTTCCTATCTGGATTTATATTGTTTAGGCAGGAGCTTCTGCTTATTAGGTGCTTAGATTATTAAACTCTTAGAGGTTTGTGGTAAAGAAATTGAAAATCTTGGCCTAATAGGGAAGTATAATTTGAACATATTTATTACTCCTCCTTTTTTTAAAATGAGATGGAACTATATGCGATTGATTGTTTAAAAGTACTCTTTGGCATGTTCTGTATCAGGTGTAGCCATTCCCAGAAGAAAGGATTTAACTAGGAATGTCTCTTTCCAGAAGAGACATTCATTAATATATGCTTATGATCTTTTAACAGGACAGAGATGAGGAGAGATGTTAGGTACATTTAAATTTATATTCTCTGAATGTATGCATTCTATATTGATGGGTTATTATAATAATATTCTTGTCATTTAACATGGATTCTCCATATAATAGGGAAGAGGGAGCTTCCAATCAAAATAATTATCCTAGCAGCTCTGAGACACCTTCAGAACTATCATCAGCACTTTGAAGAAATCAAATCAGGATTGACTATATAATAGTAAGCTTTGACCAACAGCCTGACTTAAGAATTTAAGGAAATCTAGCAAAATCTTCCATGTGAATGACTTAAATATGAATAGAAGGTTGAGAAATGATGTCTGGTGGCCTTATCTTTAGGCAGAATTTCTGCTTTTTGCATGTTTATCAGATGGCTTTAATGTTTCTGCTTTTATTTATTGTCAAAAAGTAGAAAGTAATCTGTTTCCAGGACTCTAACGGTTGATAGGTAGTTGGAGAATTTGGGAGATGAGTGAGCTAAACAAGTTATATATGGGGATTTTTATTTTTATTTTTTTTTTTACTAATACAAGTTTTTAAAAATGAAGATAGTCATATTTTCTTTTTTTTTAAGTGTAAAATTCAGTGGTTTTACAGTATACCCACAGAGTTCTGTAACTATCACCATTATTCAATTCCAGAATTTTTTCCTCACTATAGAAAAAAGCCCTTGGCCCTATCAAATAGTGTCTGTCTCCTCTTCTTCCCACCCCCACACCATTCTTCTTTTCCCTCAGCTGCTGCCAATCACTAATCTATTTTATATCCTTATGGATTTGCCAGTTCTGGACATTTCATGTAAGTGGAATCATACAATATGTGGCCTTTTTTGGTCTGGCTCCTTTCACTTAGCATAATGTTTTCAGGGTTCCTTCATGTACTTCATTCTTTTTTTATGGCTGGGTAATATTCCATTATATAGATATGCCAAGTTTCTTTATTCATTCATCATTGATAGATTTTTGTTTTCCCTTTTTGGCTCTATGAATGATGTTGCTATGAAAATTTCCATACAAGTTTTTTTTTTTTAAGATTTTATTTATTAATTAGAACATAAGCAGAAAGAGGGGCAGATGGAGAGGTGAGAAGCAGACTCCCTGCTGAGCAGAGCCCAACGTGGGGCTCACTTCTAGGACCCCGAGATCACAACCCAAGCCAAAGTCAGACACTTAACCGACTGAGCCACCCAGGTGCCCCTAGAATACAAGTTTCTGTGGTGGACATGTATTTAGTTCTCTTGGGGATATGTCCATGAGGAGAATTGCTGGATCATATGATACCTCTGTATCTTTCCACTTTTAGTGGAACTGCCAGATTTTCTCAGAGCAGCTACACCATTTTACATTCCCACCAGCAAGTGTACAAAGATTCTGATTTCTCCTCATCCTTGTCAACACTTGTTGCTGTCCATTTTTTCATTATAGCCATTCTAATGAGTGTGAAATGGTACCTCATTGTGATTTTGATTTGCATTTCTTTAATAACTGATTCTGAGCATCTTTTCATTTGCTTATTGACCATTTGTTTATCTTCTTTGAAAATATGTCTATTTAGATTCTTTGCCCAAATTTTAACTGGGTTGTTTGTCTTTTCATTGCTGAATTTATCTGAGTTTACATATTGTGGATACTAGTCTCTTAATAAATACATGATTGACAAATAATTTTTCCCATCTCTATGGATTGTCTTTTCACTTCTTAAGATTTCATTAATTTGAGAGAGAGTGAGAGCACAAGCTGGGGGGAGACGCGGTGGGTGGGGGGGAGCCGACTCCTTGATGAGCCCGATATGAGGCTGGATCCCAGAACCCTGAGATCATGACCTAAGCTGAAGGCACTTAACTGACTGAACCACTCAGGTGACCCTGTCCTTTAACTTTCTTGTTAGTGTTCTTTGAACCACCAAAGTTTTAAACTTTGATGAAATAGATTTTATCAATTTTTCCTTTAGTTTCTTGTGCTTTTGGTGCATATCTAAAAAACCATTGTCTAATCCAAGGTCATATGATTTATATCTCAGCTTTGTTTTATGAATCTTTTGGTTTTCACTCGGATCCATTTTAATTTTTGTACAGGATGTGAGGTAGGGGTCTTCATTTTTTACATGTGGATGTTCAGTTTTCCCAGGACCACTTAATGAAAAGATTGTTGTTTCCCCCAGTGGAATGTCTTGACACCCTTGTAGAATATCACTTGACTTTAAGTATATGAGTTTTTATGTGGGCTTTCGGTTCTGTTCCACTGGTCTAGATGTCTGTCCTTATACCAATATTACCATTTTAATTACTATAGCTTTGCAGTATATTTTGAAATCAGGAATTGAGTTTTCCAACTTTGTTCTTATTTTCAAGATTGTTCTGGTAATTCTGAGTCCTTTGCATTTCCATATGAATTTTACTTTTTTAAAAAAAATTTTGTTCAAAAGATTTTATTTATTTGAGAGAGAGAGCTCAAGCCCTAGTGGGGGGAGGGGCAAGGGGAAGGGAGAAGCAGACTCATCACTGTGCCCTGAAGTGAGGCTCAGTCGGGGACCCTGAGATCATGAGCTGAAGGCAGATGCTTAACCTATTGAGCCACCCAGGCATCCCTCCATATGAGTTTTAGAATCAACTTGTAATTTCTGCAAAAAAGCTACTGAGGATTTTGACAGATTGTGTTGACTCTGTGGCACAATTTGGAGAGTATTGCAGTCTTAACGGTTTTAAGTTTTCCAATCCGTGATCATGGAATCTCTTTCCATTTATTTAGGTCTTCTTTGATTTCTTTTAGTGATATTTTACAGTTTTCAGTAATATAAGTTTTGTACTTCTTTTGTTAAATTTATTCTAAGCATTTTGTTTTTTTTAAGATGCTATTTGTTTGTTTGTTTGTTATTTATGAGAGACACACAGAGAGAGGCAGAGACAGAGGCAGAGGAAGAAGCAGGCTCCCTGTAGGGAGCCTGATGTGGGACTCGATCCCAGGTCCCTGGGGATTACGACCTGAGCCCAAGACAGACACTTAACCACTAAGCCACCCAGGTGCCCCGGTATTTTGTTCCTTTATTTATTTTTTTATTTTTTAAAGATTTTATTTATTTATTTATTCATGATAGATATAGGGAGAGAGAGAGGCAGAGACACAGGCAGAGGGAGAAGCAGGCTCCATGCAGGGAGCCCGATGTGGGACCCAATCCCGGGACTCCAGGATCGCGCCCTGGGCCCAAGGCAGGCACCAAACCGCTGAGCCACCCAGGGATCTCCTATTTTGTTCTTTTAGATTGTATTTGGATTTGTATATATATTGTAAATGGAATTTTTTTTTTAAGATTTTATTTATTCATGAGAGACACACACAGAGAGAGAGAGGCAGAGACATAGAGTGAGAAGCAGGCTCCATGCAGGGAGCCTGATGTGGGACTCGATTCCAATTCTGGGTCTCCAGGGTCACACCCTGGGCCAAAGGCAGGTGCTAAACCACTGAGCCACCCAGGGATCCCTAAATGGAATTTTTTTTCTCAGTTTCATATAGCTCTGTAGAAATACAGTTAATTTGCATTACTCAGTCTTGTATCTTGCATCCTTTCTGAACTTAGTAGTTCTAACATTTTTTTGTGTATGCATTCTTTAGGACTTTCTATCTATAAGATTATGTCATCTGCAAATAGAAATATTTTTAGGGATCCCTGGGTGGTGCAGCGGTTTGGCGCCTGCCTTTGGCCCAGGGCGCGATCCTGGAGACCCGGGATCGGGTCCCACGTCGGGCTCCCGGTGCATGGAGCCTGCTTCTCTCTCTGCCTCTCTCTCTCTCTCTCTCTCTCTCTCTGTGACTATCATAAATAAATAAAAAAAAAATTTAAAAAAAAAGAAATATTTTTATTTCCTTTCCAGTATGGATTTTTTTTTCTTTTTTCTTGCCTAATTGCCCTGACTATAACCTCCAGTACAGTGTTGAGTAGAGGCAAAAGCAGACAGCCTTGGCTTGTTCCTGATTTCAGGGGAAGACGTTTAGTCTTTCACTGTTAAGTAGAATGCGAACAGTGGGTTTCAGAGGTGGTCTCTTTTAATAAGGAATTTTGAAGGGAACGTTTATACTCATTTGAGATTTAAGAGAATTTTTTTTTTTTCATGACAAGATAGTCCTTGAACTAGGGATGTGTGTGTATGTATGCGCGGGTATTTGTCAGGGAGAGGGGGTTAGAGAAACCTGTGGAATGTAAAGCATACAAGATTGAGAGCATCTGGATTCTACAGTCCATTTTACCACTTAAACTGTTTAACTCTAGGCATGCTGTTGTATTCTCTGTGCCTTCTTTCATGCTTTCTGTTTATCAGATATTTATTGAATATCTAGCTTATTAGTTATGTATTTGAGGACACAAGGATAAAAGGCTTTGAGGTCTTTGTCTTTGAATAGCACTGTACTGCAGCTTTACACTCTTATCTCAACAACTTCAATTTGTGAAATGGAAGTGTTGGGTATTTGTTGATTTGTGGGCACATGTTAAGGCCCTCTGAACTCAGAGTTCAGTATGGTATAAATGTTAAGAATGGCTTTATATGTATACATCACAAGTACTACATATATTTCAATCTCTTATATTCTTATTTTTTCTTTCTTTTTTTTTTGTTTAAAGATTTTATTTATTTATTCATTCAGAGAGAGCAAGAGAGAGGCAGAGACACAGGCAGAGGGAGAAGCAGGCTCCACACAGGACACCCGATGTGGGACTCGATTCCGGGTCTCCAGGATCACACCCCAGGCTGCAGGCGGCGCTAAACTGCTGCGCCACCAGGGCTGCCCTATTCTTATTTTTTCAAACTACTATAGTTAGAGCAATGACTCTCAAATTTTTCTTCTGTCCTGACCACTTTTCTAAGTTTGACCATGGTTTCCAGCTGCCTAACATATTTACTTACTTGGTGGTCTCAAATATACTTCAAACTCACAGTATCAAAAATAATATGTCCCTGAAGCCCACTTTTCTCCATGTTTTCTCAATTACAGTAGTAGTACTATTTCCTTCCATTCATCCAGACTTCTTTCACTAGGCTGAGCATCTTAATGTCAAGAACCACATTCATCAATAAATAATTATTGAGTTTGAATTTATTTAATGTGATAGGATGAAATGCTAGGAGGTCTTCTTGACAATAATACTGTATTCCCTACTATCTTGACTACAGTTCCTTGGGGATTTGAAGGTTTTGGGTTTATATTAAAGTTACACGTTCCCCTGGAGAAATAATACCTTGTGCTATTATCAAGAACTATCCTATGGGAATTAGTTGTTTATCAGCTGCTCTCTAATCTGAGAAAGACCTTACAGAATGAGACTGGATGAGACAGAAAGAGGAGACCTGGGCATACAGTATCATGGGGAATAAAATCGCTATTTCCTATTTGCCTTAAAATTACTTACTCTTTTTACGGATTTGTAATGGACATCATGCCACCTAATACACCATGGTGACATTTGGTAGCCTTGGCTGTTCTGTGGAAACTGTGGGATTGTGTCATGTAAGAGTGAGTCATTTCTGTTAATTGAAGGTCTAAATTAGATTATTTAATACTTTGTGATATTAGAGGCATGACTGCAGACTTATTCCTTGTAAAGACAGTTAATAGCTTTCTATTGAGTACTAAGAGAGAGTATTCTAGACTTGGCCCCTAACTTTGGCCAGCTATCTGATAAATGAGTATCAGCTATCAGCACCCTGTGAACTGCCCAGAGGAATATTGAGCACAGATGAAATGATAAACTTGAAACCACCGAAAAGGCTACACAAATGCAAAGTGGATTATTCCAGGCTTGAACATGGGACTTTGGAAAACTCTCTTAGCTTCCCATTCCCAGGCTTCAGTTTCCTTATTTCTAAAATGAAAGTTTTAGAAAAAGTTATTTCTAAGGCCCCTGGTCGGTTCTAAAATTTTGAGACTCCATCCTGTCTCTTTTTCACTGGTGTTTCTTGCTTTCATGAAGTCATAACACGCCAGCCATAGTTATTCTTTAAAATTTGTCTAATCAATATCACACCTTTCCTCAGAACCCTCCATTGGCCCTTCATTTCCTTCAGAGAAAAAGCCAGTGGTCTGTAAGGCCCTGTATATGTGATCTGTGCTTCTCCCTGCCATACCTCTGTGTCCTTACCTCCCAACTCTTCTCCAGCCGAACCAGACTCTGCTGTTCCTTGAATATCTCAGGCATGATCCTCTTACCTTAGGGCTCCTGTTCTGGCTTCTAGAATTCTCTTTTCGTAAACAGCAGTATTGTCAACCCCCTCATTTCCTTCAAGTTTTTACAACTGTGTCACTCTTTTAAATTTGCAACTGCCTCTACACTGCCCCCCTTACCCTGTTCCACTATCTTTTCTCAAAGCAGTTATCTACTAATTTACTAAATGTGTACTTAATTACTATGTTTATTGTTTATTATCTGACTATTAGAATATAAGTTCTATCAAGGAAGAGATTTTGTTTCTTTTAGTTTGTCTACACTTGTTTTCCGAGTGCCTTTAATACTACCTGGCCTGTTAAATATTTGTTAAACATACGCATGCGTTGTTCATTGTGGTGAATACTAATTTCATTTTTAGCTGATATGAAATCTCAGTCGACTCATTCATAAAATGCTGGTTTTGATCTCTATCTTTTATATTAGAGGCTTTCTTCAATATCTAGTAGTTCATGGTTTTCTGCTCATGGTTTAAATATCTGTAAGTTGGGGCACTGAGGGGCCCTGGGTGGCTCAGTTGGTAGAGCTTTGGACTCTTGATTCACTTCAGGTCATAATTTCAGGGTTGTGAGATCGAGCTCTGTGTCCCGCTCTATGCTCAGTGTGGGGTCTGCATGTCTTTCTCCTTTTGTTTCTCCCCCTGCTCACGCTCTCTCTCTTTTCTCCCTCTCAAAAAAGTAAATAAATAAAATCCTTTTTTTAAAAAGATGGGGCCCTGAGAGATTGAAAATTCTGAGTACCATTAGCAGGGTGTATCTTTTAGGTCTTTCCTCATGGGTTTACCAGATTCCTTAGATAAGCCTCTTCTAGTCTTCCTCAAGGCGAGGACAATAACTACTTGCTTTTCTTTTGCCAGGTGAAAAAAAAAAGAGAGCCAGGGTCTCAGCCTTCAGCATCACTATGTTTAAATCTACATTTAATCCCCTTATTTTAGGTATGATCCTCATCTCCTCCCCTGTGCTTGGAGCAAGCATCCTCATCCTGGGTTCTATTTGATCCTCTCCAGATGAGAAACCTCTAGTGTCCTGAATTAGGGGTGGGTGGAAGTGTATGAGTGAGAAAACAGATTAAGTTTATATTTGCTTAGACAGTTTTCAGTCTTACTCTTAATCTTACCTGTCCCCCCACTCCCACCCCAGCCTAAATTACCTGCTGCTAACAGTTCCCAAGCTCTTGGGGTGGGAGTGTTGACTGGTATAGTTGGAAGATTTCCCTACTGCGAGTTTAGCATTCAGCATCTTTGGGTATGCTTCATCAGTTGCCATTTTTTTTGCTTTCTAGATTACAAAATGTTGCCAAACTGCTGAGCCACCCAGGGATTCCCCTGGTATAAGGTCTTAAGAACTCTTTACCTGGTCCTAGATCTAGATCCTGAAGGACCTGAAGATTTTCTCCTGTTTTTTTCTGAAACTTTTATAACTTTATGTTTTACACTTAAGTTTGTGATCCATTTTGAGATAATTTTTATAGAAGGTGTGAGGTTTAGGTTGAAGTGTGTGTCTGAACCGATGGATATCAAGTTGCTCCAGCACCATTAGCCAAAGGGCTAACCTTCCTCCATTGAATTGCCTTTGCATCTTTGTCAAAAATCATTTGAGCAAACTTGCAATTGTCTATTTCTGGATTCTCTGCTCCTTCCAATGATCTATGTCTTTCCCTCTGCCAATACTCCATTGCCTTGATTACTGTAGCTATTTAATAAGCCCTAATATAGAATACTGTGATTCCTCTCACTTTATTTTCCTTTGTCAAGATTGTTTTAGTTATCCTTAGGCTAATGCCTTTGTATATAAATTTTAGAATTGGTTTATCTATAGCTATAAAAAAACCTTGCTAGGATTTTGATAGTAATTGCTCTATGGAGAGATTAGATATCTATCTTTTAAGTTTCCTTACTTATATGTTTTGATCTTATAAAAGTTTGTATTTAATGAAATCTGTGAGTCGTCTTTTTCATGACTCCTGAACTTCATGTCTAATTTAAAAAGAACTTCTTCACCCCAAGATTATCAAAATATTAACCTCTGTTTTTTATTTAATATTTTGATTTTAAATTTAGGTTTGTTTGATTTTTTAATTTTTAAAAAGAGTTATTAAAAGAGAGAGCAGGGGGTGGGTCAGAGGGAGAGGAAGAGAGAGAGAATTTTAAGCAGGCTTCACACTCAGCATGAGCCCAACATAGGACTTAGTCTCACGACCCTGAGATCATGACCTGAGCTGAAATCAAGAGTTGGACACAACCAACTGAGCCACCTGCCCTTAAATTTAGTCTTTTAAACCACCTGATACTTATTTTGGTGTACTATCAGAATCTAATACGTATTTTTTTAAACCTATTGGAGAGGCACTTGTCCTCTCATCATTTCCTGAATTATTGAATGTTATTCATAGTTTTTCATTTTGTTTAAGATGCCATCTTTATCATAATCTGAATTGTTACATATAGTGGGTCTGTTTCTGGGCCATCTTGTCTGTCCAGTCATCTATTGCATCATCACATCATACTTTTTAATGATCCCTTGTGGATCTGTGAGACATTGCAGTGTCTAGGAGGCGGCGTAGCAGGATAGTTAAGAGTTTAACTATAGTTGCCTAGTTGAATACTAGCTCTACCATTCACCAGCTAGATGACTTAGTGTGAGTTATTTAAATTCTCTAGACCTCAGTATCATCTGCAAAATGAGGATTATAATATTATATAAATTTTAGGGTTGTTTTGAGGATTAATGCATTAATACACGTAAAGCTCTTTTAATGCTATGTAACATAGTAAGTCCTGTGTAATGGTTAGGCTATTGTAACAGGGCAAAGTTATCCTCATGGTCCTCCTATCTAGGCTAGCTTTAAAAATGTTTTCTTATATTCATACCAAAATCCAGTTCAACTGCTGATTGTAATTACATTGATTTTATAGCTTTAAAGGAGAAAAGATCTTTATAATAATGTAATAAACTACTTAATTGTCATTATATGATAATTGGCTTACCACATAAGAACATGGTGTATTTTTTCATTTACTCAAATCTAGAGTCTTCTATCAGTTTTGGGCTTAACAGATAGTTTTATATTCTCATCCAATCTAAAACACAAAAAGAGAAATATCGGGACCTATGTAAACGTCACAAATGTGATATTATTGGTTCGCTTTTTCCCTAGAATAACAGCAGTATAAAAATATGATGCTGTAGACTACATCATTAGATGCTGTATAGGTGTTTGCATCTATGTTGGTGGTTTAAGCCAGTCTTCTCAGTACTGTCTCACATTTTTTCACCCTAACGTATATGAGTGTTTGAGTAAATGAAAAAGAAAACTCAAGGAATGATAATCTTTGGAACAGTACTAATGAAATTCAGAATACATGTGAGTATATATATGAATATTGAGTGAATATACTTAAAGGAAATAATGCAAGTGAAATTGGTTCTTTTGAATTTGGCCATTGGGATTTTCCTAAAGGAGAGTCCCTCAGATCTGTGCTGTAGGTAAGATGCCCATATATTATCAGTTTTTTAAATCACTGACCTCAAGGGATGCCTGGGTGGCTCAGTCAGTTAAGCATCCAACTCTTGATTTTGGCTCAAGTCATGGTGTCATGCATAGGTCATGGGATTGAGCCCTGTATCAGCCTCTCTGCTTGACGGGAAGTCTACTTGAAAATTGTCTTTCTCTGCCCCTCCTGCCATTCTTTCTCTCTCCAATAAATAAATCTTTAAAAAAATAAAAAACAAAATCACTGTCTTCTTTCCTCAGTTTTTATTAACATCTGGTTGCAAAGTCTAGCTGGATGCTTTGCATTGTAGATTGTTCAGTTTTAAAGGAAAAACTACTTTTGATTATGCATAAGTGAGCTCCCCAAACCAAATCCCTCGCCTGCATATATCAGTTAATGGTTTCAAGGAAATAGCAGGTAGGGCAAAAGACTATTTCCAATGAGGGCAATAGGAGACATCATATACAAATGCCCTTAAACCATGCTTATTTTTGTTTTCCTGATTTTTCTCCCAAAATTGTTTAGGTTTGATAGGTGGTTATGTTTATTCTATGAAGGAGTGGATTCGGAGTAAAAAACAAATCAGTTGTATATTTTGACTAAGAAGTCTTGTGCTTAAACATCAGTAGATGCTAATCAAAGTGTAGCAATATATACTATTCTTTTTTTGTCTTATGTTTGAAGTTTGTTTTTTAAATATTTTATTTATTTGAGAGAGAGAGAGTGAGGGAGCACAAGCAGGGCTCTGGAGAGGGAGAAGCAGGTTCCCTGCATAGTGGATTTATGGCTCCATCTCAGGACCCTGGAACCATGACCTGAACCGAAGGCAGACATCCAAACTACTGAGCCACTTAGGCACCCCATACGTTTGAAGTTCTTATTAACATTTTGGTAGTAAAACAATAAATATAAGTAAATAAAGGTAGTAACTATCAATTATATAGAGTAATATATACTTTTTATTTTGAGGTGTTTTTTTTTTTTTTAGTTTATTTATTTATTTATTTATTTATTTATTTTTAGTAATCTCTATACCCGATATGGGGCTCGAATTCAGGACTCCGAGATCAAGAGTCATATGCTCTTGTGACTGAGCCAGCCAGGTGCCCCTTAAGAAAGGTTTTATTAAAAAAGGTTTTATTTAAAAAGGTTTTATTATACATAGAAAAAGTGCACTAATCGTAAGCTTACAGCTCATTGAATTTTCAGTCTGAACACACTCATGTAACCAGAACCCAGATCAAGAAACAGAACATTACTTACTAGACTGTGGGAACTTCTCTGTGCTGCTTTCTAGTCATAAGCCCTCTAAGGCTAACCACTATGCTGATTTCTAACAGCATACACGAGTTGCTTGTTTTTAATTTTTATACAAATGGGGAGTCCTACACTGTTGAGCCTTTGAGAGTCATACACATAGTTGCATGTAGTTGTAGTTTGTTCACTCTTGTTGCACTGAAGCCATCCACTGTGAGAGAATATACCACAATTGAACCATTCTACTGTGATGAATATTTGAGCATTTGTACTTTTCAGAGCACTTCTCACCCAGGTTTTTTTTTAATGTTAAAGAGACTATGGACATTTTCTGACATATACTGATGAGGAAATCTGACAATTATCATCTCTACTTTAGAAATTTTGTAATGGTGAATATATACCTTTTAATTTAGAAGCTTAACCAAACCCATTACCTCAGTTAGCCGTTGTATATGCCAATTTAATGGCTTAAAACAACCACTGTTTACTTAGTTTTTTATTTATTCTGAGAGTTAGCAATTTAGGCTGGATTTTGCTATATGGTTCTGGTGATATGCACCAGATTTAACTTACCTTGGTTAGGACTGCCAGGCCACCTCTCCGTGTGGTTTTGAATTCTCTTGCAGGCTATGTAAGGGTTATCCACATGGTGGTCTCCCTTCTCAAGGGGAAGTGTGGGATGTGTGCCAGGCCTCTTAAAGCTGAGGCAGAAAACTAGCATTTTCTATTGGCCAAAGCAAGTCACAAGACCAGCACAGAATCAAGTGGTAAATAAGTCGAATCCTGTCTCTTATTTTATTTATTTATGAGAGAGGCAGAGACACAGGCAGAGGGAGAAGCAGGCTCCATGCAGGGAGCCCGACATGGGACTCGATCTCGGGTCTCCAGGATCCCGCCCTGGGCTGAAGGCAGTGTGCTAAACTGCTGAGCCACCTGGGCTGCCGGATCCTGTCAATCGATGAAAGAATTGCAAAGTGGGTGGGTTCAGGGAAGGGAAGAATTTGTGACTTTTTTTTCTTTTCAAACTACCATTTGTTTGCCTTTTTTTTTTTTTTTTTTTTTTTGAAGATTTTCTTTATTTGAGAAAGAGTGAGAGAGAGCATGAGAGGGGGAAGGGTCAGAGGGTGAAGCAGACTTCCCACTAAGCGGGGAGCCTGATGGTAGGGCTCAATTCTGGGACTCTGAGATTGTGACCTGAGCTAAAGGCCGATGCTTAACTGGCGCCGATGCTTAACTGGCTGAGCCAACCAGGCGCCCCACTTTTTCTTTTTTTCTTTTTTAAAGATCTATTTCAGAGAGAGAGCATGTTCAGAAACGGCAAAAGAGAGAGAGAGAGAGAATCTCAGGTAGACTCTGTGCTGATGTGGGGCTGGGGAAGGGAGAGTAGGCTGAGTCTCATAATCCCAAGATCATGATCTGAGCCGAAACCAGGAGTCTGACTCTTTAACTGACTCTGCCACCCAGGTGTCCCTACATTTGCTTTTAGGAAAATAAATCCCAGTGATCCAACTTGAGTGAGGTCTCCTGTCTTATTTTTTATATAACATATTAGTTTTCATATAAACTTTTATTATCTTTACCTCTATTTTATTTTATTTTATTTTATTTTATTTTATTTTATTTTATTTTATTTTATTTTTTTAATATTTATTTATTTATTCATGAGAGAAACAGAGAGAGAGGGGGGCAGAGACACAGGCAGAGGGAGAAGCAGGTTCCATGCAGGGAGCCCGACGTGGGACTCGATCCCGGGTCTCCAGGATCACGCCCTGGGCCGAAGGCACGCGCCAAACCACTGAGCCATCCAGGGATCCCTTTACCTCTATTTTAAAACAGTGTTTGGAATGATAAATGGAAGTAGGGCTATCTTTTATTAGAGTGGCATTTTGATTTCATTTGTTCTTCCCGTCTTTTTTTCTATGCTAGTCATCTTACTATTCAAGAACACCTCTTCAACAAAGGCTTTTTGACTTTGTGTCATTCCACCCCACTCCCAACCTGGCATCTTCCCATTGAAACCCCTCATGGCAATATTTAGCATCCAATAATGTTTTATTACAGTCAGTTGTTTTCATGTCTGTTTCCTGTTATTGGACTTAGCTTCTGTATGTATCTCCAGTGTCAGATATACAAATCTTTTAAAATGATAGATGAAAAAAAAAGATTGGGTGAAATTGTGAGAAACCTACTAGAGTTTTTTTCTTTACCAAATCTGCCTTCTCCATTTTAGTGCAGAATTGTTTATCCCTGTGCTTCTATTCAGATGTAATTGTTGCTGCTTTGACTAGATGACAGTATTTAAATTTTTTTGAAAATTTTATTTTTAAGTAATGTCTCCACCCAATGTGGAGCTTGAACTTATAAGCCTGAGATAAAGAGTCACAGGCTCTATCAGCTGAGCCAGCCAGGTGCCCTGGCAGTACTTAGATTTAAGTTACTGAGAAAAGTCAAATATCTCCATGCATATATAAGAATAATTGTTGTTACTTCTTTTGTAATATTTGTGTTATTTTGATTAAATATAACTTTTTGTTTTCTTCTAAGATACTGTGCTTTTATTTAGAATGTAGTATTTTACATAGATACACCTTTAATACTTTGGAAGATGGAATAATTTAGTACTGTAATGAACATATAATATCTTTTTCTTTTTTCCTACCAGTTATCTGAGCTACTGCCTTTTGGGGAAACTCCTTACCTATGAGTTTAATGTCTACTGCAAAATCAGAAAATGCCAGATGCTTACTTTACTACCCCTCTTAGCAGTGAGTTTGAGACCTGATCCAGGCTTCACTAACCACGTGTATCATCCCTAATGTTTTCATGTCTCTGATGCCAAGGAACAAAGGAAAAATTGTTTATAGTACTGGTGACGACAGCACCATCCAGTCTTCCAGAGGCATCAAACGGTTCAGTTGTGAAGGCAGCTCTATCCTTACTAGACTGATAGTGTAGCATGTTTTGTAAGTGGTTCTGGTTGTATAGCTTCTTCATGGGCTTGCTTGTTTTCTAAGCCTAATTCTCCAGACTTCCGGTGAGTTCTATGAGTCACCCATTAACCTTTCATCTTTTGCTTAAATCAGCCAGAGTTACTTTCTGTAAGTAATCATGAACCATGAGTGATAGAATAAGTAGTTGCATTTTAGGAGTAGAAACCCAATACTATACATCCTATTGAGACAAAACTCAAGAAATACTAGAACTAAATTATGCAGAAATGTGATAGCTTGTATAACACAGATTGTAAATGATATAAAAAAAGGAAAAATCGGTGGAAGAATATTTGGAAACAATTTATAGAGAAAGTGGGCCTCTAGTGAGTGTAGAATTTGGGTATAAAGAAAAATGTTCAGAAAGGTAAAAGTCAGGGCACCTGTGGCTCAGTGGTTGAGCATCTGTCTTGGGCTCAGGTCATAATCCTGGGGTACTGGGATTGAGTCCCGCAGCAGGCTCCCCGCCTGCTGCTCCCTCTGCCTATGTCTCTGCCTCTCTCTGTGTCTCTCATGAATAAATAAATAAACCTTTAAAAAAAGGTACAAGTTAATTAGGAAAATGTAATTGTTAGTTATTTTCACTGAGAACTTTCGATAATATTTAGGTACTTCTGCTTCATACTGACCAAAAACAGGAAGGAAAAAAAAAGGGAGGATATTAGGATTATATATTTAAGTAGACCAGAAAAGCGTATGCTTTCACTATTTGTAATTCTCCTAACTGTGTATAACTGGGAATGTTACAGGTCTGCCTGTGGACGAATATGTAGACATTTATTTTTGTAGAAGTTCTTTTTCAAAATCAATGAAGGCTAGCAACAGTTTTTTTTTTTTTTTTTTTAAGGGGCAGGGAGAGTGGGGCAGCCCCAGTGGCGCAGCGGTTTAGCGCCGCCTGCAGCCCAGGGCGTGATCCTGGAGACCCTGGATCAACCCATGTCAGGCTCTCTGTATGATGCCTGCTTCTCCCTCTGCCTGTGTCTCTGCCTCTCTCTCTCTCTGTCTCTATGAATAAATAAATAGAATTTTTAAAAGGGGGGGGCAGGGAGATTTAGCTATTCTCTTTTTTTTAACTTTTAAAACCTTTGATTTGTGATTTTTTATTTTTAGAGAGTGAGCGAGCCAGCATGGGGAGGGAGGAGTGGGGTAGAAGATGAGAGAGAGAGAGTCTTTCTTTAGTAGGCTCCATGCCCAGTACAGAGCCTGACCTGAGATCATCCTGAGCCAAAATCAAGAGTTGGATGCTTAACCAACCAGAGCCATCCAGGTGCTCTTACACTTTGAGAATCATACTCCCTAAAATCTCTTGAATACCAATAATCCATTTGTCCATCAGGTATCCTATGCCTCATGGAGCATTTGGAGCTTTCACTCACCTTGTTTTGTAAATAGAGTTTCATAGTTTACTTTGTCCAGTTAAAAGTTAAACTTAATTGAGGCTTGTCTTCTCCAGCAAATCGATGCAAATGAGTATCCTTTTTCTTTCCTCTCATAATTTTGCAGACTTTATTAGAGTGCTGATTTGCCTTATTCTGTTAATTTCTGTTCTTAAGTCTGATTCCCTACCCTCCCCAACTTCTCCAGTCCCCATCTATGAACTATTTTTAAATCAATTAATCTATTTTTAAAGATTTATTTATTTATGATAGACAGAGAGAGAGAGAGAGAGAGAGAGGCAGAGACACAGGAGGAGGGAGAAGCAGGCTCCATCCCGGGAGCCCGACGCGGGACTCCATCCCGGGACTCCAGGATCGCACCCTGGGCCAAAGGCAAGCGCTAAACCGCTGAGCCATCCAGGGATCCCCCCATCTATGAACTATTTGATAAGAACTCATTCATCTTTGCATCTCCAGTGTCTGGCACGTGATTGGGCTCTATATTTTTTTTTTTTTTTTAAGATTTAGTGAATTATTTCCTTTAAGTGCACTTTGAAGGAATTGAAAGAGTTAAGATTTTCTTTGGTTCAGAGTTGTCATGAAAATTAAGTATTGTATAGCTGACGTGGTATGTTTGAATTTTGAATGTTTGAAAAGATTTAAGATACTTGGTCAGATACCTGTGCTTTGTGTGTAGGTCTAGCGATTTCCATCTATTCACTAGCTCTAGCATGGAATTATGCTGTTTTACTTTTTTGAGGTGGGAGTAGACTTTATCTTTTAGAACAGTTTTAGATTTACAGAAAAACTGAGACAATATTACAGAGTTCCCATATATCCTCCCCCACCTAGATTCCCTTCTTACTAACATTTTACCAATTATTAGTATGGTATATCTGTTACATTACTGAACCAGTGTTGACATTATTATTAACTAACCTTCATATTTTGTCCAGTTTTCCTTTGTTTTTGCCAGATGTCTTTCTTCTGTTTCAAGATCCCATCCAGTAGACCACATTACATTTAGTTACCATCCATGTCTTCTGAAACTCCTCTTGGCTCTAACAGTTTCTCAGATTTTCCTTGTTTTTGATGACCTTGACAGTTTTATAGGTTTTGGGGGATTTTTTTTTTTCAGAATACCTTTATTGGAATATGTACTTGGAATCAGATTTGATTTTGTAGACTGTGACAGTTTTGAGGCATAGTGGTCAGATATTTTATAGAATGCCTTTCAATTTGTATTTAACTAATACTTTGCTCTTTTTTATTTTCTAATTTTTTAAAGTAATCTCTATGCCCAACATGGGGCTTAAACTCACAACCCTGAGATGTTTTGTTCTTAATTAGACTGTAGCTATGAGTTTGGGGAAAAAGGACTATAGAGATAAAGTCACATTTTCATCATATTACATTAAAGGTACATACTGTTTATGTGATTTTGACATAATTGTTTTTTTTTTTATTTTTTTTAATTTTATTTTACTTATTAATGATAGGCACACAGTGAGAGAGAGAGAGAGAGGCAGAGACACAGGCAGAGGGAGAAGCCGGCTCCATGCACCGGGAGCCCGATGTGGGACTCGATCCCGGGTCTCCAGGATCGCGCCCTGGGCCAAAGGCAGGCGCCAAACCGCTGCGCCACCCAGGGATCCCGATTTTGACATAATTGTTGATCTTGACCTTGTTTACTTGAGAGAGTGTCTGTCAGGTTTACCTGCTGTAAAGCTACTCTCCTCACCTCCTTTACTTTTGGAGGGAAATCACATGTAGCCAGCTCGTAGGGCGTAGGAAGTCAAATGTTCTCCCTTCCTAAGGACAGAGTATCTACATAAATTATTTGGAATTTTTCTACATGGGTGGTTCTGTTACGCTTTTTTAATAACTCCATAATGGGGGTGCCTGGGTGGCTCAGTCGGTTAAGCATCTGTCTTTGGCTCTGGTCATGATCCCCAGGGTCCTATGATTGAACCCTGAGTCAGGCTCCCTGCTCAGTGGGAGTCTGCTTCTCCCTCTCACTCTGTGTGCACAGTCACGCTCTTTCAAATAAATAAATAAAATCTTTATTTTAAAAAAAATAGCATGATTGTAGAGGAGGGTGGAAAGCTATGAGGTATTTGACAACATTCCCCAACTCCAAGGGTCTTAGCTGTAGGTTCTTGTTTCTGTGAATAAAGTCATGTCAGGTGCCCTAAGTAAACACTATTGGGTTATGATTCATTTGTCTAGGTGGTTTTTGTTTGACCTCCTTTTCTCTTTAGACTTTCATTGACAATGATGTTAGTGAACTTCTGAAAAACACCGAGAGCTTTATGTACTTGTTTCTTTTCTTTTTTTTTTTTTTAATTCATTAGAGACACAGGCAGAGGGAGGAGCAGGCCCCATGCAGGGAGCCCAACACGGGAGGGACTGGACCCTGGGTCTCCAGGATCACACCCCGGACTGAAGGCAGCGCTAAACTGCTGAGCCACCGGGACTGCCCCTGTTTATGTACTTGTATCCAAAAAAATGTACCTAGAGCTCTGATGGTTTCTGAATAGTCCACTTTAGTTTTAAGGAAGGAGGAGGAGGTTTTATGACTACTTACATTGCACATTGAAAGAAAATATTTGTTATACTGCTTTAGAAGCCAAAGAGCAAAACCCACCAGAGTGAGTAAGACAAGGTATATCATCACTTTTTCTCAAATAATCTGATACATGATCAAATATGACCACAAGTGTGTGTGTGTGTGTCACACACACACACATATATATATACACACACATACATATACATCTCACTGGCTACAGTTTTTAATTTAGATCAGTGATTCTCAGAATGTGATCCCACATCAGCATCAGCATCATATGGAAGTCTGTTAGAAATGCAAGTTTCCATCTCTATCTCAGACCTGCCCATCTCCGAAACTCTAGGAGTTATGCCAAGCAACAGCCTGTCTTAACAACCCACCTCACCACCACCACCAGTGATGGTCCTGATCTGGTTTGGTTTAGTGAGTATGCATAGTAGCCTAGATAGCAGTTCTTTTTCTTTTTTTTTTTAAGATTTTATTTATTTATTTGACAGAGCGCACAAGCAGGGGGAGCAGCAGGCAGAGGGAGAGGGAAAAGCAGGCTTCCCATGGTGCAGGGACCCACTGTGGGTCTTGATCCCAGGACCCTGGGATAATGACCTGAGCCGAAGGCCGACGCTTAACTGACTAAGCCACCAGGGGCCCCTAGATAGCAGTTCTTATGTCATATTGGTTATAAGTAACATTTGCTTTTCCTATAGAGCTTATAGAAGAATCTTTTCTCTTTTAATCAATGTTTGACTCCTAAGATGTTCATATCTTCCTCCCTTAAGATCATAGTTGCTGAACCTGATGTATCAGGGGTTGTCAAATCACCGACTGCAGGCCAAATCAGGGTCACCTCCGTTTTTGTAGTCTGAGCTGAGAATGGTTTTAACCTTTTTTATAAATCTGCTTTATTGAAATATAATTCACATACCATAAATTTCACCCATTTAAAGCATGCAATTCAGTGGTTTTTAGTATATTCACAGAGTTGAATAGCTTACCACTAATTTTAGAATGTTTTATCATCCTAAAAAGAAACCTTGTCTGCTCCCCCGCCCTTCTCCCCTTACCCTAGCCCAAGCTTACTCTGGATATTTTATTTAAATATTTATACAAAAAAATATGTGGTCTTTTCTCTCTAGCTTCTTCCACTTAGCATAATGTTTTCAAGAGTCATTCATGTTATAGGATGATTGAATACTGCATTCCTTTTTTTTTTGCCAAATAATATTCCATCATATGAGTATACATTTTATATATCTTTTTGTCATTTGATGGTCATTTGGGTTGATTTTTACATTTTTAAATTATTGAAAACATTAAAAGATGAACAATATTTTATGATGTGAAAATTATATGAAATTCAAATTTTATTGTCCACTAATACAGTTTTATTGAAACACAGCCATGCTGGTTTCTTTATGTACCATGCTACTATTGCCGAGTTGAATAGTGACTGCAAAGAATTCAGAATTTTTTTTACCAGCTGGTTTATAATGCTAGCTTTCTGCATCTCTCCTATGACCTATCACATTATAGAAAAAAGATTGTTTTCTCACATTTTCCCTACCTTCATCTTCTTGTCATTTTTTTTAAAGATTTTATTTATTTATTCATGAGAGACACAGAGAGAGAGAGGCAGAGACATAGGCAGAGGGAGAAGCAGGCTCCCCATGGGGAGGTCAATGCGGAACTCAATCAATCCCTGGACCCCAGGATCACGACCTAAGCCAAAGGCAGATGCTCAACCACTGAGCCACCCAGGCACCCTCTCAATTAACTTCTACTTCAGCGATCAGTAGAAGTTTTACTCTGGGAAGCTTTGTTTCTGAAGACCTCATATGTATTTGTGTCACAGAATTTATCATACCGTGCTATATAATCTAATTTTTACTTTTTTCCACCCAGACTGTAAGATCTTCTGGAAGACAATGTTTTGTCATCATTATCTTAGATTCCATATTATACTTCACACAGCACCTGGTTCCAAGTAGATGCTCCATAAATGCTCATTGACTGAATCTCATTCATGTTAAAAAGAAAAAAAAATTCAGTGGAACAGAAAGGTTTTCAATTTGAGCTCTGGACCCATTTATTCCAAGTAATGTTCATTAGACCCAAAGTCCAACAAAATCAAAGAATATAAAATTTGGGGCCTGTTGGAATATAGTTTGATGTGCTTTATACAGTCACTGGTTTTTGGTATCCAGATTCGTGCAGAATCTTGATTAAGGTAATTCTTGTTAACCAAATGATGCTGAGGTTGGAAGTTCTCTTTTCAGGCTGGTTTTGCTTACTGTTTTGAAACAACAAGCAGCATTCTTTTTTGTTTGTGATGAAGACCTTGATTCTTCTACAGCTTCATCTGAAATACCTCTCCAAGGCCATGGGTTACTGTCAGACTTTGCCCAGAGTTTTCTCAACAGCAGTGCCAGGACTAATCCCTTCTCATAAATCCTCTAAGCTGTCAGCAAACAAACCCCTTCTTACCATTCTAGCATGAAAGCCATGAGCTAGGAATATAGGACAGGTACATTAGTTGTTAAAGGGCATCTGATTTTCAGTCTCTGCATTGCCAGTCAGTGCTTTGTCCTCTGCTGTTGGCCCATCAAGTTGTAGGTGTTGTGCTGCATACTTCAAGGTGGCCTCTAGTTGTTGATTTCCCTGATTATGAGAGAACTGTGTACTTGTGGTTTCTGCCATTCTGATTAGTAGGTAAAAGAGATTAAGACTGGCTACTTAACAGGATTAATGAAAGTAGAAACCTATTTCTTTCTTGAAGGCTTTGTATCTCTAGGAAGTACTTTCAGCCCTTTATTTTGCAACCAGATCTGCTTGATAGAAATGGAGAGAAGAGGATTTTTAGGTGAAAAGAGGATCCAGATAATCAGGGTTTGTAGAAATTAATTTATTGAGTATAATATCCATATAATAAAAAACATATTTTGAATGTACAGATTGATGATTTTTGACCAGTGAATTCACCTGTTTAACCATCACCCAAACCAAGATGTAGAATATTTTAAATTCCCCAGAAAGTTCCTTTGTGCTCCTTTGTGTTCAGCCTCCCCTAACCACTCTGTTGCAACCAGCCACTAATCTGATTTTTGGTACTATAGATTAGTTTTACTTGTTCTAGGATTTTGTATAAAAAAGAATTACATGGTGGATATTCTTTTGTTTCCAGCTTTTTCTCAGTATAACATCTCTGAAAATTGTCCATGTTGTTGCATATATTAATTGTTTCTTTTTATTGTTGAGTACTATTTTATTGTATGGATATATCACAATTTATATCAATTTATATTTATTAGTTGAAGGAAATTTTTTTTTAAGTATTGGGCTTTATAAATAAAGCTGTGAATATCTATATATACATTGCTCTTCATGGATCTTGGGTTTCATTTTTCTTGAATATACACCTAGAGTAGAATTACTGGGTTATATAAGTGTATATTTAACTTTGTAAGAAACTAGAAAACTATTTTCCTGAGTGGTTGCACCATTTTATACTCTGACCAGCAATGTATGAAAGTTCTAATTACTGCAAATCCTTGCCAAAAGTTGATATTGTCTTTTTAATTGTAGCATCTTAGTGGGTGTGAGGTGTATCTCATTAATATTTTAATTTTTCATGTTTTTTCATTTTTAGAAAACAATCTTATTTAAGTAGGCTCCACACCCTATGTGGGGCTTGAACTTACAACCCTGAGATCAAGAGTCACATGTTCTACTAATGAGCCAGCCAGGTGCCCCTAATTATTCATACTTTTTGATGCTGCTGTAAATTGTGTCTTTCACAATTTCATTTTCCACTTTTTGTTGCATATAGAAATGCAATTGAAAATGCATGCAACCTCAAAGTTACTCTTTTCTCCAGCAGTTTTTTGTTTTGTTTTGTGTTTGTGTGTGTGTGTGTGTGTGTGTGTGTTTTGTTTCAGATTTCCTAGGACTTTTTTACATAAACAGTTTGGTGTTGATATTGCACTTATCATATTCAACTTTAGACAGTAAGCATAGAACCACATAATACGGATTTTGGGCTTGTGTAGTTTTCTGGATATTTGAAAGCCTTATCTTTATAGGCCTCTGTATGCATGTTAGGATGACATAATTGAAGTGTGAACCATGAATATGAAGTGGATGAACACAGTTGCAGTAATAATCTTATGTAGAATTAGGATGGCAGATGGTAAACAAGGCTGTTTTGCCTTCTGGGTTTTTGAAAATTTAGAAAGAAGGTCCTGAGCTCTAAAGAACAATAAAATTTGGCTCTGACCCAAAAACAGTACTTCGTAAAACCAAGGTACAGCAGAGGCATTACCTCTGGCCATTTGTAAAGCCACTTACATTCATTCATTGGACAAATATTTAGTGAGTAAGAGTGCTGTTTTGGTACTGGGGATACATTACATTCTAGTGGGAGAAATACACAATAAATATTAAGCATAAAAATCTGTCTTGCTGGCTATTTATAGTGAACAGGGCTTTGGATAAAAATTAGGTAGAGAAGGAGGATGGAGTGAGTGTATAGGAAGTATGCTGTTTGTAAGACCCCTATAGACTACTTGGTTAAAGCTGGAAAGTCATCAGATTCACCTCACAAACCAAGTAGTAGGAAAAGTTAGTAATTATTCAGTCAATGATGATCCTCTGATGAAGATTATTTCAAGTTTAGGTAGGTATTCCCTAATGATTTTCTTCTCTAACCTAATTGTCTTATTTGCAAGGAAGAGTTTGGAGAAGGAACAGTTCCAAGCAAACTACACTGATCCCTCACCAGAAAGTATTCCCATTTTCACAGGGAAAGAATTAGAACATCTACAAATACAAAATAGGAAAGATAGATTTACACAGTTACAGAATTATTTTACCATCTTGCTTAGAAATGGTCAATAATATGCTTGAGATCAGCAAAGAAACAAAGGTTCACTTTTGAATAATTCTACTTTGAACATTGTAAAACATCAGATGCCATAGAAACAGCACTACACCAGATGGCTATTAAATTCATGCTTTTCAGTACAGATTGATGAATCAATAGACATTAGTAAATGTGCCCAGTAATAGCACTGCTTAGAATCTCTGAAGAAAAAATCTTAGAACATTCTGCATGTCTACTAAAGCAAACTATTTGAGATAAAATATCCAAAATTATAAATGAAATCTTCTAAAAAATGAGATATGGAAATCTTTCCTCAGTTTGTGTAAGTGGTAGGGCTGCTTTATATCAGTTCACCTGAAAACAGCATATAAATTGTTTTATTCAATTTTGGGTAGAAGAAACTCAATTTTGCCCCAGGCCTGAATTACACATTAAATTATGTTTTCAAAATGGTCAATCTAATAATAAACGCTTAAAAATAGTACTCACTATGTGCTAGGATTGTTGTAAGAAGTTTATATATATTTACCAATGTAATCATCACAACAAATTGATGATGTAGGTACTATACATGTCATCCCATGTATAGCTGAGGAAATGAGGTAAAGAGCAGTTAGGTGGTTTATCCAACATCCCACCCTAGGAAGTGGCAAAGCCAAGATTCAAAACTATGTAACCTGGTTCCAGAGTTCCCCCTCCCTTTTTTTTTTTTACTTAAAAAAATTGTGATAAGATATACATAACATAAATTTTATCATCCTAACCATTTTTAAGTATACATATCAGTAGTGTTAAGTACGTTCACATTGATGTGCAACCAGTCTCCAGAATTGTTTTCATCATCGTGCAAAACTGAAACTGATGTATCCATTAAATAATTCCTTTTTTTTTTTAAAGATTTTATTTATTTATTCATGAGAGACACAGAGAGAGGCAGAGACATAGGCAGAGGGAGAAGCAGACTCCCCACAGGGAACCCGATGTGGGACTTTTTTTTTTTTTTTTTTTTTATAGAGTGGTCAGGTAGGGTCTTATTGGGATGGTGGGTTTCTTTTTCTTTTTTTTTTTTTTAAGATTTTATTTATTTATTCATAGAGACACAGACAGAGAGAGAGAGAGGCAGAGACACAGGCAGAGGGAGAAGCAGGCTCCATGCAGAGAGCCTGACGTGGGGACTCTATCCAGGGTCTCCAGGATCACGCCCTGGGCTGCAGGCGGCGCTAAACCGCTGCGCCACCGGGGCTGCCCCCGATGTGGGACTTGATCCCCGAATTGGGATCATGCCCTGAGCCAAAGCCAGACACTCAACCACTGAGCCACCCAGGCGTCCAAAACAATTCCTAATCCTGTCTTCCCTTGCCCCTGAAAACTACCATTCTACTTTCTGTCCCTATGAACTTGACCAATCTAGGTACCTCACATAAGTGGAATTATATAGTATTTGTCTTTATGTAACTGTTTTTGTTACTTAGCATAATGTCCTCAAGGTTCATTCACATGACAGCATATGTCAGAATTTATTTTTTAATGCTGTATAATGTTTCATTATAGGTATATATCCCATTTTATCTGTTCCATCTTTTTTAAATTTTTTTATTTTTATTTTTTATTGGAGTTCAGTTTTCCAACATATAGCATAACACCCAGTGCTCATCCCGCCTGTTCCATCTTTTGATGAACACTTTGGTTGCTTCCACTTTCTGGCTGCTGTAAATAATGCGTTTATGAATATATGTGTGCAAATACTTGCTTAAGTTCCTGCTTTAAATTCCTTGGGGTATATACCCAGAAGTGGAATTACTGACTCATATGGTAATTTAGTGTTTAATTATTTTTTAAGTATTATTATTTTTTTAAAGATTTATTTATTTATGATAGAGAGAGAGAGGCAGAGACACAGGAGGAGGGAGAAGCAGGCTCCATGCCGGGAGCCCGACGTGGGACTCGATCCCGGGACTCCAGGATCGCGCCCTGGGCCAAAGGCAGGCGCCAAACCGCTGAGCCACCCAGGGATCTCCAGTGTTTAATTTTTTTAAGGAATTGCCATATTGTTTTCCATAGGAGCCGCATCATCTTTTGTATTCCTAGCAACACAAAGGTTCTAATTTCTCTACATCCTCACCCAACATTTGTTATTGTCTGTTTTGCCTTGTTTTGATTATTTTGCTTTATAATAGCGACCATAGATCCTAATGAATATCAAGTAGTACCTAACTGTGGTTTTGATTTACATTTTCCTAATGGCTAGAGATGTTGAGCATCTTTTCATGTCCTATTGTCCTTCATATATCTTCTTTGGAGAGATATTTATTCAAATCTTGTGTCCTTTTTTAAAATTAAGGTTTTATTTACTTGAGAGGAAGAGAGCACAAGCAGAGGGAGCTGTAGGGAGAGGGAGAAGCAGGCTTTCCTGCTAAGCAGGGAGCCTGATGCTAGGCTTGATCCCAGGACCCCAGGATCATGACCTGAGCTGAAGGCTCTTCAAAGAGTTTTAATAGTTCTAGCTCTTATGTTTAGGTCTTTGATCTATTTTGAGTTAATTTTTGTATATAGTTAAGGTAAAGATCCAACTTTTAAAAATATTTTATTTATTTATTTGAGGAAGTGGAGCACAAGCGGGGGAAAGTGGTAAAGGGAGAAACAGACTCTTCACTGAGCAGGGAGCCCAATGCAGAACTCCATCCCAGGACCCTGGGGTCATGATCTGAGCCAAAGGCAGACACTTAACCAACTGAGCCACCCAGGTGCCCCAAGATCCAACTTTTATATCCTATGGCTTAATTTCTGACCTATTGTCTTTACTTCCCACCCTCAATTTAAAGAGTTGGTATAACAGATATAGGAAAAGTAGGTAGTAAGAAAGTGACAGTAACAAGTATAGATTACTCATTTAGAAATCTCAGTAGTTAGGGGAGGAAAAGAAAAAGATTACTATTTTTAAGTAGAGAATATTTTTCTTTAATAACATGTTAATTGAAAAAAATTGGAGTGGTCAAAAATATTAAGTAAAAAGGTAATTTGGAAAACAATATATAATGTTTATGGATATATAAATATGTGGTAAATGCTTAAAATCTTTGCTTGGCAATGATAAATCGTAAGTTCATTGTAATGGTTTCCCTTGGGAACAGAAGAAGGGAACAGGATGAGGAAAGGGTATGTAGAAGGCCTCAATCTATGATGTTTTAATTTTTTTTAAAAAGATGTCTGAAATAATATGACATAATACTAGGATTCAACAAACCTGGTTGATGGCTACAGGGTATTTATGCTCTTTATTTTTATGTGTTTGAAATATAATAAAAATAACTTAAAAATAAACAGAACATAAGGAGCACCTGGGTGGCTCAGTCAATTAAGCATCTAACTTCAGCTCAGGGTCCTGGGATCAAACCTAGCATCAGGCTTCATGCTCAGCAGGGAGTCAGTCCCTCCCCCCACTCATGCTCTCTCTATTTCTTAAATAAGTAAATAAAATATTTTTTTAAAAAAGATTAAGGGACACCTGAGTGGCTCAGTGGTTGGGCATCCTGCCTTCAGCTCAGGGCATGATCCCAGTGTCCTGGGATCGAGTCCCACATTGGGTTCCCTGCGGGGAGCCTGCTTCTCCCCCTGCCTATGTCTCTGCCTCTCTCGTTGTCTCATATGAATAAATGAAATGTAAAAAGTAATAAAAAATAAAAAAGATTAAAAAATAAACAGCATAAAAGAATAAAGCTTCGAAAGAGGTTTATGTCTTTCTCTAAGATAGGAGGGGGACAGGGAAAAGAAGTTTAAAAAATTTTATTTTATTTTATTTTTAATTTTTATTTATTTATGATAGTCACACAGAGAGAGGAGAGAGGCTGAGACACAGGCAGAGGGAGAAGCAGGCTCCATGCACCGGGAGCCCGACGTGGGATTCGATCCCGGGTCTCCAGGATCGCGCCCTGGGCCAAAGGCAGGCGCCAAACCGCTGCGCCACCCAGGGATCCCTTTTTTTTACCCAGGTTGGATAAATCTTAGTCTCGTTTTGGTTGCAAAGTCATTTGCTGAGGGTAGATTGGGAGTACTGGGGATGGTTTTGAGAGTTTCAGGTTGGTTGGAAAAGTTTGACCGTTTGAGGACAGGGAGCTGTGCAGGAACAAAGAAGTTGATTGCTGAATAGTATTGACGAGCCACCAAAGGATGATTGTCAGGAATTTGTTGTTGGACAAGATACCACAATTATGTGAATTTGCTAGCATTACTCTGTAGCCAGGAGGAAAAAAAAAAAAAAAAGAATAAAAACAAAATAAGAGCAAAGAATTGATAGGTATTGGATTAAGGTTGTATTAGGAATAATTGGGTTGTAAGGACAAGAAATCCCCGGAGTCCTGGGATTGAGTCCCACATCAGGTTCCCTGTAGGGAGCCTGCTTCTCTTTCTGCCTGTGTCTCTGCCTCTCTCTCTGTGTCTCTCATGAGTGGATAGGATAAGTCTTTAAAAATAATAATAATGGCAAGAAATCTACTCTAACAAAAGTCAGTGGGGAGTTATTGTAAGGCTTCAGAAGACACTCATAAGGGCAACCAAAGACAGAAGCACAGTTAGACATCTTTGCCCTATGTTCATCTCTGGGACTCTTCTCTTTCTTGAGTGCCCTATTCTGCACATGGTTATACATGACTGACACAGTACTTCTTTTGTATAAGTCCCCACCCTCCTTATGAATTGCAGATTTGACTCATTAGTGGGTTATAAAATCAATAAGTTGGTCACAGCATTTTTAAAAGCAGTTCAGTACAGTTAGTAAGGTTATTTTAAGTTGTATATGTATTTGAATGCATATTTATTGCAACATAAAATTAATTACATTTATCAACATAAAATTAATTACATTTATTGAATGCCTGCTATGTGCCAAACAGGGATACATTAGTAAACATACCAAAATTCCTGCCCTTTGCTTCCTCCTGCCCAAGAACCGCTTAGAATACAAGGCAGAGTAGGCAGAGTTCAGTTGCCCCATGGGGAGGGCAAGGAGGGCAGGTTGTAGGAAAACTGCCTGAGCTAGATAGATCTTGCACTGAGTAGGAAACAGAGGTTGTGTGCCCCTGGGATAAGTTCTACCCCTGAGGTTCAGGTGTACAGGGCCTGCCTCAGGCCAAACCTGGAGTAAAAGAATCTTCTTCCCACACCTAGTCTTTCACCGAGTAACAAGCAACATCCATCTGCCACTTGGGGTGGGGCCAAGAACATGGAGAGATACCTGTCCTATGCACAGGTATATAAGACCTACCGAGGGGTCCTGGGTGACTCATTCGGTTAAGCAGCTGACTCTTAATTTTGGCCCGGCTGTGATCTCAGGGTCCTGGAATCAAGTCCCACCTCGGGCTCCATGGTCAGTGGGGAGTCTACTTAAGGATTCTTCCTTTCCCTATCCCCTGCCCCCTGCTCATGTTCTCTCTCTCTCTTTTTCCCTCTCTCTCTCTCAAATAAATAAACCTTTTTTGAAAATTTTATTCATTTATTCATGAGAGACAGAGAGAGAGAGAGGCAGAGACAGAGAGGGAGGAGAAGCAGGCTCCATGCAAGGAGCCCGAAGTGGGACTCGATCCAGGGAATCAGGAATCACGCCCTGAGCCAAAGGCAGATGCTCAACCGCTGAGCCACCACGTCTCTCAAATCTTAAAAATAAATAAATAAATAAAGACCTATTGAAAACAGGAGATGAAGCAAGAATTTTCGGGAAAGTTCTCCAGCAGTCCATTCCTCACACTAAAACCAAGGTATTGTGGGTTTAGTACTAGAAGAATTTGAAGCCTGTAATGTACTATATAACTAACAAAAGTAACAGTAAAATCAAACCCAGCTCACCTATGCACTAGACTGATTCATATCCCCATCCTAATGGCGTGGCAGGAACTGGTGTGCTTATTTCCAGACATAAATATTGTTTACCTCAGTTTCTACTTTTTTTAGACACTGTATCTAGTTTAATAAAAAAAATTAAATACACAAAAGCAGCAACGTAAATACAACTAGACGTAGAGATTGTCCAGATGTTAAAACTATAACACAGGGATTTTAGGTAACTTAATAGAGAATCTTAGAGGAAAAACTCCTGCCTTTATGAAATTTATAATCTAGTCGACAGAGACAGACAATAAGCAAAATAAATATATAGTGTGTTAGATGGTGATGAGTGCTATGGAGAAAAAGCAGGGAAGGTGTGGGTGATTTGGGAGGGAGTGGAAGGAGAAGGTGACATCTGATAAATGACCTAAAGGAGATAAGGAAGCAAGTTAAGAGGATATCTGGAGGGAAAATGTTCAGGGAAGGGCAGGGTGGGAGCTAAAAACAGCAAGTGCAAAGGTACTGAGGTGAGAGGGTGGTGCTCTGTGGTGAGGTTTTTTCCTCTGGTGGTGGGAGCAGGCACTGTTCCCTGCTGTGTGAGCTACAGGTATTTTTTCCCTCTTACTACTTTTTTTTTCCCCTCTTATTACTTTTGACTGTTTTCTTTTCTCAACCTTAGATTGTTCCCTCACATACATGTGCTAGCCAGTATTCAGCTGACAACTTGAAGGGGACCTTTGCAGATCTCTAGAATTTGTGCAGTGCTTTCCTTTGTTATACTTAGCCCTGTAAATTCTGGCTGTTTTGACCCTCTCTAAACTTCTAGTTCTGTGTTCTCAATTCTGGAAGACTGCTGGGTTCTGTTTGGGTTCCTCCTCCCCACATAACAGCCTAGGAATTCTTTCAGGCAGTACTGGGGCAATTGTAGAGCTTACCTCATTTATTTCTCTTTTGGGTAATCACTATTTTCATTTTTTTAAAGATTTATTTATTTTAGAATTTGAGGCAGAAGGTGTGCAGTGGGGAGGGGCAGAGGGAGAAGAGAATTTCAAGCATTTCTTGATGTCCATTGTCTTCAAAAGCATTTCATATATTTTTATTGTTTTTCTTCTTTTGTTTCAGATAGGAGGGGAAATCTGATCTCAATTTTGGATGGAGGTGAAAAGTCTCATCATTGAGTTTTTAACAGGATCCCTCTAGCAGCTGTATTGAGAAAATACTTAGAGATTGTCAAGGGTGGAAACAGAAAGACCCATTTGGGAGAGAATATAATCAAGTGAGAGATGAAATAAAATGTAATTTTCACTGTATGTTATGGTCAAAGAGGTTGAGAACCATTGATCTAACTCCATCTCTTGTTTAAGATTTTCAGACATTTAACTCTGATCATTTAGCTGTCTTCTTCTAAGTTAAGTCTTTTTTTTTTTTTTAAGATTTTATTTATTTATTCATGAGAGATAGAGAGGCAGAGACATAGGCAGAGGGAGAAGCAGGCTCCCCACAGGAGCTGATGTGGGACTTGATCCCAGGACCCTGGGATCATGCCCTGAGCCAAAGGCAGACACTCAGCCACTGAGCCACCCAAGTTTCCCTCCGTTAAGTCTTTAATGTCTCCCATCCTCCTACTCCCACATAGTCCATTCAGTTACTGTAAGTGGCCCAGGAGTAAGTTGGTATGGATAGGGGCAAATTTCTTAAGAAAGGAAGAACCATACTAAAATGGGATAAATATCTTCTAAGAAGAGGTTCCAAAAGATGTATTCTAAAACAAGGTATCTGTGTCTATTTTTAGTGGTTTTTAAATTCTCTTTCAGAGGGTTGATATTGTCATTTGATTTTTTTGGTCATCTTCATGGTGAGTGAGGGAAGATGGCCCTGAGCCTTTTCCAGACCTGCTCTGCTATCCCAGCCCTTCAGGGAAAAGTCCCAAGTATTGCTGAAGGACAGAGACTAATGTCCTTTAACTGTCTTCTTTTCACCCTGAAAATGCTGAATTGACATTCATATAGCTTCAGTTCTGGTGGCACTACTGAATATAGCTTTACAAATTGATTTCTTTATGTAAAGAAAATTTGTTTTTGTTCTCTATTTTTTCCTTTCTTCCTGGGAAGGCACTGTCCTTTGAGAGTGACCTTCCTACGTTTGGTACTTAAATTCCCTTTTATGAAATTATGATGATAGACGATGGTGTTTAATTTTTTTTACTATCCTTTTTTGACTAAATAAAAAGTTGTCAACCATATTTCAGTCTTCAAATTTTATTATTTTTCAGAACTAGTTTGTGGTCTATGAAATCTACCACAGTGAGATCCTAATTTAAAAGGTTGGTCTTGAAATCAGGCTGAGTGGCAAGGGAAGTCTTGGTGATGATCAGAGTGAACCTGGAATATGAGAGATCAAAGTGCTAGAGTCCTCCAGTGGCTCCTAAGTAAGGGATCATGGGAACCTACAGCACCAAAAGCCTAGAGAGAAGGGGTTAGGAGTTATGAGTAGAGAGATTTTGTCATTTAATATCCTAGAGGTGAGGCATTTCAGAATAATGGCAGAATCCATAGTCTAGCAACATTTATGGAGATAAAAGGCATTGTGAAAATTTTATTTTATACCTTGGTCAATTTTTCTTTATGTGATGAGGTATATGAACTGTGGGGGCTAAACTGTGTTTAGTATATGATAAAATAAGAAAAAAACAATCTCTTTCTCTTATGATTTTCTTTGCAAATCTAAACTTAGGATAACGTAATGTTTTCCCTCTACTATCATCTTCTCCTTTCTACCTGCTTGTTCTTCCTTAGATGTTTTTAGGGGCTGCTCCGATGGCTTAGCGGTTTAGCGCCGCCTTCAGCCCAGGGTGTGATCCTGGAGGCCTGGGATCGAGTCCCACATCGGGCTCCCTGCATGGAGCCTGCTTCTCCCTCTGCCTGTGTCTCTGCCTCTCTCTGTGTTTGTTTCTAATAAATGAAATCTTTAAAATATAAAAAAAATTTTTTTTAATGTTTTTATTGGAGGTGTGCTATAAGTAAAAACTAACACTTCATCTTACTGCCAGCCATACAGCTTACTGCCATTGACTTTGGTATAACTTGTTTTTTTTTTTTTTAAATTTGGATATGTGGTACTGGGGTGCTTGGTGGTGGTTCAATTGGTTAATCATCTGACTTCAACTCAGGTCATGATCTCAGGGTTGAGCCCTAATTCAGTCTCCATGCTCAGTGGCCGCTTAACTGAACCACCAAATGCGCCCCCCCCCCCTTTTTAATAAATTGTTTTGATTTTTGTTTTCATTTTATTTGGGAGACTTTTTGTATCTCTGTTTTAATTATTTGTTTGAGTCCTTCATTACAACTACTAATCTCTCAATAATGACAGCACTTATTAAATGTCAGATATCATTCTAAATGCTTCATATGCATTCACATTTTTAACCCCCAGATATTTTTTAACAGAAATGTTAAATAAATGTCAGTTTTCCAAGCCTAACTAGAAATTTAATATACAAATATTTTTAGTATTTATTTACTTTAGGGACGTTTGGGTGTCTCAGTGGTTGAGCACCTGCCTTTGGCCCAGGGCATGATCCTTTAGTCCCGGGATCGAGTCCCACATGGTTCTCCATGCATGGAGCCTGCTTCTCTCTCTGCTTATCTCTCTGCCTCTCTCTATGTGTCTCTCATGAATAAATAAATAAATAAAATCTTTTTAAAAAAAGATTTATGTACTTTAGGGAAAGAGGGACAGAGGGAGAAGGTGAGCCATCCTGAGGCAGACTCCCTGCTGAGCCTGGAGCCCAGTGTGAGCTCAATCCCAAGACCCCAAGATCAGGACCTCAGCAGAACTAAAACTCCAGCTGAAACCAAGAGTCAGCTGTTTAACTTACTGAGCCACTGAGGCTCAGTAAAATAAAATTAATAATTTTATCCTTCCTTCCTAGCCACTAATACTGAATACTACTAGTTTTGGGTGTACTAAGTAACTTAATGCATTTATAGCCCCATGATACAATGTTGACTAGTATTCAGATGTTATATACAGTGTGTTTAAGGGTTATATCATTACCTAGGTCTATTAAAATTTTTTCCTACTGACTAGATTTAATATGTATTTAAAGCTATTCATTACTTGTGAGAATTTTTAAATTATTATTTATATCCTATTTGCTTAGAAAAAGGATTTTGTGTGATTTATAATAAATGAGACCTACAGTAGGACTTTTAAGCATTAAAGATAAAAAAAAAAACCTCAAAGAAGAAATAAGATAATTATACCTAAAATCTAGACCCATTCAGTAAACATAATATAGTACTAAATATAGTTCTTCCTGATGTTTTTGTTAAGAATGAAACTGGCTCTTGAGGGTAGCTCAGATTCATTCTTTTGAAATTAGGCCTGTCACCCCTCCCCCCAGCCCTGTTACCAACTATTCCCTTTTAGCCAGTGAGTCTTTCATTTGAACCTTCACCCTAGAATTTAAGGTTTTTCTGTTTCACCCTATTTTTGTCCCTCAGTCTGAAAGTACCAAATGACCTTTTTAGTGTCTTAGGGAATTCATGCATTTCAATTAATTTTGCCCCTTTAGCTTTGGCTATGAAGAAATTCCCAGGGAGGATAATTCACAGGGTGGGCTCTACCCTTATAATTATTCTAATGTGAAGCCTGAAAGTTGTGTAGATTTTTCATATAAGATCAAGAAAGTGCTTGTTTTCTGCCTTAATTGCAAGGTCTGTTTGGAAAGACAAGACAGATTGACTTAAGATGGAATAAAAATGTGATGCTAGTGAGACTCCAATCCTGGAGAAGAAAAGCAGAGAGCCAAAAGCTGACCTTAGTTAGTCAGCCAGGGATGGAGTTGGGGAGAACCTCAAAGATAAGAATGGTGAATAGCAGAATTTAAGGGGAAAGGATGATTGGCTGAGGGCTTAGGGTCTATAGATAGAGAATACTGGTGACCAAATCAGGAGGGGTCTTGTGACTAAGTACCAGAAAAACCTTTGTGTAAAGTATTCCCAATATTGACATTTATTTCTAACCTGCTGTGTGCTAGGTGCAATGATCATTGTTAGGGGGAATTTAAAAAAATGATATGGCCTTTTAGAGAATTTCACTATTTAATAGGAAAGATGGATGTAAGTGAATAATTAATAACTGCTAACATTTGCCACAATCTTCAAGGATATAAACTCCATGAGAACACAGACAATGTCTACTTCTGTGTCTACTTTTATGTCTACTTAGACCATGGTAGTTGTTTAGTGAATATTAACTGAATAAATGAATTTTTATAACCTCTTCCAGCTTACTAAGTGCCTTCATAGATAGCTCATTTAGTATTCTACTTTTCACTCTTGTTTATCCCCTCTGTGATGTAAGCAAGATGCATAACAGTATCCATAAGAATAATAGTATAACATAAGGCAGAATAAATTCAGTTAAATGGAAGTGCAAATATGAGACTATAAAGGAGAAAAAAATTAACTCTGGGTTGGTAAGGTCACAGAAACCCTCTCTCAGGACATGGCATTTTAACCAGGCCATTTAAGGAGATAAGATTTTGATAAACAGAGTAGAGGAAATTAGGGGCTTTTGTAGTTATATCTTGCACCAGATGAATTGTTATACCTCTGTCCTGGATCTAGAGTAGCCACATACTTTCAACACCCTTCTTCTTTCCCTAGTTTTTTGTTTTGTTTTTTTCTCAACAAAGGGTCCTTTGGCTTTCTACAACCCATCAGATGCTATTCCATCTCAATCAAGTTTATTTATTCCTTGTTCATGTTCCACTCTTACCCAAGGAATCCCTTATTTTCTATTTCTGGAAATGAAGTACTTTTTCATGCTCATTATTTAGATTCTAACAGAAAACTCAGGGACCTCCCTTTTCTGACAGGCTTATCTCTTAAATTTTCTGCTCATCTCCACAAACATACACATGTTTGAGAGAAGGCCTGGAAAAGAACAAGAGAAGGAAAAGATTTTAAAGTGGGATGCTTGGCAAAATGGATAAATGACTATTATGAAAGAAATTGGCAGGACTTCTTCACTGATTGAATTAGAGAAGCCAGGACTAGAAACAGGTTAAAGATGACTAGAATCCATAGAATGTGTATTTCAAGTGCTAAACTTCAGCACTTTATGGTCCCTCAGCCTGGTTGCTCCTCCCTAGTACCTGGCTTACTCCTCAACCTGGTTGCTCCTCCCTAGTACTGGCTTACTCCTCTTTCAGCCATCCATTCTTCCCAGATACACTTATCTAATAGTACCTTCCTCCAGTTATTCCCCCATTTCCTTGTTTTATTTTTGTAATAGCACTTGCCACTTTTGAAGCTGTTGTCTTATTTTGACAGTCTTTGTCTTATAGAGAAATCTTTGTGTGTGTTGGTCCTTGTCCACTGATTGCTAAGTCCCATTGCCCATCCATCTTTATTGTGTCTTAACATAGTAAACCAAAATAGGATAGATCTTAACTTCAAAAAATAATATTGCTACTTAATAAGATTGGGTTGCTTAGGGACCTAAGGTTTCTGTGTTTTGACTCCCTTTTTATGGCACAAAGCGGATTCTCTCATAATAGTTTTCATTCCTGATTCTTTCTGGTGTCTAATGACAAACTAATACCTACCAAGACCTTATAGCCAAAATCCTGTCCTCAGCAACTGATCAAGTATTAACATTCAGTTTCCTCTTCTCTGAGAGGAAACTAAACATTTATGTATTTGGGTATTGTGAGATGAAAGTCATTCAGTTATTTTTCAGAGTAGGCCTGGTCTGTGCCATTTTGTTAAGCTACCTTAAGAACTGGAGTTTAAGTTTCAATGAGATGAGGGTATACATCCTGCTGCCTGTGAAAAATTAGATATTATGTTTAGTAATGTACCATCTGACATCTGAATTATCTTCTTGAGTTTTACGAATTTCCAAACTCCTTGCAAACTCCTGAGAGTAAATTTCAGATCCCAGTGTAAAGCCTAATAATTTCAGTTCAGTCTTTTTATTCTCCAAGATCCACTCTTCATTCTTAGTTTGGCATAGTACCAAGGATATTGATAAATGTTGGTTGCCAAAAAAATGTAAAAATTCTGTTCACTGAAAGTCATTGTAATTAGTAATAATAGCTATCATTTATTTTGAGTGCCTTCCAAGGAGACTGTGCTAGGCAACAATTTATCTTGATAATCTCACAACAACCTTGACAAGAAGGTGGTAACTATTCTCATTTTACATCTGAAGAAACTATGGCTTAGAAACATTTACTTCCCTAAAATCACACAACTAGAAATGAACAGAAGTTGATTTATCACCTAGGTCTGTGTGTGACTTCAAAGTTGGCCATTTTACCACAATGCTTGGCTGCCTGTTTCATTTAATTTGATGGAGGCACTAATATGACACCCACATTCAGCTCATATGTTACTAATAATCCCTTTGTATCACAGCCACACACATTCTTAGCATTCCTGGCTGAGATAACTTTACATAATTCTATTAAATTTCTCAAGTTTTAACTAATAGTGCTAGCAAATAGGAAGGGGATTTACAGTCTTTGTTTATTTGCAATAATCCAATGATTGTTATAATTAAACAGTAACCCGAGTTTATAGCTCAGAAGTTGAAGCCAGCAAAAATTTAATCTTAACATTAGCAGCAGCTTTGTATGTGTGTGTGGTGGGGTGGAGTGTGTGTGTGTGTGTGTTTGTGTGTGTGTGTGTGTTTGCCTAGAAAGAGAGAGCAATTACTAATTATCTAATTGGAAGAAAGAAGTGACCTATACTTATAAAAAGGATTAAGATGACTAAGTATACTGAATAATCTACAAGCCAGATGAATAATACAATAATTCCTCAGTGGCTCAGAAGAAAGTTGTGGTCAGGGAAGCTGCTTGTTATGGAATCCACTCTAGCACTAGATCACCTAAGAGGAGCTATAATCATACTGAGTGTTCTCTTACTGCTTCTCTGGTCCTGTTTAAGTTGGAGGGTGTTGTAAGGAAGAGGTTAACATTAAAAGGTTGAGAGCAAAATGTGAAGGTTTATTTTGACTTTATTTTTTGCTTTTTACAACACTTTGAAATAAAAGGCATGTTGTTTTGTTTTAAGGCATAATGATATACATCCCTCAGTGAAAATTGATTCTCTATGGTATTTTGTTCTATTCACAAGGGAAACCAGGGTCTTTATGTTTTGTTGTAGAGCAAGTGAAGAGAACTGTACCCATTTCAGTGTGACTTCAATCTGTTTGATCTGTTAAGTTTAATTAAACTGTTTATATAAGAGCATGTGAAACTCAACCACTTCCTTTTTTTTTAAAATTTTTATTTATTTATGATAGTCACAGAGAGAGAGAGAGAGGCAGAGGCACAGGCAGAGGGAGAAGCAGGCTCCATGCACCGGGAGCCTGATGTGGGATTCGATCCCGGGTCTCCAGGATCGTGCCCTGGGCCAAAGGCAGGCGCCAAACCGCTGCGCCACCCAGGGATCCCCACTCAACCACTTCCATTCAGTACATTTAGATTATAGTGAATAACAGTATTGTCAATGATCTGTTGCTAAAAAAAAAAAAAAAAAAAAAAAAGAATGATCTGTTGCTATGCATACTGCTCACTAAACATATCTATACCCTGACAGCTCCTTAATTTTGTTTGTACCTTTCCTGGGATAAGGTAAGTTCTTTATTAATAATTTATGAAACTGCTTCATATTTACCCCTAATGTCTGCTTCAGTTACTAAGAGTGCCCACTAAGTTACATAAACAGTTTAGCAAACGAATTTAATATCTTTAATTTTAGAAGTACTGAATACAGAACAGAAAACCAACAAAATTAGGTTTGGCCAAGGGCGTTTGCAGCAATCACTGTGGTGATTCTGATCATCTCCTAAGAGAACCAAGATAGGAATGATAATAGAATAAACATCCTTAATATTGAGCTAAGTTTCATTTTTCTTTTCTTTTCTTTCCTTTTCTTTTCTTTTTTTTCTTTCTTCTTGTAATTCACCCTGAGTTTTAGTTAAAGTAAGGAGGGCAAGAAGTACTCACTTGATGCTGACCTATACATTAAGTCAGGGACTCCTCTGTTTAAGTAGCCATGAGTAGCCATGCAGAAAGATGTAAGCATTGACCAGTGTGTGTTCTACAGTTGAACTGTCTGAAAAGTGAACTTGGGGTTTTTTTTCTTTTTTTTTTTAAGATTTTTTTTTTTTTTTTTTGTAATTTATTTGAGAGAAAGAGCAAGAGAGCACAAGCAATGTAAATGGCAGAGGGAGAGGGAGCAGCAGGTTCCCCACGGAGCAGAGAGCCTGATGCAGGGCTCAATCCCAGGACCCTGGGATGATGACTTGAGCCAAAGGCAGGCACTTAACTGACTGAGCCACCCAGGTACCTCTGGACTTGGTTTTAATAGGAACTCCAAATGAGACTTTATACGTGGGTACTTCAGAATATGTATGTGTGTAATGTATATCAGAAAAATGTGATTTGAAGAGATAGCAAAGAGCCAAACATTCTAATCATTTCTTAAAAGGCCAGTTAGCTAAGTTAAGTGTATGTAATAAATTAGGATTTAGGGGATCCCTGGGTGGCTCAGCGGTTTAGCGTCTGCCTTTGGCTAAGGGAGTGATCCTGGAGTCCTGGGATCAAGTCCCACATCAGGCTCCCTGCATGGAGCCTGCTTCTCCCCCTGCCTGTGTCTCTGCCTCTCTCTCTCTCTCTCTCTCTCTCTCTCATGAATAAATAAATAAAATCTTTTAAAAAAATAAAATAGGATTTATTTAATTGACACACAGTTTAAAATTAAATGTGAGTAAAGCAAAGATATGGAAGAGATAGAGAAAGGTTTAGAATTGGGAGGTCCTAAACTGCCTGTGGAGGGAGTGGTAGAGACAGTACTTCCTTCTTCCCAGTTTCACCTTGGGTGCACCTAATTACAGTTCAATAATTCTGAGCTGCTTTTGAGAGCTAGTGGAGAGAGATTGTATTACAGCCTAGTAGTATGTAACTCAATTTTGCTGGAGGTCACCATCCTCTTCCAGGTCATGGGTGATATCTTTTATTGTCATTCAGAGGTAAGGACTATTTCATGGCAGGCAACCTGAAGCTGCTGATAGCACGGAGGCTTTTAAGGGTAAGCTTTGGGAAATCTGATTCCCAGGAAGAGTGAAACATCATAAACTCTGTAGGGAATGTGAGTTTCACCTATTATACAGTTACAAGGTAATAAAGGACTAAAAAGGATATTGCTAGGTAGAATTAAGAGAAAATATAAACAAGCTTTAAATAGTTTTTTAAAAATTCAAAAGCAGGGATCCCTGGGTGGTGCAGTGGTTTAGCGCCTGCCTTTGGCCCAGGGCGCGATCCTGGAGACCTGGGATCGAGTCCCATGTCGGGCTCCTGGTGCATGGAGCCTGCTTCTCCCTCTGCCTGTGTCTCTGCCTCTCTTTCATAAAAAAAAAAAAAAATTCAAAAGCAGGTTTTTATTTTATATTTTCAACTGGACTAGTATGAACTGACACCTCCTTTAAAGAGCCTGGCATTCCATCTAAAAATATTACCAAGGGCAGCCCGGGTAGCTCAGCAGTTTAGCACCGCCTTCTGCCCAGGAGACCCGTGATCCCAGGAGATCCAGGATCAAGTACCAAGACGGGCTCCCAGGAGATCCGCCCATGATCCTGGAGACCCAGGATCAAGTCCCAAGACGGGCTCCCTGCATGGAGCCTGCTTCTCCCTCTGCCTGGGTCTCTGCCCCTCTCTCTCTCTGTCTCTCAAGAATAAATAAAGTCATAAATAAATAAATAAATAAATAAATAAATAAATAAATAACCAACCAACCAACCAAGACAGCTTTTGAGACATAATTGACTATATTGTGGCAAGATACTCTCCCTCCCTCAATCTTTTTATATGAACAATTTTAAATATACAGGAAAATTAACAGACCACCCACCACCTAGATTCAATCAATAACTGTTACAATTTTGCCATATTTACTTGGCTGTATGTGTATATTTTATTTATTTGTTTTGCTGAACAGTTTGGAAGCTTGAAACATTATGATGTTTCCCTCCTAAACATTTGAAAATGCGTTCTAAAAAATGAAGACATTTGCTTATATAACCAAAATACCACTGTTAAACTACACAGTGATTTCTTAATATCATCTGCTATCCATATGTAGCAAGATATTTTATTTAAGTTTGTTTCTCCTTATTCCAATAACTCTACTCCTTCCAGGGCCTTATTTTTCTTTATCACTTTGCCATAAACCTGATGTGAGGCAAACTTTCTGGATTCATCCCTGTTGCCTTCTAAGCTTTGATCTAGTGTCAAAAGCCTAAAATTTCCAAAAATTGAGTTTGTTTTGGACTGTATTTATCTTTCTTGGTTGCATTCCTATTAGAATTTTACAGTGTTGGAACAGATTGAGGAGACTTCTATGACGAGCAAGTTCATTTCTCTTATTTGCAAGTGGCCACTTTAAACTGGTGGTTCTGTGGAGTAATAAGAAAAGTGCTGGATTGGGAAATGAAAGGTTTAGATTCTGGTTCCGGGTCTGTAATGAACAGACCTGCCAATAACTTCCTTTCTCTGAACTTCATTTTATTCATGTGTAAAGTGAAAGATTAGTTTGGATAACTTCTAACATTCTGTGTATCCGTGAATCTAGGGATTTTTGACTTGGAATTCCACACTACCTTACTACTTGCCCTCTACAGACTCTTGTAGCCTATAATTCATAAGAACAGTTTTATGTCTTTTTCTCTTTGAAGGTCCATGCCTTGACAGGAATGAAAATTCATTTTGCACAGAGCAAATGCTGAAGTTGATACATGTATTCCTTCCATAGACTTTTTTTTTTTAAGATTTTATTTATTTATTCATAGAGACACACAGAGAGAGAGGCAGAGACACAGACAGAGGGAGAAGCAGGCTCCATCCAGGGAGCCCAACGTGGGACCACCTCAGGCTGCAGGCGGCGCTGAACCGCTGCGCCACGGGGGCTGCCCTCCTTCCATAGACTGTTAATCTTAGAGGGATACAAGGAACTTTGGGGCATAGATCCTTCAGTAAAGCAGAAAGTCAGGCAGAGGCAGAGGCTCAGATAGATACTTCAGTTGAATCACTCATATGCTTCCATTGATGACAGTAAGAATGACAGCAAACATTTATTTACTGTGCACTAAATGCAGTGCTAAGCACTTTAAATGTATTAATTGAATGGATTAAGTAGGTTAATAAATTTAGAACACATAGAATAATGCCCAGTACATGCTGTAGCTTTATAAGTAATAGCTGCTATTATTTTTATTATTATTATATTTTTGTGGTGGTGGTTGTAATTGATCCTCACAAACCTATAAGGTAGGTACTATTTTTATTCATTTTGCAGGATTGAATTGAATCAGGAAATAGAATTCTAACCTCTTATTCTGTGTAGTTGAGTCTTCATTTGGTTAAGAATGCCGAAGTAGGGAGAAGTAGGGACCGTAGGGACACCTGGGTGGCTCAGCGGGGATCCTTGGGGAGTTGGGGATCAGGATGAGTCCCCCATCAGACTCCCCATAGGGAGCCTGCTTCTCCCTCTGCCTGTGTCCCTGCCTCTCTCTCTCTTTGTGTCTCATGAATAAATAAATAAAATCTTTTAAAAAATAAAAATTTTTTAAATTTAAAAAATACTGAAGTACATTGAGTAGCATTTTACTTAGAGTAGCGAGGGAAGGCCCCTTTGAGGAGGTGACATTTAGGCTGAAATTGAAAAATAAAAATGGAACAAACAAAAATGGAGGAAGGGGGAGATGTGCCAGAAGGAATTCTAGGTAAAGAATAAGGCAGGTGCAAAGGCCTGAAGGGAAGAATGGGTTTGATAATATTCTCAACATAGAAATGTCATCTCCTCATTGAGTTCTTCCCTGAGTACTCTAAAATTATACACCTACACACTTTTCCCTCTTCCCTTTTTTATTTTCTCCCTAACACTTATCACTGTCTTACATGCTATATAATTTCTTTAGGTTCCTCTGTTTCCCCACAAAATGGAAAATAAGTTTCATAAAGACAGGGATTTTTGTCTGTTTTGTTGTCACTGTACCTAGAGCCTCTCTAAAGCCATGGGCCTTCTTTTAGCAAATTAGAAACAAATCTTCTTCCTAAGAGACTGCAGCTCCATGCCAGGACATGCAGCTTAGTTAGCAAAGCATGATCTGTATTGCAGCCTCTTCCTACTTCCTCATTTAGAAGCCCTTACACAGGATGGAATTGAACAATCATTACATGACAGACCTATATGCATCCCTGGTACCTACAGCAGTGCTAGCGTGTAGCAGTCACTGACTAAATATTTGTAGAATGATGGGCTAGTTATGAATGAGGAAGAGAGAGTGGTTATGAGATGAGAGGTAAGCAGAAACCAGATCTGGTAAGGACTTCCAAGGAATTTGTTTTTTTGTTTGTTTGTTCCCCCTAACAACAGTCATCTGGGAAGTCCCCTTAAATACTTTTCATTGAATCATAATCTTCTGTATTTTTAATAAGGAGAGCAAGTAATTCTGTAATAGAGAAAGGCATAGGCCAAGTAAGTCGAAGTCCAGCTTTCAATAGTTTTGGACCTTGGCCTCAGGGATCTCTCTCCTCCCTATTTCACCCTTGTCTGTTTGGCTTTGCATTTTGCCTTCATATGTTAATTTACCATGTTCTGTCAAGATATGTGCAAAGGGCTTTGGGATAAGCTGTATGTGAAATGACCTTTTATTTTCTTATAACCTCAAATCCAGACACGTAGGGTAGAATTTTTCAGTCAGGGTTGTTAGAGAAAACCCAGAACCTGTGGTTTTTGTGAATGAATAGTGAGTGAGAGGGGAAATGAAGGTACCTTAACATTATTCTATTTAGGAATTTCCCAAATGAATTAGTCAAGGCCATCTAATTTTTTCATCAGCTTCCACACTTAACCCCTAGAACACCAATCTTCATTAATGTTACTTAGGGTTCCCTTGTTCACTGAGGAAATGACAGCTGGAATCTTGGCATTGAATGACTATTTGAGCTTTTGTTTCTCTTTCATGCTGATGTTTTTCTGGCACCCAAGCCCACGTTTCAGAGTTCACTTTCTCTCTGAGAGATTTTTGTTGGCAGTTTTTATCTTACTGCCTTTCTTGTCTATGATAGGATAAGGATACAGCTTGAAAAAGAAAGAAACTGCAGAGGTTTATTGATGGAGTTCCTGCCCCACCATGCCCTAGGCCTAGGATGTGCATGCTTCTGATGAATCACTGCTGTTAATATTTAGTATTTACTGATCCTCATATCCCAGTATTGTGCAAAGCATAGAATCTGCCCAAGGGACTTAATAGCTAAATCACCCACTTGATCTGTTGGCTTTCTCTCTCCCTCATCTTTGTTGGTGGCTACAAGGAGGAATATGGGAGATATAAAACTGTAAGCATGAGGAAATCTAGACTATGTAGCTTTATTGCTGCCTGGAAAGTGCCTGGGAGTTCAGATGCAAGGATTTGATGCTCTGTGCAGCTGCCATAAATAACCTGCTCTCATTGGGGTGAGGATGAAATATTTCCACATGGTTGCTCAAGTCTCTTTTCTCTTTGCCCTGATGCTCCCTTCTTCTTTCTCTCTTTCATTAATTGCTTTGCAGTTGCTGATGCAATTAAAACAAGATGTGTCTGCAGCCTCTGTGGTTTGCTGTCAGGGGCCTTTCTCTAAGGTCTTCATCTTGCTGCTAGGGATGAGTGAACATCTGATTTTGAAGCAAGATGAGGGAGGGACCTGTGGCTGCAGTTAAATGCGTTTTTCTAAAAGCAGCAGCTTACAGAGCTAGATTTCTCCTGACATTCTAATCATTTTACCAAGCCAAGCCCTAGTCCCTTGTGCTGTTCATCAATGGGGCTTATATTTGGCAGCACAGTATATAGAAATGAATCCTGCTGAATTGCTTTTGTTGGTGATATAGAAGGTACTTTTCATTTTTAAATAGGCAAGAACAAGATGGAAACAGCAGTCTCAAAGTGCAGAAGAGTCAAAACCAAATCCACAGGTTTCCATGGAAAACAAGAACCTGATGTTAAGCGAACTGGACTGCAACACTTAGTCTGTTTTGGGTCACTGGGTAGAATATACACTACACCTTCTATTATGTATGTCTCCCTCCTGGCTAGCATTTCAGCTCTACTCTGACTTGTTCCCTTTTGCTTATATTTGAAATTGATGTGAAAAGCTCAGAGGATCTAACTGTTGTGTTTCTCCTGAGTTTCTGGTAGGGGATGGTTGACTGCTTGCTTTACCAGTATTGCTTGGTAATCATGTAGCAGGTAGGTTGCTGTGTGATCTGAATTCTTCATCTGCTTATCTGTCTTCCAGACCATTGTATGCATTTGCCACTTTTATGGAGGGATCACACTGCCTGCTCAAACTTCAGCATGCATAGGAATCACTTTGAGAGCATGTTAAAACAGATTTTTAGGCTCATCTCCAGAGATTCTAATTCACTAAATCTGGAGTGAGGTCCATTTGCATTTTTAACAGATCCCTAGGAAGTGCTCATGCTCCCAATCTAGAGACAAAGTAGTACTGGCCTAGGGATAATGCCTTATGCATAGCTAAGACTCAATATTTTGTCAATTTGATTTGATTTTTCTAGTGATTAGTTCTCTCTCAGGATATAGATTTCAGAGATTTTTATCTGCTTTTACTTTCAAGCAAAACTAGTCTGTTAATAATATTATCTGAATTTTTTCTTTCAGCCACTCTCTCCCCACAGGTTTCTTGTCAGATCATCCATGTTTATTGCTAGTTGTATATCTGTCAGGGTATTTGATTCTGATATGCAAAGATGTAGTTACTTTGAAACTTAAATGTCTTATATTTATGATGAGACAGCTGATCTGATATTATATGTCTGGGTTAACAGGTTCTAAATTGTTAAAGAAGGGGAAATGTGTAATGTTTCTCTCTTTGTGAACTCTACTAAATTCCTTCATCCGCCCTGATTTGGTTAGAACACATTCTGACCTGACAGCTGGGATCATTATTGTTTCTTTTTTTAAATAGACTTTATTTTTTAGAATAGTTTTAGGGGGACCTGGGTGACTCAATGGGTTAGGCGGCTTGCCTTCTGCTTGGGTCATGATCCCATGATCCCTGCCCAGTGGGGAGCCTGCTTCTCCCTCTCTTCCCTGCTTGTGGTCTCTCTATCTCTCTTTATTAAATAAATAAATAAAATCTTTTTTTTTTTAAAGTTTTAGATTTATAGAAAGATTGAGAAGATAGTATAGAGAATTCCCATACACCTCATACTCAGTTCAGTATATTATTAGTATGATACATTTATTTATTTATTTATTTTTATTCAGAGAGAGAGAGAGAGAGAGAGAAGAGACACAGGCAGAGGGAGAAGCAGGTTCTATGTAGGGAGCCCGATGTGGGACTTGATCCTGGGACTCCAGGATCACGCCCTGGGCCGAAGGCAGACACTAAACCACTGAGCCACCCAGGTGCCCTAGTATATTATAATTCTTATTAACTAAAGTATATATCTTATTTAGATTAACTTATTTTTCCTTTTCCAGAATCCCTTTTAGGATACCACATTATGTTGTTGAGTCTCTTTAGGCCCTTCTTGGCCACAGCAGTTTCTCAGACTTTCTTCATTTTTGATAACCTTCACAGTTTTGAGAAGTATTTTGTAGGATGCCCTACTATGGGAATTTGTCTTATTGTTTTCTCATGATTAAGACTGGGGTTATGTCATGAGTTATCGAGAAGGTACCCACAGAGATAAAGTGCCATTTTTATCACATCACATCAGCATATATACTATAAACATGATGTATAACTATTGATGTTGACCTTGATTACCTGGCTGAAATAGTATTTGTCAGATTCTTCAATATAAAGTTACCTCTTTTTTCTTCCCTTTCTGTATTGTACCCTCTGGAAGGAAGTCACTATGTGTAGTCCACAGCCGAAAGAGTGAGGAATTTTGCTTTCCCTCCTTGAGGGGAGAGTATCTACATAAATTATTTGGAATTCTTATGCATGGGAGATTTGTTTCTTCTCCCCATTTACTCATTTACTCAAGCATTTATTTCAATGCCAGTATGGACTCATGGATATTTGTTTTATATTTTGGGTTATAGGGATCCCTGGGTGGCGCAGCGGTTTGGCGCCTGCCTTTGGCCCAGGGCGGGATCCTGGAGACCCGGGATCGAATCCCACGTTGGGCTCCCGGTGCATGGAGCCTGCTTCTCCCTCTGCCTGTGTCTCTGCCTCTCTCTCTCTCTCTCACTGTGTGCCTATCATGAATAAATAAAAATAAAATAAAATAATTATATTTTGGGTTATAATCCAGTACTACTTTATTTTGGGGTTTTTTTTGTTTTGTTTTGTTTTTTAATTTTTTTTTTTTTTTATTTATGATAGTCACAGAGAGAGAGAGAGAGGCAGAGACACAGGCAGAGGGAGAAGCAGGCTCCATGCACCGGGAGCCCGACGTGGGATTCGATCCCGGGTCTCCAGGATCGCGCCCTGGGCCAAAGGCAGGCGTCAAACCGCTGTGCCACCCAGGGATCCCTACTTTATTTTGTTGCTTAAATTGTCCTGGCTTCAGCAGTTGGGACCCCTTGTCTGTCAGTTTCCACATTCCTTTGTCATATGGTGTGTGTGTGTGTACACACCCATGCAAATGTGCTCATGTGCTTAATTTTTTAACACTTCCTCACTTTCTTGAACTATAAGATGAGGTAGACGAGGTAGACTCATCTTTTAAACTTCCTGCCCTAGTCCTATAACCAGCCCATTTCTCTAAGGAGACTTGATTCCTATTATTAGAGAATGATATCAGAAAAAATGAACTAGGCATTAGGCATGCTCCTTGCTACTGTAGTGGGGTCATTATTTTTCAACAAATAGATTATTCCCATTATTTTATGTTTTAGTGTTTTTGTTGCTGTTAAACATAAATACAGTTCTCACAGAGTTTGATACATTATACATAGCCTATATTGATCCTTCAAATACATACTAATGTTTTAGTACTGTTATGCAGTTGTATGAAGTTAATAAAATTTCTCCTGGCCCTTAGCTTATTTTTTTTTTTTAAGATTTTATTTATTCATGAGAGAGACACACCCAGAGAGAGAGGCAGAGGCAGGCAGAGGGAAAAGCAGGCTCCATGCAGGGACTTGATCCCCAGACCCCGGGATCACTACCTGAGCTGAAGGCAAATGCCCAACCGCTGAGCCACCCAGGCATCCCTTCCTGGCCCTTAGTTTAAATCTCCCTTAGTCTGAGAGATTTTCCTAATTCTGAGCCTTGACTATTGTGTCAATCCAGAATCCTGGTTGATTGTAAGCATTGATAAGACATCGGGGAACCAAGGGAAAGTTAGAATGTCCCCTACTTACACAGTTTTTTTTTTTTTAAGATGTTATTTATTTATTCATGAGAGATACCGAGAGAAGGCCGAGACATAGACAGAGGGAGAAAGAAGCAGGCTCCCTGCAGGGAGCCCAACGTGGGACCAGAACCCAGAACTCTGGGATCACACCCCAAGCTGAAGGCAGATGCTCAACTGCTGAGCCACCCAGGCGTCCCTACACAGTTTTCATTAAGGGAGAAAGAGAGAATTTCCTCTGAACACCAGTGGTTTGAATATTGACTCCTTAGAGATTGCGTGTGGAGAGGGGAAGAAAGGAAGGGAAGCAGAATTGCCTATAATCAAAAGAGAGTTGACTCACACAAAATTTTTGGCAATGTGAATCTTCTGGAGACAGATGAGAATAACAACCATTGAGAAATTATTTTGTATCCTTGGGGAGGTGACATCTTTGTTTTCTCTTGATAATGAATTCCCTTTTCTTATTTCAGGGTTCTTGTTTGCTGTTAATTGCATTAATTACTGAGATCCTGGGCAGTATAACCTGTGCATGTTTACAAAAAGGTTTTGAGGTCTTAGCAAGGTAAACTTAATGACATAGTCATTTTGCCAATATTTGGAATTTAATCTGCAATCCAATCAAGCAAACTGGTTTTACCCAACAGAGAAAATATAAATACAAAAAAAAAATTACTTGATACATTTGAGAAATTAATAAAATTGGAGACTAATCAAGATCAGGCAGCCTGGGCAGCCAAAACTGCTGGTTTAGCTTCTTTGGGGTCAAAGTTTATCTACTTTGTTTATATCAGAATTCACAGATATAAATATAACATTGTTACTACCATTTATTCAGTGCCTATCTGCTGCCAATTTTATGAAGCTTTCTTTAAACATTAGCACTAACTATAAGCTAACTTAAATGTATTACAAATTCTGAAACAGACTTCCATAGTCAGGTGGTTCTCAGTTTCTATGTTAATTCAGAATTCATCATCAGATGTTTGTGCTAAAAGTTAGTAAGAAAGTCAGTACACATCATTGTCAGATATTACATCCAAGAATAGGCCTAGAGGTTTTGTGTGTATGCGTGTCTCTGTGTGTCTTATTTAGCCAAACTATCAGTCTTGTATGAAGAACTAGAATAAACTTGCAATGTCTCAAAAAATGTACTTTCCATACACCATTCTAGGAAGCTGGTAGAAGATATTTTCCACAAAATAAGGATTTAAACCAGGAAAGAGGAAGACATATGATGGAGGAAGCAGGAAATCCAATCAACAAGAAAGGCTAGAAATAGACCCATAAATATAGAGGGGTAGGGGGTAGAGGGATGAGCAAAATGAGTGAAGGGGATTAAGAGGTACAAACCTCCAGTTATCAAGTAAATAAACATGAGGATGAAAATACAATGCAAGGAATGTAGTCAGTAATATTATAATATATTTATTGTTGGTGAGCATTTCTAATGTACATTTTTTTAAAAGATTTTTATTTATTCATGAGAGACAGAGAGCGGCAGAAACACAGGCAGAGGGAGAAACAGGCTCCATGCAGGGAGCTCGATGTGGGACTCGATCCCAGGACTCTGGGACCATGCCCTGAGCCAAATGCAGACGCTCAACCGTTGAGCCACACAGGCGTCCCTCTAATGTACGTAATTGTTGAATCACTGTACTGTATACTTGAAACCAAAATGTCAACTATACTTAAATTTAAAAAAAAATTTTAAGAGCAAAAAATTTTTTAAAAAGAAAGAAGTAGGGGGCAGCTCAGGTGGCTCAGCGGTTTAGTGCCACCTTCAGCCCAGGGCCTGATCCTGGGGGCCTGGGATCGAGTCCCACATCAGGCTCCCTGCATGGAGCCTGCTTCTCCCTCCGCCTGTGTCTCTGCTTCTCTCTCTCTCTCTCTCTCTCTCTCTCTCTCCTTATCTCTCATGAATAAATAAATAAAATCTTAAAAAAAAAAAAAAAAAAAAAAAAGGAAAGAAAGAAAGAAGTAAAGGCAGGAAGGGAGCCTGGGGGGATTCCTCCAGATAGTGAGTAGAGACTTCAGATAAACAATAATTTACCAGCAGTAAGTGGCCAGCCAGCCCAGATTAGAGAAAGTTTGAAGGCTCCAGAAGAGAGACTTTAGGAAGATAGAATAGAATAGTTGACGGGTCTGAATGTCTTGAGAGGAAATGTAGACAACTGACAAAAATTTTCTGGGTTGAAATAATGATAAATACATGGAAATCTAAGCAAATGAATAAAAAAGATAATGCTTACAGAAAAAGCAAAAAGTTGTGCAGGAAAAGAAAAGGAATCATGGTTTGCTATGGCTCAAATGTGAACAGCTTACAAAGTCATTACAGTGTACGGTGAGTAGTGAACTAATTAAAATATATCATCATTATAAATGATAGTTGGGGAGGTAGAAAGTTTGCATGTGCATGATGGGTACAGGAGGAGAAGAGAGATCTAAATCATCATCTTTCAAAGTAGGAAATCAATAGAGAATTCCCAAAACTGAAAAATTTAGAGGTAACAACATGAGCATGTCATTTAGAAACATGGAGATGAATTCCAAAATAATCACAAATGTGGAAGTGCTTCTGGGGACTGGAAATGGAACAGCAACAGAGGTGAGGGCTACTGTTTCTCTTAGCGAACTTTGTAGGATTCTGATTTAAATTATGTGCATGCTCAACTTTGATGTCTTAAAAAAAATAGTTGTGTGCCTTGGAGGAAAATTTTAAAGGAAGAACTTAATTTAAAACACAATTGGCGGGCAGCCTGGGTGTCTCAGTGGTTTGGCACCACCTTTGGCCCAGGGTGTGATCCTGGAGACTAGGGATCGAGTCCCGTGTCAGGCTCCCTGCATGGAGCCTGCTTCTCCCTCTGCCTGTGTCTCTGCCTCTCTCTCTCTCTCTGTGTCTCTCATGAATAGATAAATGAAATCTTAAAAAAAAAAAAAAAAAAAATGAAAGAAAGAAAGAAATCTTTAAAAATAAAATAAAATAGAAAATAAAATACAATTGGTGTAGGTACCTGAATGGCTCAGTCAGTTAAGCCTCTTGGTTTTGGCTCAAGTCATGATCTCAGGGTTGTGAGATTGAGTGTATGTTGGGCTCTGTGCCGGGCATGGAACCTCCTTAACATTCTCTCTCCTCCCTCTAAAAAATAAAATAAGATAAAATATATACACAGTTGGGATGCCTGACTGGCTCAGTTGGTAGAGCATAGAACTCTTGATCTCAAGGTAATGAGTTCGAGCCCCACATTGGTGTGGACCCTACTTAAAATATTTCTTTTTAAAAACCCCACACAATTAGCTACTCTCTAACAAATTTTACTGTGTTAAGAATCCTAGTTCCCTACATAGATCTTTGTCTGCATTTCTGTTTTATCTGTTAATTTGCTTTTAGCTGCAAGTAACAAACTCTTTTTTATTTTAAATGGCCTAATAAGGAAATTTCTTATCAGTCGTAACAGAATTTCAGAGGTCAGGTTTGGAATTTTTTATTGTAGTTGGTTTGTTTTGGATAATGTGGTGGCTGAAGCTTTATAATATTTTGTCCAAATACCACATGAGGTTAAGAAGGGAAATCTTCTATTTCTTAGGAGTAAGGAAAACTTTCCCAGAAGCTCCCAGCAGACTTATATTTTCATATCTCTTTGACCATAACTGGGTCATAAACCCTCTTTTAAACTAGTCACTGACCACAGGAATGGATTTCAATGATTGTCTCTGTGTGTGTGTGTGTGTGTGTGTTTAATTTTATTTATTTATTCATGAGAGAAAGCCAGGGAGAGAGAGAGAAAGGCAGAGGCAGCGGGAGAAACAGGCTTCCCAAGGAGGAGGGAGCCCAGTGCGGAACTTGATCCCAGGACACCCAGATTATGATCTGAGCCAAAAGCAGACGCTTCAACCAAATTAACCATCCAGGCGCCCTCAGTGATTTTCTTTGACCGATTGTCTCAGATGAAATGGATGTTGGGAGTCAACATAATGTCTGCTGTCAGTTATTACCTATTAAGTACTTAGTGAGAACCCACTTCTCTTTCAAGAAGCTTTACTGTTTAAAGGAAAAAAGAAAATGAGTGGTTAAAACAATTGATCATCAATATGGACAGTACCATAGGTACTCAGTAAGTATTGAATGAGTTAGATGAATCTAAGTAAAAAATTTTTTTAAGTTTTTTTTTTTTTAGATTTTATTTATTTATTCATAGAGACAGAGAGAGAGAGAGAGGCAGAGACACAGGCAGAGGGAAAAGCAGGCATCATACGTGGAACTCGATCCAGGGTCTCCAGGATCACGCCTTGGGCTGCAGGCAGCACTAAACCGCTGCGCCACCAGGGCTGCCCCTAAGTAAAATTTTTGGCATAGATATAATAAGTACTTTTGAAGTTCTAGGTTAGGAGAAATACATGAGTTTAGACTAGACCAGGAAGCTTGTTGAAGAAGGAGGAAAACTTGAACTTGTTTACTCAGTGTTGTCCTATTAGAATAAATATACTTTTTTCCATTGGTATGCTGGTTTAACCAGCTTGGAGAAGGGGACAGGTTTTTTTTGTAGTATTTACCAGTTTCCACAACATAAATAATCTTACCCTGGCCAATCAATATGGATAATCAATCCATATTCTGTCAATACGGATTCTGTCAATATGGAATCAATTATCTTGCACAATTACTTCTAACAGTATTATTTTTTTTTTAATTTTTTATTTATTTATGATAGTCACAGAGAGAGAGAGGGGCAGAGACACAGGCAGAGGGAGAAGCAGGCTCCATGCACCGGGAGCCCGACGTGGGATTCGATCCCGGGTCTCCAGGATCGTGCCCTGGGCCAAAGGCAGGCGCTAAACCGCTGCGCCACCCAGGGATCCCTAACAGTATTATTTTTATTTCTAACCTACTAAGATTAAGATCACATATTGATAAAAGCAATATTTAGCTTTTTTTTAGCCTTGTAGGTAATCAATAATAAGACCTAGGTTATCAATATAAGGTAGTTGGTTTTGGTGTTTTGGACAGTGGTTATGTTAGAGAAGTATAATTTTAAGATACTAATAAATCCTAGTGTTTGAAGACTTTGAGAAATGAAAAATCCTTGTGGTTAGCTTTAGGTGCTGGATGAAATGTTACTAATTCAGTTTTTATGAAGCACCAACTATATGCTCAGTGCTATAAAAACAAAAATAACTCTAGAATTTCAAGAGCCTTCCTCCTTAGTACATTAGGAAAACAATAATTGGGACACTTGGGTGGCACAGCGGTTGAGGGTTTGCCTTTGGCTCAGGGCATGATCCCGGGGTCCTGGGATTGAGAAGCAGGGAGTCTGCTTCTCCCTCAGCCTATGTTTCTACTTTTCTCTCTGTGTGTCTCATGAATAAATAAATAAAATCTTTTTTAAAAAGTCAAAGGAAAACAGTTATCAGCAGAGAACTTCCAGTGGAAGAGTGTTAAAGGCTCTTGAGTTTTAAACTGCTATAGGAACACAAAGGAGAGGACAGCTAAATTTGGGGACATCATAGAAGTGGGTATTTGAATTATACGTGGAAAGGAAATCCTGAAAGAAAAAGATCATTTCAGACAATAGGAACAACATGACCCTGATTACTAGGGGATGAAAAACCTGATATATTTCATTGCTTTTTGTTTGTGGTTATATGTGGGTAAAGCTCAGAGCGGGTAGAGTACAGAGAAAAGAAAGAAAGATAAGCCAGGTTCAGATTGTGAAAGTCCTTAAGATATTTTAAGGAGTATGGATTTCCTTATTATTAAGTATAAAACTCCTTAATATAAAAAAGATTTTAATACACAATTTTATTTTTCTACATATCTTTACCCAAAGTAGATGTTTATTATTCTTTATAATTATGCTAATTTGGGACGCCTGGGTGGCTCAGCAGTTGAGCCTTCGGCTCAGGGCATGATCCTGGGGTCCCTGGATGGAGTCCCACATCAGGCTCCTTGCATGGAGCCTGCTTCTCCCTCTGCCTATGTCTCTGCCTCTCTCTGTGTCTCTCATGAATAAAAAAATAAAATCTTTTTTAAAAAGTTATGCTAATTTGATGGGAGAGATGCTTTGTCATTTTAATTTGTGCCTTCCTAATTATTAGTGTGGTTGAATGTTATTTTAAAAATAAATCTATTGGTCACTTGTTATTTCTTCTGTGTATTGCTTGTTTTATAGCCTTTACTCATATTTCTATTGGATTGTTGATTTTTCTTAATGATTAATAGGAATGATCTATATATAAACTATAGATATTAATCCCTCATTTTAAGACTTTTTAAAAGACTACAATTCTAGCTTTTATGGCGGGTAGATTGGAAAAGGGAGAGACTGTTGTCAACTTGACCAATTGGGAGATAATTAAAATAACCTATAACCATAGACCAGAGATGGTAGAGACTTCAACTGTGGTAGTAGGGGAAGAGGAAGGCAGATTAGAGATCAAACTGCTGCCACCCAATGACTTTGTAGTGGAGTTTGGATTAAATGTCAGTGCTACTTTTAATTTAGTGCTCTTTGTAGAATATTGTCTCCCTTATTCTTTGTCTCTTTTATTGTCTCTTTTATTCTCTTTTCCTTCTGATTTTATGAAAGAAATATAAGAAAGCGTTCTATGCAGCAGAGTTTACAGTAAGGTTAAAATGAATGAGGGCCTAACTTAAGGATCTGGATGTAAAAAGAAACTGTAGATGAATATTTTTCATCTGCTCTCAGTATATGTGAATCACTTTCTAAGCCTGAATGCAGAGAAGAAACAAAAGTTTGATAGGTTTTACTAAATAAAAGTTGTTAATTTCTTTATATCAAAAAAGATTATAAATATCCCCCAAATGATCCTGCTAGACTGCAGTCCTCTCAACTAATATCTGTCTTCTCTTTTGCATTCCTTACATCACTAAACGTAAAAGTGGGGTTGGTGTCCTCCTTTTTCTTTCTCATCGCTTTTGGATCATTGTCCCTCTTCTCTAAAAGCTCTTAGATTTGTTTTGTCATTTGTCTATTTTAGTCATCTTATACAGACTCTGGGGTTACTTCTTCTCATTCTTTAATTGGGATGTTTAATTCATTTACATTTAATGTAATTATTGATAAGATTTATATCTGCCATCGAGCTATTTATTTTCTATAAGTCTTATTTTTATTCCTCTGTTCCTCCATGACAGTCTTCTTTTGTGTTAAATATATATGTTCTAGTGTACCATTTTAATTCCCTTGTTTCTTTTATTTTTTATTTTTTATTTTTTAATTTTTATTTATTTATGATAGTCACACAGAGAGAGAGAGGCAGAGACACAGGCAGAGGGAGAAGCAGGCTCAATGCACCGGGAGCCCAACGTAGGATTCGATCCCGGGTCTCCAGAATCGTGCCCTGGGCCAAAGGCAGGCGCCAAACCACTGCGCCACCCAGGGATCCCTCTTGTTTCTTTTAATATAATGTGTTGAGTTACTATTTTAGTGGTTGCCTCAGGGATTGCAGTTAACATCTTAATTTATAATAATCTAGTTTGGATTAATGCCAATTTAACTTCAGTAGTATGCAGAAATTTTGTTCCTGTATAGCTAAGTTCCCTCCTCTCTCTTGTGCTGTTATTGTCATACAGATGACGTCTTTAAACATTATGTGCCCATCACCACAAATTATAATGATTGCTTTGTGCAATGTCTTTTAAATCAGGTAAGGAAAAAAAAAGTTATAAAAAATCCATTTATATGTTTTTTGTATTTATCTACTGTGGTAGGCAGAATAATGATCCCCTAAAAAACTGTTTTACTAATTACTGGAACATGTGAATATGTTACCTTATATACAGAAGGGATTTTTTTTTAAAGCTTTATTTATTCATGATATACAGAGAGAGAGAGAGAGGCAGAAACACAGGCAGAGAGAGAAGCAGGCTCCATACCAGGAGCCCGACGCGGGACTCGATCCCGGGACTCCAGGATCGCGCCCTGGGCCAAAGGCAGGCGCTAAACTGCTGAGCCACCCAGGGATCCCCACAAAAGGGATTTTATAGATGTGATTAAATTAAGTATTTAGAGATAGAAGAGAGAGATTAGCCTGTATTATTCAGTTAGACTCAGTGTAATAACAAGGATCTTTATTAGGGAAGGAGGGAAACAGGAAAGTAAGAGAGAGAAAGATTTAAAGATGCTAAACTGCTGGCTTTGCAGACAGAGGAAGAGGCCCTGAGCCAGGGAATGTAGGCACCCTCTAAGGGAAAAAAAGCAGGAAAACAGATTTCCCCCCAGAGCCTCTACATGGAAATGCAGCCCTGCTGACATGTTGATTTTAGCCAATGAGAACCATGTCAGACTTCTGACTCCAGAACTATGGTAAATTTGTGTTGCTTTAAGCCTCAGAGTTTGTGATTTTATGTTGTACCAACAGAAGAAAACTAATACAACTATAGAGTTAACTTTACTGGTGCTCTTTATTTCTTTTGTGGATTTATGTTACTGTCTAGTGTCCTTTCATGTCAACCTGTAAGAATTTCTCTTAGTATATCTTGTATAGGAAGTCTACTAGCAATGAATTCTCTTGGTTTTTGTTGTTGTTGTTGTTGTTGTTTATATGGGAATATCATAATTTCTCTTAGTTTTTGAAGACTAGTTTTGCTGCTTATAGAATTCAGCACTCAGCCAGGAAATTGATACTCTGGTTTAGCCTTCACTTTGTGCCTGTGCAAAGCCTCAAACTCAACCAGAGGTGAGAGCTTAGAGCCATCTTGGGCCTTTTCTACGCTTGTGCTCAGCTCTGGGAATGCACACAGCCTTCTGCATGCATGTGGACTTGTGGATTCTCAGGACCATATCAGAACTTTTCAAAGCCCTTATGGACATCTCCTTCCCTAGCTTTCTTTTTAAGCTCTTTGGTAGTCTGTTATTTGCCCCAACTGTTATCCACTGTTTCAGGCAGCCATAAAGTTAAACATGTGCCTGCAGGTATTTTCAACAAATATTCCCACTACCAGGGAAAAAATTATTCATGATGAGCAAACTCTAAGTCTGGTCAAATATAGACAAACTTACAAGTGGGATCTTCCAGGAAACCACTAGAAAGGTCACATAATGAGAATTCTTTGGAAATGAGGCTTGGAAGGATCTTCAATCCTGCTCTGCCCCTTCAGTGTTTGTCAGGCTTTTCACTGTGATTGTAGGCTATTGATTTTTTCAGCCCAGAGGATGGGAATAGGGCAAGTAAAGATGCCACAAAGCTCACTGTTACCGAGATTCAATATCAGATTTGACTCTCAATATGTGATGAACTGTTTTATTCAATAAATACTCCTCAGATTGCTATAAGCCTTTGGTTAATTTCCAGAATTCTGAAAAACTTGATTCTGACGATTTTTGCCAGTTTTCTTACTGCTTGTATGGATGAGGGAATTTTCAGAGATTCTTGCTCTGCCTTTTTTGCTGATTTTTCCATCCCCCAGTCCCACCCCACCATTCTTTAAAGGTTTTAATTCCTGGCTCACAGTCACTGTCTCCAGCATTGTTCCTGGACTTAATTCTTGATAAATTCAGTGTCCTTATTAATGATCTTTCCCATGCCTTTGCTTCTTAGTTCCTGACCTCCTTTCTCCCAGTGACTTGTCCTCCATCCTGTCTCAGCTACTGCTTCCATGTCTCAGTGTCCTTGGGCTAAACTATTTTTGTAAATATAGTTTATTTAAACGTGGCTTTGCTCTGTCATTCATGTATTATCTACAGCTTCTTTCAGACTACAACAGCAGAGTTGGCTATTACAGCAGAGACCATTGGTCCTTAAAGCCTAAAAGCTCATAGACTCTGGCCCTGTCAGAGTTATATTTCTTCTGTTATCTCCATTTCAAGCATCATATTCTCCAGCCATCCCCCGCTCTTTTTGCAGCTCTTTCCCTCTAGAATCTCAACTGCATCGATTCTTTAACCTTTTGTACTGTGCATCTCACTTTTTTCAGATCTTTTCTTCCCTCCTTACCCTTACTTCCTCACATTATAATTAATTCCTTCTATAATTTTTAAATTGCTCATTGACAAAAACGCAGCTGTGGTTAAATCTAACTTTTGGCTTTCTGCATGCTTGCATGTATGCATTTAAATATGGCTGGAGAAAACCACACAACTGTTCTACCTGTTCTCACTTTTAAGTTCATGATCCTTAGCCTTAAGCCAGCCTTCAATACTTCACAGCAGTCCTACTACATTTCCTATCTATTCATACCTTCTCATCTCCTCAAACTTGCTGCATCCCTCTCCCATCCTCTCTCTCACTTTGCTTGCTGTTTCCCTGAGGGGGAAAAAATAGAAGCAAGGGCTTCCATCCATTCTATGCTAACCTTTCCATTTATTTTTACTCATATGTACCCATTTATCTGTGTCTTTGCCCATGAGCTGTTTGTGTTCCTATTTAGAACTAATCTCTTATGCACAAAATCTCTTCCTCTTGTCTACTCAAGGAGTTCACTCCAGCATTTCTCCTTTTCCTCAATTGCAGAATTACTTTTCCCCCCAGTGTATAGGATCATTCTCATCAGTACCAAACATGCGCAAAATTTCTCTAATCTTTTAAGAACAATCTCTCTTAATCGCACATCTTCATTGAGAAAGTGCCCTATTTCTCTGCTCCCTTTAACACAATTTCTCAAAAAGCAGTCTATACACCAATTAAAATTTAGACACAGTGATGGTCTACACAGCCATTTCCATTGCTTTCCTCCCTTTCTCTCCTAAAACCAACTCTAATCTGACTTTTGTCTCTGCCATTCTACAAAAACTGCCCTTATCAAAGTCACCAGTGACCTCTCCATGGATTAATGGTCAGTTCTGAATCTTTTTAAGTAATAAGTTTCTTGAGATATAATTCACATACCATAAAATTCACCTTTTGAAAGTATAGAATTTAGATGATTTTAGTATATTCACAGAATTATGCAGCCATTGCTACTGTCTAATTTTAGAGCGTTGTCATACCTCCCCTCCCCAAAAAAGCCCTGTGCCTATCAGCAGTCTCTCTACATTCCTATGTTCCCTTAGCTTTTAGAAAACATTTCTTTCCATCTCTGTGAATTTGCCTATCCTGGACATTTTATATAATGCAATCCTATAATATATGGCCTTTGTGCCTGGCCTTTTTAACTTAGCATAATGTTTTTAAGGGTCATCCCATTTTATAGGATGCATCTATATTTTGTTCCTTTTTATGTCCAAATAATGTTCCAGTGTATGGATATATATGCTACATTTTGTTTATCCATATGTCAGTTGGTGGATGCATTTAACTTGTTTTTACATTTTGGCTATTTCAACTAACGTTATTATGAACATTCATGTATAAGTTTTGTATGTTGATATATATTCTGTTCTCTTGGGTATATACCCAGAAGTGGAATTGCTGAGTCATATGGTAACTCTGTTTAACATTTTGAGGAACTGCCAAACTTTTTCCCAAAGTGACTACACCAGTTTACAATCCCACATACAGTGTAAGAAGGTTCCAACTTCTCTACATACTTACCAACAGTTTTTAATGTCTGTCTTTTTTATTTTAGCCATCTTTGTGAGTATAAAGTAGTATCACATTGTGATTTTAGTTTCCTAATGACTAGTGATTCTGAGCATCTTTTTTGTTTTTTAAAGATTTTTTAAAAAGATTTATTTATTTATTTATTCATGAGAGACAGAGAGAAGCAGAGACATAGGCAGAGGCAGAAGCAGGCTCCTCACAGGGAGCCGGATGCGGGACTCAATCCCTGGACCCAGGATCACCTCCTGAGCTGAAGGCAGACGCTCAACTGCTGAGCCATCCAGGCGTCCCTTGTTTTTTTTTTTTAAATTTATGATAGTCACACAGAGATAGGGAGAGAGAGAGAGAGAGAGAGAGAGAGAGAGAGGCAGAGACACAGGCAGAGGGAGAAGCAGGCTCCATGCACCGGGAGCCCAACGTGGGATTCGATCCCGGGTTTCCAGGATCGCGCCCTGGGCCAAAGGCAGGCGCTAAACCGCTAAGCCACCCAGGGATCCCCATCCCTTGTTTTTTAAAAAGTTTATGTATTTATTTGAGAGAGAGCAATGGGGAGAGAGAGAGAGAAGCAGACTCCCTGCTGAGCAGGGAACCCGAAGTGGGACTCAATCCCAGGACCCTGAGATCACAATCTGAGCCTAAGGCAGACACTTGGCCACTTAGCCATCCAGGTACCCCGAGTTTTAAGAATTTTTAAAATACATTCTTGATACAAGTCCTTTAATATATGATTTGCAAATACTTTCTCCCACTCTCTAATGAAGTGTCTTTTCACTTTCTTGATAGTCTTCAAATCTCATTCTTTATCTTATTTGACCTATTAACAGATTTGATTACTCTCTCCTTCATGTACTTTCTTCACCCAATTTCCAGAATACCACATTCTTCTAATTTTTTTTCTCACCTTACAGTATGCTTCACCTTGGTCTCTTTTGCATTTTATTTTTTATTTTTATTTTTTTAAAAGATTTGTTTATTCATTTATGATAGACATAGAGAGAGAGAGAGAGGCAGAGACACAGGAGGAGGGAGAAGCAGGCTCCATGCAGGAGCCCCATGTGGGACTTGATCTGGGGACTCCAGGATCACGCCCTGGGCCAAAGGCAGGCGCTAAACCACCGAGCCACCCAGGGATCCCTCTTTTGCATTTTAATCTCTCCAAACTCTAAACACTGCAGTGCCCCTGGGCTCAGTCCTTAGACTACTTGTTCTATTGCACCACTCTGTTATCTCCTCTGCTCTCATTTATATGCTGACAACTTCAAAATTATTATGTCTCATATATTCATCTGCTTTCTTGACATTTTGACTTAGATATCTGATCGGCATTTCAAATTGATTTGTCTAAAACCAGACTCTAGATTTTTTTTTTCTCAAAAACCTGATCCTCCCTCAGTCTTACTCATCTCAGCAAATAGCAATCCCATTTTTCTAATTCCTTGGGCCAAGGAGTCATTCTTGAATCTTCATCCTCTGCTTCCCCACATACAATCCACCAACAAATCCTACTGGCTTTATCTTTAATATATTTAGAATCCAAGCTCTTTTTACTACCTCCACTGCTACCAGCTGGTCCAAAACATCGTTTAACTTCTGGATTATTTTAATAGCTCTTAACTTGTCTCCTTATCTTTAGTGCCCTATAATCTTTTCTCAACATAGCAGAGTGATTCTTTCAAAACATGTCAGATTGTTTCACTCTTCTACTTAAAGCTGTGTTGTGGCTTCCCATATCATTAATAAAAACTTAAAGTTCTTATAGTCACTGACATCATCTAGCCTCTATATTCATTCTGACCTCATTTTCTCTCTCTGCCTCTCTCACTTTTTTCCTGTCATACTAACTTCCTTAATATACTTCACATACCCTAGCCATATTCCAACCTTTTGGCCTTTGTGCATGTGCTTCCTTCTGCCTGTAATGCCCATTCTTCTGCATGGCTTCAATAACTGTGCTATGCAGGGTCATACTGGAGCCAGAGGCAAAAGGAAACATAACTAACAACAATCCAGTCAGTCTTTATTTAAATTTTGATATTTTGTTCATTGTGAATTTTTGCATTACTTTTGACTTTTAAATAATATTTATTAAGATATCATTTATCTTGATTACTGAGTTTTTTTGGTACTCCTTTAAATTTTTTACACATGCGGTGAGTACTTTTTACTCCTCTTTTGCCTTCATTGCCTCACCTTGCTCAAGAAAGTAGGAATAGAAGGGAATCTCTTCCTGATAAAGGGTATTTACCATAAACCTACGGCTAATGTCATAACTAATTGTGAAAAGCTGAATGCTTTTGCCTTAGAATAAAGACCAAGATATGGATGTTTTCTCTCACCACTTCTGTCCATCATTACACTGCACTTCTATCCATCATTACACTGAAGGTGCTAGCTAGCTATCTGATAAGACCAGAGAAATAAATAAAAGGCATCCAGATTAGAAAGGAAGAAATAAAACTGTCCTTGTAGATAATATGGTCATTTATGTAGAAAATACAAGGGAAGCTACCAAAAAAGCTGTTAAATATGTGAGTCTAGCAATATTGCAAGACAGAAAATCAATTGTATTTCTATATACTGGCAATCACATTGAATTTTTTCAAATACCACTTATAATAGCATCAGAAGTATTACATAGTTAGAAGTGAACCTGACAGTTATGCCAAGTGAAATAAATCAGTTGGAGAAAAACAGTTATATGGTTTCACTCATACATGGAATATAAGAAATAGTGAAAGGGGCCGTAAGGGAAGGGGGGAAACTAAGTGGCAAAAAATTAGAGAGGTAGACAAACCACAAAAGACTTATAACTCTGGGAAACCAAACAAATGGTTGTAAAAGAGGAAGTGAGTGGGGGGATAGGGTAACTGGGTGATGGTATTAAGGAGGGCACATGATGAGTTGAGCACTGGGTGTTAGAGTATATGTTGGCACATTTAATTTAAATTTAAGAAATTTAAAAAAAAAGTTAACATGACAAGAGATCTTTAAGACATGTACAATAAAAACTATAAAACATTACTGAAAGAAACATTGAAAGTCCTAAATAAATGGAGAAATTTACCATGTTCATGAGTGGAAAGACTCAACATTGTTACAATGTCAATTCTCAAATTGATTAATAGACCAGTGAGTCCTAATTCTCAGCAGGTTTCTTTAATAGAAAGTGACAAGCAGGTTTTAAAATTCATAAGGAAGTACACTTAACACTATCTGACTTTAATTCTTATTTTATATCTGTAATGAGTACAACAGTGTGGCATGGACACTGAGATAGCTAAGTATGTGGATCAGTGGCAAAGAGTCCAGAAATTGACCTATACATAAATGGTCAGTTGATTTTTCTATAGAGGTGTAAAGGCAATCCAACAGAGAAAGAATAGCTTTAACAAAGCGTACTGGACCTATTGGATACCCATGTTCCAAAAAGTGAAGTCTAGATATACCTCACAATATATACAAAGTTTAATTTGAGATGGATTTAGACTATAAAAATTGATGGATCTAAGACTATAAAAATTCTAGAAAAAAATCGTAATAGTAGAAAGCCTACACTCTCTCTGTGTGTCAAATAAATAAGTCAATATTAAAAAAAATAAGAAATTACATTCCATTACAAGGTATTTACTTGGTTCACATAGTCTTCTTCATAAACATTCATAGAAGTTTTTTTGTAATATCCCAAAATTGGAAACTGCTCAGATATCCATTAACTGGTTTTGGATAAGCAAATTTTGCTGTACCTATGCAATAAGTTATTACTCATCAACAAAAAAGAATGCTCTATTGACACAACATGAACGAATCCCAAAATAATAATCCTGAGCAAAAGAAACTATATAAAATAGTTATATATTGTAAGATTTTGTTTATATGAAATTCTAGAAAATGAAAACCAATTATAGTGACAGGAAGCAGATCAATGTTTGGTTAGGAATGGGATGGGGAAGGCCAGGAAAGATCTGGTAGGACTGAGGAAGACCAGAATGGAGGATTAGAAAGAGGCATGAAGAAAAAACTTCAGTGTATGACTGATATGTTCACTCTCTTGATTATGGTGATGATTTCACAGATTACACATGTAACTGTATCATTTTTTTTAAGATATTTTTTTTTTTTTGAGAGCAAGCGAGAGAGCACGATTGGGGGGGCAGGGTGCAAAGGGAGAGGAAGAAGCAGACTCCCTGCTGAGCAAGAAGCCTGATGCGGAACTTGATCCCAGAATCCTGAGATCATCACCTGAGCTAAAGCAGATGCTTAACTGAATGAGCCACCCAGGTGCCCCTAGATTGTGTGATTTAAGTTTGCACTACTTATCATATATCAGTTATACCTTAACAAAGTTCATGTAAAAAAAAAAAAGGCAAAAAATAAGACTGACCATTGTAATCAGGATATAAAGCATCACATATCCTCTTATTAGAAAAGTTATTTGATGCAACTTTAATAGAAGACAGGTTAAGAAAATGTATTGAAAATGTTTATACCCTACAATTCCACTTGTTAGGAGTTAATCTTGAGTAAATAGTTAGAAACATTTTCCATTGACTTATGGAAAAAATGCAAGCAACCCAAAATTATAATTATAGGAAGCAAATTAGATAAATTCCAGTTTATCTGTATAAGGAACATTATGCAGCCATGAAAAACTATATTCTCAATAGCAGAGAAAACCGTTCATGTGAAAGTGAAAAAAAAACTGTTAAAAATTGGTATATTAGGTATGTCCAGCTTTTTTTTAAAGATAAATATAAAAATATTTACAATTGTTTTCTTTGGTAATGAGCTTACTAGTGCTTTTTTTTTTTTTTAATTTTTATTTATTTATGAGTCATAGAGAGAGAGAGAGAGAGAGAGGCAGAGACATAGGCAGAGGGAGAAGCAGGCTCCATGCACCGGGAGCCCGACGTGGGATTCGATCCCGGGTCTCCAGGATCACGCCCTGGGCCAAAGGCAGGCGCCAAACCGCTGCGCCACCCAGGGACCCCTTACTAGTGCTTTATACTTTACTTGCCTGTGTTTTAAAATATTTTACCACGAACTATTTATTATCCAAACATAACCTTAAGTAAAATTTTTAAAATAGATACTGGATCTAATATGGTTTAAAAGAACGTGTGAGGCACCTTATGAGGAGGAGATTGTTCATTCTTGGTTGGAAAATCTGTAGCTTCATGATGTTGTCCTGTGCCAGAAGCAGTGGTTGATTTTGGGAAAAGTATCTTAACAAAGACCTTGCATACTTATAAACACATTGACTTGTTTTTTGAATGTAAAATTCTAATTTCAGTGGTAATCAACTCTATAGTTGATTGTAAGGTGGAAACAATTCCTAAGAAAACATGCAAGGAGTGGTATTTAGTATTTGTTTCTTCCAACACCACCACTCCCTACCCTGCCAAAAGAAAAAAGAAAAACACAACTAGGGATGAGGGGTGCCTGAGTGGCTCAGTGGTTGAGTATCTGCCCTTGGCTCAGGTCATAATCCTGGGGTTCTGGGATGGAGTCCCTCATCGGGCTCCCCACAGGGAGCCTGATTCTCCCTCTATGTCTCTGCCTCTCTCTGTGTGTCTCTCATGAATGAATGAATAAAATCTTAAAAAAAAAAAAAAAAACTGGGGATGAATGAATGAATGATAAATAGTTCCAGAAATAAGCTTAGCAACATGCATTTTTATCATAGACTCATCATCAACTACTCATACCAAATTCATCTAAAGAGAAACCTCATCAATCAAGTTTTAAACATCTAAACTGTTAAATCTGTTTATATAGGTCATTCAAATTAATTTGATTGGTGTTTTATATGGGATCTCTTGATGTGTAATTTTGAAGTAATGAATTTTAAATTGTTTCCAAAAAGATTAGGTTATTATAACTAAGAGCTTTAAGTGCAGATTATTTAATAAGGTTATATTCAATTTGGCATACCACTTTGAACTATATATCTATTAATGCAGTGTCTGTATATAGTTTTAAAAGTTGAAAGTACAAGTTGGTTTATAATAGACAGCAGCTCCATGCCTTATCCCTCCCTCCCATCCATCCATCTCAAAGGCAACGCTTTCAAGTCTTTTAACTGTTTCTTTGGTATTTACTTCACTGTTCAAATAATAAGCTTATTCTGTTATTTGTTTTAATATTTCTAATTTATTAAATTATCTAATAACTTATTATGATGACAGATAAGATGTCGTTCTACTACAGCTTTCCCCTTTCTAATCCATCACATGCATACTACCTCTATTACACTTTTTTTCTTGCACAGTCTGTTTCTTGAATTTAATTTGTTTGCTTAGAGTTTTATATATCTGTCAGTAATTCAATCTGAGACTCTTTTATAGAAGTAGAAGTCTCTTCTTGATATGTTATAAACTTGATATTTTTTTAGTTTTTTTTCACCTTAAAGACATTACTCCTTGGACACTCTCTAAATGTGGACTGCTGTCTTTTTAGGCCAGCTGCATAGCTTTTGTCCAAGATTTATCCTTGGAATTTTCCTTCTTTGTTGGATCTTCGTCTTTCTGAATGCCATGTCTTTCTTTTAGTTTTATTTTCTTGTGCTGGAGCACATCTTTCAAGAGTAGTTTTCTGAAGAGGATATGAGAGGTAAATTTTTTGAGAATTTCACTCTAGGAAGTTTGTCTAGATATTAAATTCAAGATTGGAAGTAATAGGCTGAGCTATAAGCAATTGCCATTAGCAATTTGGGGCCTACAAAAATGGTAGTTTCATACATTCGACCTAATAGTTCTACCTTTTGAAGATATTGTATTATCTTCTTTTTATTCTTGTTATCCTGAAATTTTATTACGATGTGCTTTGGTGTGAGTTTCTTTCCATCTGTCCTAGTAGATAAGTTCTAGAAAGCTCTTTCAATCTAGAAATTTATCTGCATATTTTGTTGTTTCCTTTTTAAAAAATAAATTTCCTTTTCCTCTTCTTACTTTTACAACTCTAATTACTACAACTTCCTTATTATACTCAAATGTTTTTTCATAATCTCTTGTTCTTGTTCCATGAATGATATCTTATGTTTGATATGGTAGTTTTTTAATTGTTTCTTTTTTCCTGCTCCCTGTATTGTCTCTATTTGCTATGAGTTCATTCGTTGTTTAGTTTCAACTCATTAGGATTTTATCAAGTATCTTGTCAGTCTTGATTATCTACTTGTATTTAAATGTGAGATATTACAGGAGTGCCTGGGTGGCATAGTCGGTTAAACATCTAGCTCTTGGTTTTGGCTCAGGTCATGATCTTGGGTTATGAGATGGTGCTGCACTTAGGGCTCTGCCCTGAGTGCAGAGTCTGTTTAAGACTTGTCTCTCCTTCTCCCTCTGCTCCTTTTCCCTATACCCCTCTCAAATAAATAAACAAATGTTTAATAAATAAATAAATAAATAAATAAATCTTTAAAAAATAATAAAAGTGAGACACTACAGTCCTTTTTTTAGAAGCTTTGTTTGCATTGATGGGGTTTGTCAATTGGTGGGTTATACTATAGGGGTGACTGACCATTTTCGTGGGAGTCATCTAACTGCCAGCATCTGTAGCTCCTTTTGTCTTAAGCAAGTCATTTTTCTTTAAGAGGAATCCACTAATCTTCCTGCTCTTACAGAGCCCAGTAGAGGGAACACCAGTGTATTTCTCTGGTGCTCTCTGTGTTCTTTATTCCTATTGTCAGTTGTGCTTGGTGTGGGTGAGTACAGAGCCTGGATAGCCAACATTATCCAGAAAGTAAACCTTGAGACTTCAGCTAGAGTCATGAAGGATAGGGTAGGGAGATGGGAGGCTGTGTTGGATGGTAGAGATAGTCTAGAGGTCTGATGGTATCTTTTAAAGACTATAGGCTGATCTTTCTGAGTTTTATCGTCTTTTTTTAGAAGTACCTGATGCTACTAAGCTTTTCCTGAGTTTTGAATGTTCTTTCACTTCCAGCCTATAGATTTAGGTCTATTACAGGTTTCGGTTTTAGCTTTAGCTTCCTTTGGTCTGGTAGTTCATTTTGAGGGGTGCTGGTTGTCTGCTTTATCTCCTACCTACCTACACTACTTCCCACAATCTTTGATTTCTTAACTTTTAGGTTGGCTGGCTTGAGGAGGAAGGGAGTTAGAGACGCCTGCATGGCTCAGAATCTGCCTTTGGCTCTTGGTCTTGTTCCCAGGGTTCTGGTATTGAGTCCCGCATCAGGCTCACTGCTTCTCCCCCTGCCTATGTCTTTGCCTCTCTCTCTGTGTCACTCATGAATAAATAAATAAAATCTTTAAAAAAAAAAAAAAAAAAGGAAGGGAGTTAGAAATAACTTGAACTGATAATAGGTGTCAGCAGCATTTTCTACCACAGCCTTTAAAGGAATGCTGGGTAGAATGATGACTGTATTGAAACAGAACAAAAGGCAGCAAAAGTCTTGAGTTTAGTGAAACAAAATAGTTCTCAAGTTTTTTAGGACCACCATTTAATGCATTTTCATTAGTTGTCTCTAATTTTAACCTTTCCCATATATTGGAAGCAGAGAAGCAGCTATAATGTAGCAACTTACGCTTCTCTCTTTTGGCTCCAAAACAGAGATGTTTATCTTCAAGATAATTTCTTTTCTTATAGCTTTTTTTCCCCTATGAATGACTATCTCTGTGTGTTGTTTTCTAGAACAGGTTCCAGGACAGTGCTTTGCTGTTTATTTGGTATTTTATGAGAAGCTACTTTTCAGAACAGAGAGTGATATAATTTAACTTAAAGGATGGCAAAGTCTAAAGGAATTAGTTCATTGTTTAGAGCAGCTGAAGGAAATAGCAGTCCATTGTTCTCCAAAGTGTGGATCTTTGCCACCCACCAGTTGTTGAAATCTCAGCTTTGTCTTTGTACACATTTCAGTGTCTTAAGGGGTTTGCGGGGTTTTGGAAGGAGGCTATCTTACCATCATCTTTTTACATGGAGTGACTGTTACATAGATAAATGACACTATGTCAATCCTGTCAGTGCCATATTTTCAGCATTTACAGAAGGGACTCGGTAAACTTAGTTACATAAATGCTGAAATAACTACCAGGTTCTATGTATTAGAACTTATGTAGTCAGAATGCCTAATAACAGGGATGAAACATCAAGGTGCTGGAAAGCTGTAATTGTTTTCTTGCATTTGTGCAGAGACTAGTAAAAGTTACCCAACTTAATTAGATCCTGAAAGTCATTCATTTATGCATTCGTTCAAAAAATAGTTATTGAGTACTTCCCATGACCAGGCATTGTGTGCGAAGGCCCTGAGATAGAGTGTTGGTGGAGGGGATACCCTTCTTCATACAATTTCTAGTTTATCATTGGAGGGAGACATTATAAAAAGTCATTTTGTGTAAGGTAAATGCTACAAAGGAAAAGTATACCTTTGAGATGCTATGGAAGTAGACTCTGTAGGTTAATTTTTTAGAGAATTAATGTGGTTAGTAGAATCTCTACTACCTAAAGAGGTCATCAGGAAAGCTTGGCATGTTTTCTCATTGTAACAACGTATAGGCACTAGATAATAAGGAATAGTTTGCCTCTGGGTATGATTTACTTTTTTCTCTTAGTTTTAAACTGTTTCAAGAAGAACAATAAGAAGAATACCTGTACCTGTTACCCATCTTAAGAAGTAAAGTATTAATAGCATTTTAGGTTTAAACCTTCTATGTGACCCTTTCCTAATGAGGCTCACCTGCTCCTTCCTCTTTACCTCCCACTGATATTTTATATTAATCATTCACCTGTTATCTTTATATTTTTTTCCATTTGTATCACTAAGCAATCTTTCTTAGTTTTGCCTGATTTTGTTCTTGATTTTAATGGGATCATTATGGGGGTGCCAAGTAGGCTTTAATGGGCAAAGCACGCATCTCTTGATCTTGGGTTGTAGTTTCGAGCCCCACATTGAGGGTAGAGATTACTTTAAAAAGAATAAATGGAATCATTATGTCATGATTTTTTTCCTTTGTCCCATGTTGATATGTGCAGTGTAATTTTATTCTCACTGCTTTTAGTATTCCACTGTATGTACATGTACACATAGTTCATGATTCATATGAAAATATGTGTCATCAGTCAATTGAGGGACATTTGGGTTCTTTCCAACATTTTTGCTATATAAACATTGCTCCTATGAACATTGTATGTTTTCCTGGTGTACATGTACAAGGGTTTCTCTGGGGTACAAATGTAGGAGTGGAGTTGCTACATAGTAAGATGTGCACATCTTCTACTTTACCAGGTAAGGCTAGTTTATGAACCAATAATTTATCCTTAATCAGTACTTGGTATTGTCAACTTAAAATTTTTTGCCAGTAGGGTAGGTGCATAATATTGTCTTAATTATAGCCAACAAGTGATTAAGGACAGCGTGAGCATCTATCAGTATGTGGTATACTGAAATCTGTCTTTTCTTTCTCTTATTCTTTAAGAGAAACAACCTGAAAGAGGAATATAAGGCTGGGAGTTTAAAAATTCTGAGCCCTTACCTCTAGGTTTATAAAGTACAAAGTATCACTTCCTGAACACTATGAAACAAAGACAATGTACTAAGATAAGATCCTTCTAAATATATGTGAATATAGACTTTCCTGCTAAATAGGAAATCTAGTCTTATTAGGATGGTAATGAGATTAACTTGGTACTTTGCTGGGGTGCCTGTGTGGCTCAGTAGGCTAAGCGTCCGGAGTCTTGATTTTGGCTCAGGTCTCAATCTCCAGATTGTGGGATCAAGCCCTGCTTCAGGCTCCATGCTGGGTGTGGAGACTGCTTATAAGATTTTCTCTGTCTCCGTCTCCCTCTACTCTCTTCTCCCTCTCTTTAAAAAAAAAAAAAAAAGAAAGAAAGAAAAAAGAAAGAACTTGGTACTTTGCCACATGGCTTGAAATACTGTATATGAAATAAGAACTTAGAATATGACCCTTTTTTTCCTGTAGGAGATTAGAAAAGAAATTCTCTGATTTACTGCTAAGTAAACCTTTAGTTTGAGGGAGAACAGAAAGATTTGCTGTGAGTCTGTTGGTGGTTACACACAGAACGATGCACATAGTGAACTTTTACTAGGAGCTTCTCTTTAGACTGGTGGAATTAATTGGACGTTGATTTGAGGACATGAGGTAAACAATGAAGTTGAAAAGCATGTATTTCTGCCACATGTACTTGTTAGAAATATTAAAATAGTATTTCTCTTCTGTATTGGTCTCTTCCTTCCTCCTGACAGTTGTGATTTGGTTTATTTAGTTTCTTGCTAGTTCTTGGCATGTATGTGCCTGCTCTCTCACTCTAATCTTTTATTCAAGCAGATCAATCCAGCTTTCAGGTTAGAAATCCATAGATCTCTTCTGGCAATCTGAGCAAAACTTACAAGGAAAAGAAACATTACTAGGCTCTGGAACACTAGAACATTCCAACATAGGCAATTTTAATATTTCCTAGATTGAAAGAAGAGATCTCATTGCCTGAGGGATAAATGCATCTGAATTATTTTACTATGTGTTTTAATTAAAATATACATATTTCTGTGGAGCTCAAAAAAAACCTCTTCTGACACCTGTCATGCTTGGACCCTAAGCCTGATGTCAGTCCAGAGGCATTGTGTTTTAGGTGCTGCCTTTATCTTGTTCAGATCATTTTGAAGAGGTTCCTGGTTGGCAGTGTTTAATTTTTGTACTGCAAATGCTTGCTGAATGGAGAGATTTTCATTTTGATGAATACCCTTGTAATAAAGCTCAAGTTAATAACAGTGGTGTTAAGGATAGCTGCCCCGAGACAGTCATGCCAGATTGGATTTAGGCAAAAATCGAATTTAGAGAAAGACTAAAAACCTAGCATTTTATTAATCTTGTAAGGAAACTGAGGCCAAGAGAGCTGAAGTGACCACAGCTAATGTCTAGAAATCTTAAGGTGCTAGACAACTAAGGAACAGAAGCCAGGATAGCTTTCTTTGCAGAATTAAGGTCTGCTTGTTACAGAGGACAGAAGAGGGAACAGATTGAGGGAGACCTTCCTGATCTGTTTTAAGACAGCTAAAGTATTTGTGCTGTAGGCATTTTCCCCTTATTAGAAATCTGTCCCACCCATTTGTTTTTTCCAAAGGTTCCTTCTCAGGCGAGTGATTAGCCAAATGCCTCATTGAAGTGGAGATTAAGTGCTTTCTTTCTGACTCCTTAGAGAATTATAGAATTATTACCAACTTGTCACCTGCTGACCATTTTTATCTGCTTGAGGAAACTGTGGGCTGGTGGGTTGTGCAGTTTATTCTACAAGAAGGGGAAGGATATACAGACTGCTGGAGATTATGGCAACCTCTTTCTCAGATTTAATAGTGCAAGAAAGATAATGTTTCAGCTACTCATATAGAATAAGTGGTTTATACATCAGAATGTCCTTTGGGGACTTTCTCTCCTGGGTTTGCTCTCTCTCCCAGCTTGCTCAGATGAACACTAGCAAGTTCCATTTTAATTCTTCTTATGGAGCCCAGTTGTAGAGTAAATATAGGAATTATGGAAGCTGCACTCACCTTATGTGCAACTGTTCCAACCTGAAATAGGGATGGGCTCAAAAAACTAAAGAAGAGAAGAACTCAACTTAATTTCTTAAAGTAATGATTTAGTAGCCAACTCTTGGCCTGCTTTTAGCCCGGAAAAAAAGCTCCTGTGTGGCTTTGAAACTTTCTAATCGTTCTGAAGTAAGGGTCAGTGGACAAAGCCCATCTGGAGGATCCCTAGGGCATACTTTGTGTGTGTGTGTGTGTGTGTGTGTGTGTGTGTGTGTGGTTTTATTTTATTTTTATTTTTTTATAATAAATTTGTTTTTTATTGGTGTTCAATTTACCAACATACAGAATAACACCCAGTGCTCATCCCGTCAAGTGCCCCCGTCAGTGCCCGTCACCCATTCACCCCCACTCCCCGCCTTCCTCCCCTTCCACCACCCCTAGTTCGTTTCCTAGGGCATACTTAATAAAAACAGAAACTGCAGCAGCAGCATTTAACATTTATCAGGCTCTTGTGCCAGGTAACAATGCTAAATGCTTTCATATGATATTTCATTTAATTCTCACAGTAAATCTGTAAGATATGTTCTAGTATGATTCCTGTTTTACTAATGGGAAGACTGTGGTTTAAAGAAGTTAAATGACTTGCCTAAAATTGCAACAGCCAATAGTGGAGGATCTTTTTGAACCCAGGTTGGCTGTCTTCAGAGTCCATTTTTCTTAATAATCTCCTACTTATCTTCACCCTTTCCTTCTGTCTGAAGAAGTCTTTCTTTCCTTATCCATTCTTAAACCAAAATCCTCCTCTGTTACTTACTAAACAGTCTGTATCTATGGATGTTTTCAGGGATATTCTTTTATATGAGATTTTCTTTTCTACAAGGTTAAAATTATAAATAAAATGGTTAAGGAATTTTACATATTGGAAACAGACCCAGAAATTTAAGAGTCTTGTTCATTATAAAGATTTTGTCAGGAAAACTCCTTTTAAACGGCTCTTAATGGAATTCACAATGAAAGCTGAGACTGATAGATCCTGGTGAAAAATTAATGTGGTGGGGGATCCCTGGGCGGCTCAGTGGTTTAGCGTCTGCCTTCGGCCCAGGGCATGATCTTGGAGACCCGGGATCAAGTCCCACGTCAGGCTCCCTGCATGGAGCCTGCTTCTCCCTCTGCCTGTGTCTCTGCCTGAGTGTGTGTGTGTGTGTGTGTGTGTGTGTGTGTGTGTCATGAATAAATAAAATCTTTAAAATAAAATTAATTAATTAATTAATTAATTAATGTGGTATGCTTGATCATACTGGTTATGGTAAAGGCTAAAACATTATTCAGGTTTACTAGAAAGTCAAAGAGCCACCAGAAGTTGGAGAGAGAAAGAAAAAACACATACTGCTCATGGCCCCATTAATTTATGAACTTAAATCTTTACTACCTGCCAGCTGCTTGCTGATTAGAAATTTCCACTCCCAACCAGTGCTCTAAAAAAAATCTAGCCTTTTATTGCCCTAACCTGCAAAGGATTCAGACTCTGCCCAGTATTCAGGCTCTGGGATCTGAATTATTTGAATCTTACCTATGGCTAAATATAAGGTCATGTGGGACTCCTGGGTGGCTCAGTCAGTTAAGAGTCTGCCTTCAGCTCAGATCATGATGCCAGCATCCTGGGATCAAGTCCACATTGGGCTCCTTGCTCAGCAGGGAGCCTGCTTCTCCCTCTGTCTGCTGCTCCCCCTGCTTGTACGTGCTCTCTCTACCTCTGACAAATAAATAAAATTGATAGATGATAGATAGATAGATAGATAGATAGATAGATAGATAGATAGATAGATAGATTTGGGAGGGGGGCATGAGATTAGACCCACCATATATAGTATATGTTGTATGTCAAATTTTTTATATAGTTGGGTTTTGAGTAGTCATTTGTAACCCAGAAAAGGAATCCAGAAATTAGTGTAGACCTCCTTAAGATAAGAGCAATTGCTATAAATGTCAATTTACAGGGTTGTAGTTAGAGAGACATTAAAAACAGAAAATGTTATCCTTTAGGGATAAAGACAAAATAAGTTCAAAGTAGAATACTTTGAACATTCTTAGTAACACCTAAAAAATGTCCTGAGGAGGGTAAACAAATTACCCTGGAAAGGTAGGCAAAATTATAGACGTTTTTTTTTTAAACTTAGCCTGTCTGTAAGTTGATAAAATAGTGTGTATCAAAAGCCTTAAAATATATATACTCTTTTATGCACTGTTCTCATATGTAGGACTTTAGCCCTGTGAAAGTAGTGAAACAGGTATAAGAGATTTAGCCATTAAGATATTCTTCTCAGCTTTGTTTAAACAAGTGAAAATACAGCCTAAATATCCACCTGTAAAGGATTGGTTAGACAAATTATGGTTTGTTTATTCAGAGGAATTCTATTCAAAGATTTAAAATTGTTTTAGGGGCCCCTGGGTGGTTCAGTCAGTTAAGCATCTGCATTTGGCTCAAGTTGTGATCCTGGGGCCCTGGGATCAAGCCCCACGTCAGGCTCCCTGCTCAGTGGAGAGCCTGCTTCTCCCTCTCCTTCTGCTACTCCCTCTACTTGTGCTTGCTTGCTCTACTCTCTCTCTGTCAAATAAATAAAACCTTTAAAATAAATAAAAATTTTTCAAAATTGTTTTGAATTAATTGCTAATTGATACAAAAATGATCACGATACAGTGAAATCCTCATAATATGGCCTTTTGCAATCTGAAAATTCCAGTTGGTCTTCAAGAGAGTATCCGTATTCAAGAGTAATAAAAAAAAAAAAAGTAATCCAGAATGTTCTGATGATCCAACTATAATTTATTCCTATAGTAGACCTGGATGTTTGTTGCCTGGCCACAATACTACTATTGTGGTGGAACTCCTTAATTATTCAAGTATTTTGTTTGAAGAAGATGCAAAAATGTAATACTTTTTTTTAAAGATTTTATTTATTTATTTGACAGACAGAAAGGACAAGCAGGTGGAGTGGCAGACAGGAAAAGGGAGGCAGGGAGAGGGAGAAGCAGGCTCCCCGCTGAGCAAGGAGCTTGATGCAGGGCTCCAGGGTCCTGGGATCATGACGTGAGCTCAAGACAGCCGCTTAACTGACTGAATCACCCAAGTGCCCAGAAAATGTAATACTTTTTAAGAACAGGAGAGGTGCAAAGGGTTTTAAATCATGAACAGGCTTATTAAGCATGTCTTCACTTTCTAAAAAAATGAAATACTCTATCAACAGCTTCTAATATTTTAGAAGAAATTGATGCTAAACCCACTCCAGAGCCAGGTGACTGGAGAGACCTTGTGATTGCCCATCTTACTAGTTTCTAGTAAGATGCCTGGGAGGGAGACAGTTTTCCTATAGGAAAGAAGAATGCTAGGCAGAGCAACTTTTTTAGTTATATGAGAGCTACTAAATTCCCTTTTTAAGATAAACTAATAGAAATCAGCCCCACTCTTACACAGTGTGTCTTTTTGGAGAGACAGTGACTACTATCAGTAGAGAACTGACTCTAGTCCCATAGTGCTTATTTTTCTAAACTATTGGATAAGAGTTCTGTCCGTAGACCATACCATTTCATGATTGATATCATCATAACTAAGTCATCTGTGAACTTAGTGGATAATACCTGGCTAGCTATTCTAAAGCTGCCCATTCCCTGGGCCTCTTAAGCTTCTAGAATCAGCAGACTCAAACATTTTTCTATGGGTGTATCTGGTAGTATGAAATGAAATGTAGGCCTCAAATATATACCAAGCTTTTTCCTACCTTAGGGGTTTGTATGTACTGTTTCCCCTGCCTTCATTCATATCCCCAGGTTCTCTGTATCTTCTCATCTTTTAGGTCTCAGCTTAAATCCAATCTCTTCAGAGATTCCATCCCTGACTACCCAGCTCACATGGTTCTCTTATCACTGCCCTGTCTATTCCTTAGTAGATTTCCAATTCCTATTTATTTATCAGTCTCTTTTACTATTCCATGTGCAGTGTCTAGCACAGAACTTACACATAGAGGGTATTCAGTAATTGTTTATTAAATGATTGAATCTTTTGTATCTGTGGCTTGAAGAAAAACAATAAAAAGCACTATTTGGGCCCTTCCGTTAGCCTTATCCTAACTACCTTAATTGCTCTCACACCTCCATTGACTGAACATATGGCATGAATCCTGAAAAGAGAGGAAACTAAAAGCTGTACTTAACCATTATACTGATAATTATCTCAGGCATTTTTGAGTTAATATTTTATTACTTCTATTCTTCAGCATGTCATGCCTTGTTTTTTCTTTTCTCTGTGACTTCTCACCTACCCACTTGACTCTGACTCAGATTCCTCACACTAAAAGGGTATATCAAGAAGTCAGATGGCCCTGGGAGCAGAGGAGGAAGGATGGAATGACAGGGGCTACCAGAAATCTCCTTCAGGACTCTAATCACTCTAAGGTCACCGTTTAGAGTCTGGAATGAGAGGGACTTTGAGTGCCTCTTTTTCTTGCTCAGTGCCCTCAACTTGAGTGCTGAGCTGGCAGGCGGGCACCTTTCCTCCTCAGTTACTGTCAGAGCAACATGAAGGTCAGGCAGAGAGAGACAAATGAGAGCAGCTCAGGGAAAGGAGGTTACCACGGTAACAAGCAGGCGGGACTGCTATTTGGAAACAGGCCTAATCTTTCTCCTTCTCCCTCCTTCCCAGCACAAGAAGATGGGTATTGTTTAGCTGACCTGCATCCTTGGGGTGGGAACCATAATCCCTTTCTGACAGTTCCCAGTGACACTGGAGTGAGCTGCTTTGCATTTTAATTTGATAAGCAGCAGCCACAGTTTTCTCAGAAGTGCGGGAAACATGGCTTTTTCTGGCCCTGTTCCAGGTAGGATTCTGGTTGCCACAGAGAGAGGTTTGGGATTGTTGTTTATTTCCCAACAAAGATTTTGCATATTTGCACATGCATGAAAGATGCCATTCAGTTCTCAACAGCTAGAATCAAATGAATATAGGTAGTTTCTAACTTATGAATATCTGCCCTACGAAGGTCATAGAGATGTTTGTGTAGAACTGCCCATTTCCCTAGGTCTTAGCAGCTACCCAGCTGTTGGGGGCCAGTCCTATTGCCCAGTGACCTCTACAGTGGATGTACTTAGTTTCCTTACCTTTCTTCCTCCTCCTACTTATATGCCCCACTGTTGCTGCTCTTTTTGTGTATCTGTCCATTTCCTCATCAGCCTCAGCTCCTTTTCTTATAAGCCTAAACCTGGGGCACCTGGTTGGCTCAGTCAGTTGAGCATCCTCATCTTGGTTTCGGCTCAGGGTTGTGGGATCAAGCCCGTCTCTGCTGGATATTTTCTCCCTCCCCTTCTGCCCTCCACACCTGCCTCATACTCTTATCTCTAAACAAATAAAATCTTTTAAAAATAATAGTAATAATAAAAAAAAATAATAAAAATAATAGTAATAAATCTAAATCTTCACATATGTAAATATCTCTCCCTTTTCCTTTAAAATAAAAATAGCTTTTTAAAAAACCATAAATTCAAAAAAAAAAAAAAAAAACTATAAATTCAGGGATCCCTGGGTGGCTCAGCAGTTTAGCGCCCGCCTTTGGCCCAGGGCGCGATCCTGGAGTCCCGGGATCAAGTCACGTGTCGGGCTCCTGGCATGGAGCCTGCTTCTCCCTCCTCCTGTGTCTCTGCCCCCCTCTCTCTCTTTCTCTCTATCCTGAATAATAAAAAAAAAAAAACTGTAAATTCTAAATATAATGAAAAATCAAATGTTGAAAAATTTAAAAGAGAAACTAAAAATTACCAAGATTCTTACTACCCAGAGATGACTGTAAGAACATCCTTTCAGATCTCAGCTTCCACTTCTAATATCTGATCTACATATTGTTTAAGAATCAGATATACTTAATGTAGACAACAATTTAACATTAATAGGCTAATCTAGTACATGCTGTGTCGAAACCTTCTGTTCACTCAAAAATATGCTGTGGATATCTGTCCTTGATGATAGAGATCTCTGCTATCATGGACATTTACATTGTTTCTGGGCTTTGCTTTTTTTTTTTTTTAACTTAGCTATTAAAAGCAACACTGAAACAAATTATATATCCTACATTTTTTTTTTAAGATTTTATTTGAGAGAAAATGATGTGAGCAGGGGTGGTAAGGAGAGGGAGAGGCAGACTTCCCATTGAGCAGGGAGCCCAATGTGGGGCTCGATCCCAAGACCCTGAGATCATGACCCGAGCCAAAGGCAGATGCTTAATTGACTGAGCCACCCAGGCATCCTGTCATACATCTTTGTGTGCCTGACCTGTTATCTTCTTCATGTAAATTTTAGAAATGGAATTTTGGTCCAAAAGAGCACATGCAATTTACATTTTGTACATAGTGCCAAAGTGCCCTCCACCGAGTTTCTGCCAACTTACATTCCCAACTACAACAGAATACTTGTTTTTTTCCAAACTCTTGCCAGCTTGAATATTGGTTCAACTTTTTCATCTTTGCCCGTCAGATATGTGGAAAATTATATTGTTTTCATTAGTATTTATATATTATTCTGACATCTCTCACATTGTGCTCTGAAGACCAACCTACTTCTTAGAATACTGGCAACTGCGGAAAGTTTAAAAGAAAATAAAAAAAAAAACTAATCTCATTCTTCTTTCTTTAGCCTCTCTCCAGATCAAAACTAAAACTTGTTTTTTCTTTTCTTTTTTTTCTTTCTTTTTCCAGTATGGGATACCATCCACTTGAATTTAAGGTCCAGAGACTGGGATTTTAATCTGTTTGGTTTTTAGTGTATCCTGAGCACTCACTTAGAATAGTGCCTGGCATGTATTAGGTGCTCAGTAAATATTTGTGGAATTAATCATCTCCCAACTACCTGAATCTGAAATTCTAATCATGTCTGACTCCTTTACTGATTACCTACATGTCTGATATCTCATGAAGTCAGGTTGCTTGTACATCCTGAATGTCTCTTGACTCCTTCCTGTCATCCCCCTCTTCCTGACTTACTGGGTTTATTGTAGCAGCAATCTATCTTGGAGCCCTCCTTTTCTCTTTTAGTCTACTCCCTTCCATTAACTTTATCTTTAAATATTCAAATCTGATAACATCGTTTCCTTGTTTTAATTCCTTAGCAGTTTCTTTTTTTAAAGATTTATTTATTTGAGAGAGAGAGAGCACAAGCAGGGGGAGTAGCAGAAGTAGAGGGAAAAGCAGGCTCCCTGTTGAACAGAGCCCGACATGGAGCTTGATCCCAGAACCCTGGGATCATGACCTGAGCTGAAGGCAGGCACATAACCAACTGACCACCCAGGCGCCCCCACCCCTTAGTAGTTTCTTAATACCTAGAAAGTTAAATCCAAATTTGACTCTCCTTGTACTCTTTATTCCAATCAAATCAAGCAGCTTGTAGTTCTTTTAATATATTGTATTTGTTCCTGCCTATGCAGTTGTTCCTTCTGCTTGGAGTGTGCATTCTTCTTTTCTTGGGAAACTCTTACTTATGCCTTAGGTCCACTCCAGTATGAAGTCTTCTTTATTTCCTTTGGCAATCACTCCCTGGGCAGGGTACTTTCAGCCTTTTGTTCATCTTTATTGTAATTATATTTTTACCAATCTGTCTTCCCATCTAAAATGAAGTTTTACGGGATCCCTGGGTGGCGCAGCGGTTTAGCGCCTGCCTTTGGCCCGGGGCGCGATCCTGGAGACCCGGGATCGAATCCCACGTCAGGCTCCCTGTATGGAGCCTGCTTCTCCCTCTGCCTGTGTCTTTGCCTCTCTCTCCCTCTCTCTGTGTGACTATCATTAAAAAAATAAATAAATAAATAAAATGAAGTTTTACAAGCAAAGACTTAAACTTTGTATTGACTCTATAAGTAGGGGATACATCTGTTTTTCTGAGCCTTATAGAGTTGTGTGATTCTCTGTTTTATTACTTTGTTGAATGGATTTGTATTAGAATAAGAACCATGTTTATGTATAGTGGTAAAAGCAGTAAAAATTTATAACTAGAATATAGTTACTCTTAATTGTTGGGTTTGACTAATGCACCACCTTGATTAAAGAGATTTTTTTTTAAGATTTTATTTATTTATTCATGAAAGACCGAGAGAGGTCTGTCCATTCCATGCAGGGAGCCTGATGTGGGACTTGATCCCGGGTCTCCAGGACCACACCTTGGACTGAAGGCGGCGCTAAACCGCTGAGCCACCCCGGCTGCCTGATTAAAGACATTTTTATTTTTATTTTTTTTAAAGATTTATTTATTTATTCATGATAGAGAGAGAGGCAGTGACACAGGAGGAGGGAGAAGCAGGCTCCATGCCAGGAGCCTGATGTGGGACTCGATCCCGGGACTCCAGGATCGCGCCCTAGGCCAAAGTCAGGCGCCAAACCCCTGAGCCACCCAGGGATCCCTTAAAGACTATTTATTTATTTATTCATTCATTCATTCATTCATTCAGCTTTCTTTTTTTATATATATATTTATTTATTTATTTATGATAGTTACACAGAGAGAGAGAGAGGCAGAGACACAGGCAGAGGGTGAAGCAGGCTCCATGCACCGGGAGCCTGATGTGGGACTCGATCCCGGGTCTCCAGGATCGCGCCCTGGGCCAAAGGCAGGCACTAAACCACTGCGCCACCTAGGGATCCCCTAAAGACATTTTTAAAGATAAGAATTCTTTCCAATATCATAGTACTCTGATGTCTTTCGAAGTTATGATATTTAAGAAACTTTCTGTCCCTTGAAAGATGAATTGCCCTTCTTAATTTCGGTAGGATTTCATGAGCCCCATATGTTATGGGTGTTCTACAAAATTCTAAATTTCATATAGTGTTGTTATTTAGTATTTGGGGTTTTGTTGGTCTTTTTTAGTAGAGCTGAGCTAAGCAGTAGTTGTTAAAAAATGAAATAGAGTTTAGCAAAACTTGACTGCATTATGACAGATGTTTCAGTCTCACCTCAGAGGATATTTATACTGAAAAATCAGAACCATATTCAACTTTAAGCAATAATAAAAATAAGGATTTACCAAAAGTAATGTGCAAACCTAAATCCAAAAATGGATTAAAACTCTTGAACAGAGATGCCTGGGTGGCTCAGCGGTTAAAGCATCTGCCTTTGGCTCAGGTTGTGATCCTGGAGTCCCGGGATCGAGTCCCACATCGGGCTCCCTGCAGGGAGCCTGCTTCTCCCTCTGCCTGTGTCTCTTCCTCTCCCTCTCTCTGTCTCTCTCATGAATAAATAAATAAAATCTTTTTTAAAAAAACTCTTGAACAACTTTGTTCTTTTTACAAAAGATAAGTTTGCTTTACCAGAAGACTACGAAATAGCAAGTATCCTCTTCTTTGAAAGAGCATCCTGAGTTTTGACAGAGTGCAAGTGTCCAAATCCAAATTAATCATATTGGAAAATATTGAAAAAATTTGTACATGGAGTCAGAGATCCTGTTGTGTAGGGAATCCTGGCAAATGGGAGAGAACCAGAGGAGAACATTAGACAGGCAAATATCCAAATTTTCAAAATTACAGATCATTAAACTTACATTGATCTTTAGCAAAATCTAGATAGTTTGTGAGTCACTTGTACTCTCCTTCCTGATCATGACTAAGATTCTTCAGAGGAGCATTGTATAAAGGAGGAAAGTATACGTTTCAGAGTCAGACATACCTTGATTCAACTCCTGGACCTGCCACTTAATATTTGGGTGATTATGGCCAAATCAATTAACCTTCCCAGGGCTCTGTTTTCTATCAAACAAAGCTATCATCTACTTCATAGGGGTATTAGGCGATTTAATGAGATAACATATGTAGAACTCCTGGCACATAGTAAACTTGTAATAAATTCTAATTCTCTTCCCTTCACCACTTTATGCTTTTCTTTACCCAGTGCAGTCAGTTTAGCTTCTTAGCTTCTGTGCCTTACCCTTTCCTGCAATTTCAACTTCTTACTAAGATTATTCAACACCAGCCCATTCTCTTCTTGAAATAACATTTTCCTTTGACTTCTTGTGACACCATTTAGTTTTGGTTCTCACCTTCTTTAACCCACGCAGTCATGGGTTCTGGAGCCAAACTGTCTGCGTTTGAATTCTAACTTTATCACTTAGTAGCTGTATGACCTTGGCCAACTTACCTAACCTGTTTAGCCTTAATGCATTCATCTTTAAGATACTATGAATGCCACAATGAGATACCACTTTACTCCTGTCAGAATAGCTAAAATTAAAAACACAAGAAACAACAAGGATACCAGTAATAAGCCTACTTAGGATGTGGGAAAAAGGGAACCCTCATGCACTTTTGGTGAGAATGCAAACTGGTACAGCCACTGCAGTAAACAGTATGAAAGTTCCTCAGAAAATTAAAAATAGAATTACTGAATGATCAAGTAATCCCACTACTGGGTATTTACCAAAGGAAAATTAAAATACTAATTCAAAGAGCTATATGCACCCCTATGTTTAGTGCGGCATTATTTACAGTAACTAAGATAAAGAAGCAACCTAAGTGTCCATTGATAAATGAATGGATAAAGAAGCGCGCGCGTACATACACACACACACATTTGCATACAATGGAGTATCACTTGACCATAAAAAAGAATGAAATCTTGCCATTTACAACAATAAAGATAGACCTAGAAGATGTTATGCTAAGTGAAGTAAGTCAGAGAAAGACAAACACCATACAACTCACATGGGATTTATAGGAAACAAAATGAACAAAGGAAAAAAAGGCAAAAAAAAAAAAAAAAAAGACTCTTAAGTACAAAGAACAGACTGGTCATTGCCTGGGGTGGGAGTGAGGCATAAAATAGGTGAAGGGGATTAGAATATACTATCTTGATGAGCACCGAAAAAATATGTGGAATCATATTGTCCACCTGAAACTAATATAACATTTTATATTAATTATACTTGAATGAAAATAAATTTTCATTTAATTTCTTAAAAGGATATACTGTATTACAGTTTTAATTACCACAGTGGATGGTTTTGAAGAATATATATAAAATGCTTTGAGGGTCATCTGGGTGGCTCAGTTGGTTAAGCATCTGAATTGGGCTCAGGTCATGATCTCAGAGTCCTGGTATAGAGTCCAGTGTTGCCTACCATCGAGCCCAGCATGGAACTTTGCACTTAGCCAGGAGTCTGCTTTTCCCTCTCCTTCTGCTCCCCCACCAAGACTTATCACTTGCCATAATACCAGTCTTGCTACTGTGGTAATTATTTAATATTTCTGAATGAAGAAAAGAATCCAGAAAACATTTGCTTATTAGAAACCAAATTAAGTCCTTAAGCAGGGTACTGTAAATTTGCTTTTACAAATACAGTTGTTGGGTAGGTAGATTGCAGTACCTTAATTTCTTCAGGGTATTTGAAAAAGCCTGGTATAATATTCTCTCGCTCTCTCTTTTTTTTTTTTTTTTAAGATTTTATTTATTTATTCATGAGAAACAGAGAGAGGTAGAGACATAGGCAGAGGGAGAAGTATGCTCCCTATGGGGAGCCTAATGTGGGACTTGATCCCAGGACACCATGATCATGACCTGAACTAAAGGCAGTCACTCAACCCCTGAGCCACCCAAGCATTCCCTTTTATGATATTCTTAATGACGTCAGCGAAATGTAGACTGGGTGGTGATACAGTTGGGTGACTTTATAGCTGAGTGAAGGGCTATATTTAAAGAGTATTGATTACTTGCTGTTTGTCAGCTAGGATGGAGGTGGTATACCACAAGACTCTGCCTTTGGTCTAGTCTTGTGCAACATTTTTATTATAACTTCCATGACTAAATATAAAATAGGCATATAAATTTGTGGGTGATACATAGTGGTCAGGACTTTTTCAGTTGTGATGGAAACCTTGTTCAAGCTAGTTTAAACAAACAAGGAATTTTTTGTTCCCACAAATAGAGTTCGTTAGTTTCAGGCAGGGGTTCAAATAATGTCATCAAGATTCTGTCTTTCCTCATTTCCCTATTCTCCTTTCCTGTGAATTGGCTTTATTCTTAGTTAAGCTTTTGTCATGTGTTAGTAGAAATGGATATTGGCAGTTCCAATTTTAATTTCATTTTTCCAGCATCGGGTACCAGAGAAGAATATCTATTGCCTGTGGAGAACTTACTGTATTTTATGTAGAGTTCTGCCCACTCCTGTAGTGGTATGAGATTAGGGGAGTGGAATTTTTACAGGAAAGAGAAATTCCTCTACCAGAAGAAGAAGGAAAGGAAAGCATGATGAAAAGTCACAACTGAGGACACCTGGGTGGCTCAGCGCTTTAGCGCCTGCCTTGGGCCTAGGGCGTGATCCTGGAGACCCAGGATCGAGTCCCGCATCAGGCTCCCTCCAGGGAGCCTGCTTCTCCCTCTGTGTCTCTGCCTCTATCTTTGCCTCTATCATGAATACATAAATAAAATCTATTAAAAAAAATAAAGTCCTAAAAAAAAAAAAGGCGAAACTGTGCCATGGCAAACCACTACAGATAAAGAACTTAAGCACTATATGTCTGAGTAGAAATTGACAATGTCATAAGAGACTGGAAAATGGAACTAAATTAACAAGATATTGTTATTATTATTAGCAGCAGCAGCTAATATTTATTGTACTGTGTCCTGGGCACTGTATATTAAACACTTTACATTCAGTTAATTGCTACAATGACCATATGAAATATAGGTACTCTTGATGTTTTTATTTTACAGAGTAAAATAGAATCAGAAAGATTGCATAAAGTGTCCTTGGTCACCTGACTATTAAATAATAGAGCTGAGAGGGGCACCTAGGTGGCTCAGTTGGTTGAACTTCTGCCTTCAGCTTGGTCATAATCCTGAGGTCCTAGGATCGATCTCAGCATTGGGCTCCCTGCTCAGCGGGGAGCCTGCTTCTCCCTCTCCCTCTGCTTTCCCCCCCACTCACACTGTCACTTGCCCTGCTCTCTCACTCTTTCTCTCCAATAAATAAATAATCTTTTTAAAAAATAGAACTGAAATATCAACCAGTACATCTTTTAGAAAGATGAGCGTATGAAGTTTAAAATCATTATCTAGGGGATCCCTGGGTGGCGTAGTGGTTTGGCGCCTGCCTTTGGCCCAGGGCACGATCCTGGAGACCCGGGATCGAATCCCACATCAGGCTCCCGGTGCATGGAGCCTGCTTCTCCCTCTGCCTGTGTCTCTGCCTCTCTCTCTCTCTCTGTGACTATCATAAATAAATAAAATTTAAAAAAATTAAAAAAAATAAATAAATAAAAAAATAAAATCATTATCTACATTTTTGTTACAAAAAGTAACAAAATTGTTTATAAACAAAATTTGTTTTATAACAAATAAGTTATAAAACAGTATATATAGTACACAGTCATTTTGTCTAAAAAGAATTAAGGGAAGTTACAAGCAAGCAAATACATATGCGTTATGTTGGTTGCTTCTGGGAAAGGAAGCTAAGGGTCAGGAATGAAAGACAAACTTTTTGAAGTTTAAGTAGAAAAGATCTAGAGAGTTTTAATGAATATAAAATTCATTTTTTAAAAAAGATTTTATTCATGAGAGACACACAGAGAGAGGCAGAGACATAGGCAGAGGGAAAAGCAGGTGCCCTGCGGGGAGCCCGATGTGGGACTCAATCCCTGAACTGGGATCATGACCTGAGTCAAAGACAGATGCTCAACCGCCAAGCCACCCAGGTGTCCCTAAAATTCATTTTATGTTGTATGAGCTTTGAAGAGTGACTTGACTATTAGAATAACTAATAATGGCAATCATTTGAGATTGCCAAAATACTATATATTGCTAGGTACTTGACCTATTAAATAATTTAATCTTTTAAACCACTCCAGTAGAGTAAGGATTATTTTCTCCTCTCATATAGGTAGGTGGGGATGGAGTTTGAATAAGGTTTTTATGACTACCTGTTTTGGAAAATATTTCACCTTGAGTGGTTAGTTAGATGGTCTTTAAGATTCTTTTACATTATGATGTTATGATTTTTCTGCGTATATTCTTTTAGGAACATACACCTGATAGAGATGAGATGCTAAAGTATGAACCTGCTCTTTAGGAACCCAAATCCGTTTTTGCTGCTCAGGGTGCTTTCTTTAGAATGAATGACGTCTCATTGGAATTACCCACTGTTACACAAAATCACTGGCTATTCTGTGACCTTCTAGGACACAAAATTACCTGGGAGACACTTTGGCAATGAAGCCTATCTAAGCAGATGGCCATTTCCCGCTTGGTTCAACAGTGGTAAGGTGTCCGTAATCAGGAGTTAATCTATATTGCACGGTACCCTTCATACCACTTTGAAGGTTTATCTCTGTAATACCTTTAGTTTAAAAAGCATAGACAAGATAGACTTGTGTAGGAAATGATGGCTCCCGGTTAATTGAAAACCTGTTTTAAAATTCTTTTAGATAATGGCTTAACTTCTGAACTAGTAAGCTGTTTTTCAAAGAATTCTTATCCTTGGCAATTTGAAAACAAATAGGCACTAGAAAGACTGATTTCCCCTCCTCCTACAATGGTAAAGTCAATTTTCTTTCTAATAACCATCGTTCATTTGTCCATTTCCTAAACCATTAGCTGAACTCTTCATTCTCCCAAATGTTTAAAAATACCCATTGCCCAATAGCTGAAATTTATTATTACCCAACTGGTAAACATCCTTTACTTACAAAATCCTTAGTCTGTGGATCCTAGGAGCATGCTTTCCTACTGCCCTCTAGCTAATAATGTTGCCTTCATGTCTCTTTTTCCTTCACCATCACTTCAAAACTGCCCTGTTGTGGCAGACTTGTTTGCCCACTAAACAGGCAATCTCAACTTCCTGGCTACTAGAATCTCAGTTTTCTTCAGGAATCAGATGGGCATATGGTTCTGGAGAACCTGATCACTTCTTCAACCCCAGAACATGAAACCTGATTTGTTCTCGAAATATATTTTTTAAAGATTTTATTATTTATTTATGAGAGACACAGAGAGAGAGAGAGGCAGAAACACAGGCAAAGGGAGAAGTGATGTGAGACTCCATCTCAGGACCTCCGGATCACTCCCTGGGCTGAAGGCAGATGCTCAACCACTGAGTCATTCAGGTGTCCTTTGTTCTCAAAATATAATCCTCATGGGCAGCCCCGGTGGCCCAGCGGTTTAGCGACGCCTTCAGCCCAGGGTGTGATCCTAGAGATCCAGGATGAGTCCCACATCAGGCTCTCTGCCTGGAGCCTGCTTCTCCCTCTGCCTGTGTCTGTGCACCCCACCCCCATCATGAATGAATGAATGAATGAATGAATGAATGAATGAATGAATGAATGAATAAATAAATAAATAAATAAATCTTAAATATATATATAAATAAAATTCTCAGACCCCCTAGATACCTCTGGGAGCTTTTCAGAGGTTCTGCTAGGTCAGAATTATTTTCATAATAATAGTAAGACATTATTTGCCCTTTTCACTCTGTTGACATTTGCACTAATATGCACTGATAGTGCAAAAGCAGTCGTGGGTAAACGGTTAGTATCTTGGCGCACATCAGATAAGTGGCAACAAATTGTATTACTGGCCATCACATTCTCCACTGCTGTGACGTTACAGTAAAAGTAAAAATTGTAAAGCATTTGAGAAGGTTTGGTATTAATCTTATTTGAATGTTTGGTAGAATTCACCGGTGAAGGTATATGGTCCAGGACTTTTTTGTTCATTGAGAGTTTTTTAATTATTGATTCAATCTCTTTAGTAGTTATTGGTCTGTTCATACTGTTTACGTAATCATGATTCAGTCTTGATAAGTTATTTGTTTTTAATCCATTTCTTCTAGGTTGTTCAGTTTGTTGGTATATAATTAGTCTCAGAGGGATGCCTGCGTGGCTCAAAGATTGAATGTCTGTCTGCCTTTGGCTCAAGGCGTGATCCCGGGGTCCGGGGATCAAGTCCCATATCGAGCGCCTCGCAGGGAGTCTGCTTCTCCCACTGCCTGTGTCTCTGCCTCTCTCTCTCTCTCTCTCTCTCTCTCTGTCTCTCATGAATAAATAAATAAATAATCTATAAAAATAATCTTAGAAGTCTCTTAGACCTTTTGTATTTCGGTGATGTCAGTTGTAATATGTCGTCTTTTATTTCTGATTTTATTTGAATTCTCTCCTTCTCTTTGTCTCTCTGTCTCTGTATGTCTCATAAGTCTAGCTGAAGTCTTACCAATTTTGTTTATCTTTTCAAAAACTACCTCTTCGTTTCATGGATCTTTATTGTCTTTTTAGTCTTTATTTCTGCTCTAATCTTTGTTATTTCCTTCCTCTCCTAACTTTGTACTTCATTTGCTCTTTTTCTAATCCCTTATAGCTTCTAGTTCCTACTTGTTTATTTAAGACTTTTATTTTATTACTGTGAACTTCCCTCTTAAAAATGCTTTTGCTGCATCCCAGAAATTTTGGTATATTTACATTTCATTTGTCTCAAGGTATTTTTTTTTTATTTTTCTTTTCACTTTTTCTTAACCCATTGTTTTTTCATGTTGTTTAATCTCCACATATTTGTGAATTTCCCAGTTTTCCATTTGTAGTTGATTTCTAGTGTCATACTAGTGTACTTGGAAAGATACTTGGTAAGATTTCAGTCCTCTTAAATTTATTAAGACTTGTTTTGTGGCCTGACATATGATCTCTCCTGGAAAATGTTCCATATGCCCTTGAAAAAAACGTGTATTCTGTTGCTTTTGTATACAGAATGTTCTGTATATATCTGTTAACTCCATCAGGTCTAAAGTATTATTTAAGCTTGGTATTTCCTTATTGATTTTCTGTGGAATGATCTATCCACTGATGTAAGTGGCATAGTAAACTCCTCTACTATTACTATCTTGCTATCTGTTTTTCCCTTTATGTCTGTTAATATCTGCTTTACATGTTTAGGTCCTGTTCCTCTGTTGGCATAAATATTTACAAATATTATATCCTCTTATTGGATTGACCTGTTTATCATGTAATGCCCATCTTTGTCTCTGTTTTAAAGTCTGTTATACTTAGGGAGGCTATGACTTTTAATCTTAGAGTTGTAAGTTCGAGCCCCATGTTGGGCATAGAGTTTATTTTTTTTTAAGTCTATTTTGTCTGGTATAAGTATAGCCATTCCAACATAGAGTATCTTTACCAATCTTTCACTTTGAATCTATGTGTTCTTAGATTTTTTTTAAGATTTTATTTATTTATTTATTTATTTATTTATTTATTTATTTATTTATTTATTTATTTATGAGAGAGAGAGAGAGAGAGAGAGAGCACAAAGCAGAAGGAGGGGCAAAGGGCAATTCCAGAACCCCAGGATCACACTGAGCCAAAGACAGACATTTAACTGAGTGAGCCACCCAGGCGCCCCTGTGCGTTCTTACATTCAAAGGGAGCTTCTTATAGGTAGCATATAGATGAGTCTTCTTTTTTCATCCATCGAGCTGCTCTGTGTCTTTTGATTAGAAAATTTACTCTACTTACATTTATTTATTTATTTATTTATTTATTTATTTATTTATTTATTTATTTAAAAGATTTTGTTTATTCATGAGAGACACAGACAGAGAGAGAGGCAGAGACACAGGCAGAGGGAGAAACAGGCTCCATGCAGGGAGCCTGATGTGAGACTGGGTCCGGGCCTCCAGGATCATGCCCTGGGCTGAAGGCGGTGCTAAACCACTGAGCCTTGGGGGCTGCCCATAGTCTGTTTACATTTAAAGTAATTCTTGATAATTCTTAATTAATACCATTGTGTGTCAACTATGCTTCAATTAAAAAAATACAAATAATTTAAAATAATTATTGTTAGGTATTTATTGCCATTTGTTAATTGTTTTGTGGCTGCTACTGTAGTTCCTCTCTGTTCCTTTCTTTTACTCTCTTCTTTGTGGTTTGATGACTTTCTTTAGTGGTATACTTATATTGCTTTCTCTTTCTCTTTGTGTATTTACTGTAGGTTTTGTTTTGAGGCTACTGTGAGGCCTATCTATGTAACCTATATCTATAACAATCTATTTTAAATTGATCCCATTCTAAAGCTTAACATTTTTACTCTCCCCCTACCCAGGTTTTGTTGCTGTTGTCACATTTTGCATCTTTTTAGCTTGTGTATCCCTTAACTAATTATTGTAATCACAATTATTTTTCCTACTTTTGTCTTTTAGCCTTTATATTAGCCTTATATATGATTAATCCACTACCTTTTCTATTTTTAGAATACTATTTTAGAATACAGTTTTTCAAATTCATTTTATGGGGCCAACATTACCTTGATACCAAACAAGGACACCACAAGAAAAAATTATGGGCCATTATGCCTGATAAACACAAGTGCAAAAATCCTCACAAAATATTAGCAAACCAAATTCAACAGTTCAAAAGTATCATATACTATGATCAAGTGGGATTTATTCCAGGGATGCAAACATGTTTCAACATCTGCAGATGTGTTATAAAACACATTAACAAAAAGAAGGGTAAAAATTATAATATGATCATCTCAGTAGATGCAGGTAAAGCATTTGACAAATTCATTATCTGTTTATAATAAAAACTCTCAACAGAGTGGGTATAGAAGAAACATGCCTCAACATAAAAAAGCCTATATGTGCCAAGCCCTTAGCTAATATCATACTCAATGGTGAAAAGCTGAAAGCCTTTCCCCTAAGATGAAGAACAAGACAGGAATGCCCACTGTTACCTCTTTTTTTTTTTTTTTTAATTTTTATTTATTTATGATAGTCGGGGAGAGAGAGAGAGAGAGAGAGGCAGAGACACAGGCAGAGGGAGAAGCAGGCTCCACGCACCGGGAGCCCGATGTGGGATTTGATCCCGGGTCTCCAGGATCGCGCCCTGGGCCAAAGACAGGCACTAAACCGCTGCGCCACCCAGGGATCCCTGTTACCTCTTTTATTCAACATAATAGATGAAGTCCTAGCCAGAGCAATTATATAAGAAAAGAAAAGACATCCATATTGGAAAGGAGAAAGTAAAAAAACTGTCACTATTTGCAAATGACATGGTATATATAGAAAACCCTAAAGACTCCATTAAAAAAACTGTTGGAACTAGTAAATGAGTTCAGTAAAGTTGCAGGATACAAATCTATTGCATTTCTATACACTGATGACAAAATATCAGAAAGAGAAATTTTAGAAAACAATCCCATTTACAATTGCATCAAAAAGAATAAAATAGGACTAAATTTAACCAAGGGGGGGTGAGGGACTTATATATTGAAAACTACAAGACATTAATGAAAAAAGTTAAAGACACAAGTAAATGGAAAGTATTCCATGCTAATGATTTGAAAGACTCAGTATTATTAAAATGTCCATACTACCTAAAGCAGTCTACAAATTGAGTGTAATTGCTTTCAAAATTCCAATGGCATTTCTTATGGAACTAGAACAAATAATCCTAAAATTTGTATGAAACCACAAGAGACTCCAAATAGCCAAAGCAATCTTGAGAAAGAAGAATGAAGCTGGAGGCATCAAGCTCCTTGATCTTAAACTCCGTTAAAAAGCTGCAGTAATTAAAACAGAATGGTATTGGCATAGAAACAATAGATCATTGGAACAGAATAGAAAGCCCAGAAATAAACCCAGGCATATATGGTCAATTTATGACAAAGGAGCCAAAAACATACAGTGGGGAAAGAACAGTCTCTTCAGTAATTGGTGTTGGGAAGATTGGACAGCCACATGTAAAAGAGTGAAACTTGAACATCCATCTTACAGCATACACAAAAATTAACCCCAAATGGATTTAAGACTTGAATGTAAAACCTGAAACCATAAAACTCCTAGATGATAGACAACATAGGCAGTAAGCTCTTTGACATAGGTCTTGGCAATGATTTTTTTGAATCTGACAACAAAAGCAAAAGCAATAAAAGGAAAAATAAACAAGTAGAACTATATCAAAATAAAAACTTCTGCATAGCAAAGGAAACCATCAACAAAATGGAAACACAGCTTGCTGAATGGGAGAAAATATTTGCTATATATATATATTATATATATATATTATATATATATATAGTCTGTTACTTTACATACACACACACACACATACGTATACACTTTACAGAGAGAGAGGGAGGGCTAATATCCAAAATATAAGAAGAATTCATACAACTCAACAGCGAAAGAAAGAAAGAAAAGAAAAGAAAGAAAAGAAAAGAAAAGGAAAGGAAAGGAAAAGAAAAGAAAGAATCCGTTTAAAACTGGGTAGAAGATCTGAATAGACATTTTTCCAAAGAAGACATACATATGGGCAACAAGTATATAAAAAGATTTTCAACATCGTTAATCATTAGGGAAATCAAATCCACAATGTTATCACTTCAACACCTATTAGAATGGCTATTACCAAAACAATAAAAATTAACAAATATTGGTTAGGAAGTGGAAAAAAGTTCACTGTTGGTGGGAAAGTAAATGGGTGCAACCACTATGGAAAACATATGGAAGTTCCTCAAAAAAATGGAAATAGAACTACAAAATGATCCAGCAATTTCAGTTCTAGGTATTTATCTGAAGAAAATAAAATCACTAAAAGATAAAAGTACCCCCATGTTTATTGTAGCATTAGTTAGAGTGGCCAAGATAAGGAAACAAGCTAAGAATCCATGAATGAGGGAATGGATAAAGAAGACATGGTATATATATATATATATATATATATATATATATATATATATATATACATACAGTGGAATATTATTGGGCCACAAGAATTAAATCTTGCCATTTTCATATGTCAACTATACTTAAATAAAAAACAAAAAATCAGCCATTAAAAAAATGGTGGGGGGGATCTTGGCTCTTAAGACAGAGAAAGACAAATACATGATCTCTCTTATATGTGGGAGTAGGGGTGGCAGAAATGAGTGAAGGAGGTCAAAAGGTTAAAAAAAGTCTTTAAAAGCTAGTTTCTCTTTAAAATATCTTTTTATATATATTAAATCTCACCTCTTGAATACATGTCATTTTATGTTGTATGTGACAAAATGGGAAGTACACATACTGCTGCATGCCAAAGTATGATATTTTTCTCTAGGTAAAGTACTTTTGCAATTGAGTTGCAAGCTGACCTAGTCACTTATATTATGGAATGTCATTTTTACTTGAAAGAACAACTGACAGAGTATAGGTATTCAGAGTTGGGTATTTGGCAGATATTTTCTTAAAAGTAAATGAAACGAGCCAGTTACTCCAAGGAAAATAATTGACACCATTTGTTATTAATGATAAAATACAAGCTTTCAAGCAAATATTGTAATTTTGGAAAATTTGCGTCTGCTCCCCCCACCCATTAGTTTGACAGCCTACCAGTTTGTAAAGGGTTCTGATGAGCTCAGAGGCAATATGACTTTTTTATATTAATGGAATGTGTCAGTATTTGAAAGAGCTGTATAACTCAGTGAACCAGTATTTTCCAAATGACTAATATATGATGTTGAAAATCATGCATGGGTAAAAGAAGCATTCAAAGTACTAGACAGACCAATGGGTTGTAATGTAACAGAGTACAAAAAGTTCATTGATACAGTTTCAGATTCCACATAGCCACTAACCTTTAAGAACTATCATTTGTTCAGTTTTGGTGTCCTATCAAAGAATAACCACAATTATCTGAAAAGGATACATATATAAAATTTGTGTGAGGCCGGTTTTCTTTATATAGTTCAACACATTTCACCAACAGATTGAATGCAGAAACAGACATGAGAATCTAGCAGTCTTCTATTAAACCAGCCATTGAAGAGATCTGCAAAATGTAAATCAATGCCACTGTTCTTTTTTCCCTTTTCTTTTGAAAAAGTATAGCTATTTTTATTTAAAATGTTACATATATTCATATATAATAAGTTTTTAAATGTCATTTAAAACAAGTTAATGCTTATCAATTTTTTTCTTTTTTTTTTTTAAAGCTTTTGTTTATTGATTCAGGAGAGACAGAGAGAGGCAGAAACATAGGCAGGGGGAGAAGCAGGCTCCCTGTGGGGAGCCCAATGCAGGATTCCATCCCAGGACCCTGGGATCAGTCTCTTGAGCTGAATGAAGGCAGATACTCAACCACTGAGCCACCTAGGCATCCCAGTTTTTTTCTTTTAAGTTCTAGTATGATGAATATCAATAGATCTATTTCACATCAGAGCTCTTTGGGGTCTTCAATTTTTTGTTTATCTTTTAATTTTGAGATAATTAATAGTTGTAATAAATAATTCAGAGAGATTTCATGTACCCTTTACCTAGTTTCCTCTAATGGTAACACCTTGCAGAGGTATAGTTCAGTATTGCAACAGGGATATTGACAGTAATGCAGTCCACCTATCTTGTTAAGGTTTCCTCTATTTTACTTGTGCTCACTTGTGTGTGTGTGTGTGTGTGTGTACGCATATTTAGTTCTGTGCAATTTTATCATGTGTAGGCCTGGATTATTTCCCACACAGTCAAAATACAGAACAGCTCCATTACTGGAGCATTAAGGATCCCTTGTGTTGCTCTTTCTAGCCGTACTCAATTTTTCTATCTCCCACCAACCCTTCTTCCTGACAACTACTAATATGTTCTGTGTGGCTCTAATTTTGTCATTTCAAAAATCTTTAGTAGTTTTATTTTTTTAATATTTTATTTGTCTGTTGTTTGTTTATGAGAGAGTGCATGAGCAGAGGAAGGAACAGAGGGGGAGGGAAAAAGAATCCCAAGCATACTCCATGCTGAGCATGGACTCCAACGTGGGAGCTTGATCCCAGGACCCAAGATCATGACCTGAGCCAAAACCAAGAGTTGGAAGTTCAACCAACTAAGCCACCCGGGCACCCCTCAAAATCATTAGCTGTTTTAGTACATTAGAATCTTTCACTTTTAATTTCTAGTACAGTAAATATCAACTGATAAATCCTATAAAAATCAAAGCTCTGTAAGATTCTCTGTTTTTAAGACTATGAAGGTTTTCCAAGACCAAAGTATTTAAAAACAGCTACCTTGAAGTAGGAAGAATCATTCCTATTTCTCCTTCCCAAGCTACTACAGAACAAGATGTGGTTTGTGATGCCTCAATTCAGAATTCTCATGTTATCTAACGGGACCGTCAATATAAATGATGATTAGGTTCTTTAGTACAATTTGTCCATCCATGATATAGGTTAAATTGAGACTCTTCAGGATCCCTGGGTGGCGCAGCGGTTTAGCGCCTGCCTTTGGGCCCAGGGCGTGATCCTGGAGACCCGGGATCGAATCCCACGTCGGGCTCCCGGTGCATGGAGCCTGCTTCTCCCTCTGCCTGTGTCTCTGCCTCTGTGTGTGACTATCATAAATAAATAAAAAATTAAAAAAAAATTGAGACTCTTCTACTGACATCTATGATTCTGAATGATTCAAAAAAAGGCTTTAGCTTTCTGTTATATTCACCTTATTTTGTCTGTGGGTTATTTATTTATTTTTTTTTTTCTGTTTTTGTATCCTACGGGGTAAGAAAATGGAGTTAGAGATGACCATCTCCAGTCCTGACTTTTTAGGAAAGGAGAATGTGAAAGGAGGTAAGAATTGTGTTCAGGAAAGGAAATAGTATAGCCAAAGAATGAATTTTTCTCATTCTTTATTCTTGAAAAGCTGATTCTAGTGCTTCCCTTGGAACAATACAGAAATGGGAGGGATCATCAACCTTCTGTGGAAAAAAATAGTTTCAGAGGTAGTACCTAGGACCCTATCATCACTCATCAACTGCAAAGTTAATAGCTTTGCTGAAGGACAATGTGGTGAATTTCAAGAAGGCAGGAGATTATGGAGTGAGAAGACTTAGAAGAGCAGAATAGATGCTTCTTTCAGCAAAACCTTTGTCATAGTATGGACAGTGCCACGTGATTTGTGTTATGCACTGATTTCATTTATGATATTTTTTTCTTCCTTTGTTATACTTCCAACATAATATATCCATCCCCACACACTGGAAAGTTAGACAGGCTTAAATTATTAGGGTCTTTTGATCTGCTATCTCCTCCTTACCAGAAGAGGTCTTTCGGGTTTGAGCCTGAGATTCTATAGGGATCATTGCAGGAGAACTCCTTATGGCCAGTCTTACAGTCTTCAAATTGTATGTTCACTTGCACTTGCATTTTCTATAGAAGTACAGACTGGAGCAGCTTCACTGCTGACCTTGACCAGGCGCTGATTGGCTAAAATTGAGTGCTAAAGTAAGTCTTCTGTGAATAATAGTATGTAGCTTCAAAGAACTGTTGGATGGCTGGTTATGGAGCAAGCTACCGTGTCTTTCTTTTTTGCTTTTTCTTCCTTGCCTTCTGCTACAAGATGTCTTGGAAATTAACCAGAGTTACAATCAAATTCTTTTTCAAAGCAATCTTAAGTGAAATCTGGAAGTTCAGCAGACCTGCAGCCTCTGCTTTCTTTTCCCTTCTTCTTTTCTACCTTCCTTCCTACCAACAGTCAGGGTCAAAGAGTGTTTGAAAAGGAGGTGATTTCCTCCTTCACTAATATTTAAATGTTGTGGGGGTTTTTTTGTTTTGTTTTTGTTTTGTTTTGTTTTGTTTTTTAGATTTTATTTATTTATTCATGATAGTCCCACACAGAGAGAGAGAGAGGCAGAGACACAGGCAGAGGGAGAAGCAGGCCCCATGCAGGGAGCCCGACGTGGGATTCGATCCCAGGTCTCCAGGATCGAGCCCTGGGCCAAAGGCAGGTGCTAAACCGCTGCGCCACCCAGGGATCCCCTGTTGTGTTGTTTTGTGATTTACTTGGAATATTCTGCATTCTGTCAAGAGCTTTAGCTTTATGGAATGGAGGAATTCAGATTTCTCCCTCCATCCTCATTCTATGATTTCTACCTGCCGGGCTCTTGCAAACAAGCAATTACTGATCTTCAAGGATAAGCAAAGATAATCTTTAAGAAAATACAGTACACTTATTTTATCTCAAAATCTCAGTCAATAGGAAGCAGTTCAAATAACTGAGGATTTTTTTTCTCTGTATTTTAATTTGAGAGACCAATAAATTGATAAATGGGGGATGCCTTGGTGGCTCAGCAGTTGAGTGACTCTTAATTTCTTCTGGAGTCATGATCTCTAGGCCATGGGATCGAGTCTCCCATCAGGCTCCCCACTCAGCAGAGTCTGCTTGGGATTGTCTCCCTCTGCCTGTCTCCCCCACCCTCTCTTTCTCTCTCTCTCAAAAAAAATAAATAAATAAAATTGATAAATGGGATTTTAAATAAATACTTGTTCTTCTTTTTAATAACCCACCATAAGGGTACCTGGGTGGTTCAGTTGGTTAAGCATCAAACTCTTGATTTCGGCTTGGTTGTAATCTCAGGGTCATGAGATTGAACCCCATGCTGGGCTCTGAACTGGATGGAGCCTGCTCAAGATTCTTTGTCTCCCTCACCCCCTCCCCAGCACTCACTCTCTCTCAAAAACAACAACAACAAAACCCCACAACAAAAATTTTGTGAGCCAAACAAGTTTTTTAGGGGAGTACCTACATGTTTCATCCATGAATCAGGAACCTAGATTATTGTTAGCATTGCTGATGCTGAGTCACTGTAAAATCTTGAAGGACATTTGAAATTATCAAAAAAAGAGAACATAGCTATTAATGTATATTTGATGACATTCTGCTTTCTATATAATCTTCTCTGATCATTCTGAATATATCTGAACATTTATCTAACCATTATCTCCGATTATCTTTCATTCTTGGATAAAAGGAGTTTCTTAGAGTTATAGCAGTTGTCAGTAGAGCAGTCTTCCTCTCCACCTTTTGACTGTGAAGGTGAAGATATCAGACTCATATTTGTGAAGGGGAGGGGGAAAGATCTGTCCCAAACATTTCTTTGCTACATTTTCTATCCCCCCAAATTATGTTGCAGCCTTGAAATTTTTCTTCCATCAGTTCCTCTCATGTGTGGGAGGCAGCTGAAGTCAGTGTATAATTACTTCTTGAGGGGAGATTAATGGCTCTGGCCTTTCTTTATTCTCTCCAGTCCTCATTTCTGTGTCACCTGCCTATCAGCACTTAGATCTCTAATAGGTGCTATTAAGACTAATATCTAAAGGTGAATTGAAAAGAAGTATCATTAAAAAATAAAGGACATGAACTATTGGGAAACTTACGATATTTCCATTTTTAAATTCTCTCTTTTCAGGTTTTTCTTTTGTTTTGTTGTTTTATCTCCCTATTCAGTGAGTCCCAGGAGCCCTAGTGGCACTCCTTGGCATTTCAGAGACCAAGAATTGGCCCAGCTTTTATGGTTGTTGTAGCTATTAAGATATTTAATGACCTTAACTTTTTATATTCCTGTTACTTAATTTTCCCTGCTGGCACCAGTCTCTTGACAATTCCTGCTTTTGTATCCTAGGTATATGGAAAAGGTGGCAAAATAAGTCCTTTTCTGATTTTTATCCTTTCCTGGAGAATGGTAAATGAAGCTGTTCCAGTGAATAGTAGAATATGAAATCCCATAAAGCCATCTAGGTTATTAGATGAATATCACAGAGCTGCTTATTATGCACTATGGCTTAATGTAGATTATAGACGTGACCAAATGATAATTAGCAGAGCTTGAGCTGTAATTAAACATTATTGTGCTGCTCTATGATTTCTCCTCAGATTTCTGTTGCAAAGTAGGAAACCGAGTGGTTCTAAACCCATAGGTGGATTTATTTACTTCTTCCCACCCCTCAAAAAATCTCTTTTAATTAACTGACTAAATAAAGTCATCCTCACACAGAGATCTTGAATTCTACTTAGTACCTCTGACCAATAAGAGTAGTTTGCTCCGTATACGTGTTAATCAGCTTTGTATATTAATTCTGTTTTTCTATTTAATCATTTCTGCTAAGTTCCTTCTCTGTACATATTCTGTAGCAGGATTTAATTTGGCAAACTGCGCGCAACAAGAGTGTCTCTACTTACATCTTAGACGTTTTCAGGATCTGCCGGTACAGAACTGAGGGCTTGGTTTTATTTACAGTGTTAGTAGCTTCCCTTCTCCTTGGCCTCCCAGAGACACTGCATAACCTAGCAGGAAATGAAACCAGTTCTAGATACAGCTGTCCTTGATGCCTGAGAGAGAGAGAATATATGTATATAGAGAGAGAATATATGTGTATATAGGGAATATATATACATATGTAAGTCCCCAGGGAGAGAGAGAGTGTGTGTGTGTGTGTGTGTGTGTGTGTGTATAATATATATATATATATATATATATATATATCCTCCTTCTGTGTTTAGGATTGCTGTCTCATCAATGGAACAGGTTGCAACAAGACATGCTCAAGTGAGGTAGTCAGAAAGTTCAGAGGAGTGACTTAAGGTTCAGGCCAATCTGTCCAAGAAAGAAGACCTTGAAGGAATTTCTCTTGCTAGTAAAAGAATGATATAAAAAAGACAACAAACTCTAAGCAAAGAAAATGCATATACTGATTGTGAAATTGTTTTTGTCTCAGGTCTTCCCCAGGAGAAAAAATACAAAACAGAGGTGAGGCCAAGAGTAAAGATGATCTGTGTACTCTGTATCTAATTTTCTCTTTTTAGTAATTCTCAAGGGTAAAATCTCCAGGAAACTTCCTTCCAAAGAGATATAAGCAACCTTCTTGAAGAGTTCCTGAAAGAGCTTGATGATTAGACTCAGATTTCAGCTATACACAGGGGTAGTAAAGAGTTGAGCTTATGTTTTCTGTTTTTACTTTCTGATCTGTGCATAGAAATTTTAAAGGTCTTTCAGGGACCTACCACATCCCAAGAAGGTTGCCAAATTAAATGATGAATGCCTGATTTTCAGAAGTGCAAAAAGAAAGCAAAAATGCCTGTTGGCATTGACCATAATGCAGAAAATTCATTGTATGGGTTTTGACTTCCATTTCATTTTATAAAAGAGGTGGAGTTAGGGACGTATGGGGAGGGGGATAGGAGGTGGATGCATGCCAACAAGCAGATAGGGATAATGTTTTGACAGCTTCTCAGGTACCAGAATTCATCAGAATCTATGTTCTAGGGGATCCCTGGGTGGCTCAGCAGTTTGGTGCCTGCCTTTGGCCCAGGGCGTGATTCTGGAGTCCCGGGATCAAGTCCCACATCAGGCTCCCTGTATGGAGCCTGCTTCTCCTCTGTCTGTGTCTCTGCCTGTGTCTCTGCCTGTGTGTGTGTGTGTGTGTGTGTGTGTGTGTGTGTGATGAATAAATAAATAAAATCTTTAAAACAATCCATATTCTAGCATTCAGTGGAATCTGGCAGTGATGATTCACAAATAACTGTGACTTCTAAGCCAAAAAATGGAGAGCTAACTGCATAGAGTAGAGGCAATACCCAGATCTCAGCTTCTAGAGTAGTATCTGAGACCAGGAGTGTGTGTATGTGTCAAGAGGAGAGAAGTGGATTATAGGTAGAGCAGTGGTCATTCAGTAAAACCAGAGTTCTGTTGCATAACTGTCTAGTAGCTTGGATTATGGATGCATTTGTGGCTGTCTGGATGTAGGTCCATTGAAGGAGTACTCAAACTGTACTAAAAAATCTTTTATGGGGCACCTGGTGGCTCAGTCATTTGAGCATCTGACTTGATTTTGGCATAGGTCATGATCTCACGGTCATGGTACAGAGCCCTGCCTCTCATTGGAGCCCCACCTAGGGCTCTGAGCTCATCAAGGGAGTCTACTTGAGATTCTTTTCCTCTGTCCCTCCCCAGCTCACTTGTGCTTGCTCTCCCCGCCCCCCCTCGAAATAAATAAACCTTTAAGAAAAAAAATATTTCACAAGGGGAAGAAGACTCTCATTTTTAAGTCTGTTGATTGGTGTCATACTTAATCTTCAGGGAAGATTTGTCAGTGTGTGAATTGAGCACTGTTGCATGTGCAGGACACTGTGTTCAGTTAGGATTTGGGCCCTATAGACAGTACTTTCATCAGTCTGATAAATGCTAGGATTTTAAAAAGTTAAGGGATTATTACCCTCTTTATTATAACTTTTAACTGTTGATATATTGAAATCTTGGTTTCTAAGAAACTGCATTCGTGTGAGAGGTTCAAATTCTAGAGGTAGATTTCTGGTTTTTGTGTTCTCCTATTTCTGTGTGTGCATAATCAACTTCATCTGCAGACTGCCATGAATTGGCTTCTGGATAGTAACCGCACCTGCTGTTTCTTAAAGATAAATTTGATGTTAGATTCAGGCTCCAAAATGCTATTCTCATTAACTAGTTAGTCACTGCTGTAATCTCTACAGGTTAGAAACCCCCATCAGGTTGCTCCTAGCCCTCCTATAACTTTTAAGTAGATGTCCACCTAGCTAAAGATGAATTAAAGCACTAGTCTTGAAGTAACATTCCTAGGATCTGGTTATTTTCTCCCCTTCTTTATCCCTACCCATGTTCTTGGATTTTATACCCAATTAATGTATTATTTGTCAAATGATAGATTGGTGGGAAACTGGTGGCGGTGGAACATGCCTTAGAAGGCTTTTCTTTCTCATCAGTCTGTGTGCTCTAATATTGTTGAAATCTGGACGTGGTTCTCTGTCACTAGAGATTTTCAAATGAGACAGGATTTTTTAATACACTTTTAGCTAAGCACAGTTTATGAGAAAGATCATTAATAAGAAATCGAGCTGCACCAACCATATAAACCACTAGATATGTGGTGGTATCATGAGCTGGAACTTGAAAGGAAGGACCGAAGTCTTATATTTAGAGCCTTCCACACTGGCAGGAAAGAATGTAGGACTAGATTAAATATAGAGAAGGTATTTCCTCTAAATGTTCTCTCTGCAACTCAGCTACTACTTTTCTTTCCTCACAGATGGAGTCCCCTGTCTCTACACCGGCGGTGCTGCCACTGCACCTTTTGGTACCAGTGGTCAGTAATGACATCTCATCCCCCTGTGAGCAGATCATGGTTCGTACCCGATCAGTTGGGGTCAACACATGTGATGTGGCTCTAGCTACAGAGCCTGAGTGCCTGGGCCCCTGTGAACCTGGGACAAGTGTCAACCTCGAGGGCATCGTGTGGCAGGAAACAGAAGATGGTAAGTGCTATATGTGACTTTCCCATCCCTTCTCAACCTACTTCTGCCAACATGGGCTTATTGTTGTAAACAACACCAATTATTTTTTAGGAGTCTTAAGTGACCATAGTCTGCTGGTGATACCTATCCAGAGGATTGCAGCATACTTCTTGGTGAAATCATCCAGCTTCTCAAGATTACCACTTTTTAAAATTAATTATCTCCCCTTCATAGCTATCAACAGTGTTAGCCCTGCTATTTAAGCAGTCATTCGATAAGTACTTGCCAGGTAATTCAAACTGTGTCTATACTCTCCATACTCCTCTTTACCATTTTATATGGGAGAATTTGAATGTAAATGAACTTTTGGGTCAGGCTTGAAGAGAATAAAATAATGAAAAGACAGCTGTTGGAGTCAAGGAAACAGAAAACAGTCACCCTTAAATTGACTTGGTGTTGGCTCATTGAATATGCAGCTCTTGCCTTTTTTTAACACCTGGCGGTGCAGCCAGTAACTTCCCACTGGTTGCCTCTTTGCCCAGCCACCCACACCACTTGATGCATCTGTCACTTAGTACAGATTTTATAGGCCTAGGCAACAGGGAAATGTTCACATGGTCTTGTTTTCAGGCATCCACTAAGCAGTTGGCTCACTGTAGGGTGCTTCTGCCTGAGGCTAACATCCAGACTTCTAGTATGTTCCATTTGTCCCTGAGAATAGAATCTCTTCTATTTTGGAAGTTCATAAACCTGAAAAAATAGGGGTGCAAAGGGACTTCACCAGGTATTTCTGATCCCTTGGTACCATCTGTGGCAATTTGATTTCAGCACATACATTCTTTTTATAAAAAAAAAAACCCAAGTTCTTGTTAAAGAATGTGTGGTTTAAAGAGGGGCTGGGCCTCACAGTCCCACCAAGTCTCTGCATCAGTAACCAGACTTTCAAAGCATCCTCACTCTGGAGTGTAGAGGCCCAGAGGAGCACAGCTCATTATTTCTAATTATCATAAGCTATCTTGTCAGTTTGCCTGTGGAAATTCAGGTGTTTCATTCTGGTCTTTCTAATCAAAGTTTATTCCTCTGAATATTTTGTTGTGATTCAGTATTTATTTAAAGTCTACCGTGCAGTACGCATTGAGGTGATATATATAAAAAATTCTGTGGTTTTTTGGCTTTCACATTGTTAAACAGCAGTATAGTAAAGCTTCAGCTTTCAGAATAACATTGCTGATGAGGTTTTATAGTGTGCCTGAGATTGTCATGCCAGAAAAAAAAAAATCCTTTTGTGTTAGAAACTGATGCAGAGACAATGGAGAGAGAGGTTGACCCTAGAAGTTGACTCTGGGTAGGTGTATTCAGTATACAATCTGGAAATCACAAGTGGCTATCTCTAATTTTAAAAATCATCTGCCTATGACCAAACATCTAAAAAGCCACAGAGTCTGTTGGAATAACAAACATGTCCAGACCACAGCTCTGTGACACCAAGCAACCTTCAGGGCCTGTTGCCTCAATATATTGAAGATAGAAGACATCAATTTCCTGTCTATTTATTCTATCCATCTTCATAATGGTGACTTTTCTCCAAGGACAAGATACTTTTCATATATGTGAACCTGACGAAAACTTTGCAGGAAAATGAGGCTAACCCTTTTACTCTCCTGAGAACAATGGATACCTTTTTATCTGAGGATCCCTGTTCTCCCTCCCTGCCAAGGAGATGTTAGCGCGCGCGCGCACACACACACACACACACACACACTTTTTAAATTATTTCTTCTGAAAGGCTCTCTGGTTGTACCTGACAGCTTATTACTAAGTTCCCCTGTTACACATTTTGAATGCACCCTGCAGTTTATTTCACAATAGTTATCACAGTTTGTAATTTTATATAATTTTATTTTTCTAATAATGTCTGTCTCTTCCATGTTTTAGAAATCTGTGAGCTCAGGGACTATTTTGCTCATCATTGAATATCTATTACTTAATACTTGGCATCTATGGTAGGCCTTCAAGACTATTTGAATGAATGCTTACATCTAGTCATTGTCATTTCTAAATTATTTTTTAAAAGATTTTATTTATTTCAGAGAGAGAGAAAATGAGCAAGCATGAGCAGGGGAGGGGCAAAGGGAGAAGCAGACTCCTTGTTGATGTGCGGCTCCATGCAGGACCCTGGGATCATGACCCTTGCTGGAGGCAGACACTTAACCTACTGAGCCACCCAGGTGCCTCTAGTCATTGCTATTTCTAGATCTATGTTAACATATATCCAATGGATACTAAAATAGTTTGAAATTAGAAACCATATCAAATACTTTACAAAATTCTAGACCGTCTCTGAAACTCAGAATACATACTACTGTCACCAGATTTGAGATCACTCTAATTTATACCTATAAGATTTTTAGTTCTCTTACTTTTTAATATCATATTTTCTCCCATTTATTATATTGCATTTCAGGGCTTAGTACCTTTCCTCTTTCTTTTTCATTCATCACAAGGGAAAGAGAACTGTTCTGTAATTATATACTCTACTCTGCTTTCTGACCCTCCCAGAGGGCCTTCACCTGAACTGTCAGTTGGTAAAGGTCTGAATTGGGATCAGAGTTGGTTTACATTCCTTTTCATCTTCAGGTGACAGAGATTTCCTGCAAAGATCATTCTCTGCAGATCTATAAGATCTAGTATACTGAGTCTGTCCTCAAGTTAATAATAAGAACTATATATGGATACTTTTTTAAAAAATCCTTCAGCCTTCTGGGCTTTTTGTCTGCTACCTGACTCTTTGTACTTCTGTCTGTCTCTGCCCAGCAAAGATAGCAAAACTACTATCTTCAAATGGAAAAATCCTTAGAGCTTAGAGAGAAGCTGTGAATGTTTGGCCTCTGAGGGAAATGGAGGATTATGAGGTCCTTGTAGAACTGAGCCTTCTTGCTGCGAACAGGTGTAGGGGTCAGGACCTCAATTCTTCCTCGTTTCTTTGCCTACCTGTCCTGTAGTGTTGCTTCTTTCTTTCCTAGCTTTCAGTGCAAACCTTGCCTTGGAAACATCTTTAAATTCCTGCAGATTCTACCTCTTTTTAGGCTGTTCATAATACAGCTAGCACTGTAAAGATCTTACTTGACTAGGCTCAACCTTAGGACTTTTAAGACTCAAGTATAACTTGGAATGTTTTCTTTGGCTTTTTTGAGACTTAACACTTCTGCAGAGGTCTGATTCTACCTGATTTCATTTTGTCCCACCTCACTTCAGATAAAAATATCAGGGGTACCTGGGTGGCTCAGTTGGTTAAGCATCCAACTCTTTTTTTCTCAGCTCAGGTCTTGATCTCAGTGAGGTCATGAGTTCATTCCCCACCATGGGCTCTATGCTGGAGGTGGAGCCACTTAAAAAAAAAAAAAAATCAAAAGAACAGGGTTCCAAGTCCATTCCTAGTTCACAAGGCATACTTTAACCCAGGGTCCTGGAAACAATGTATAAGAATCTTTTTTTTGTTGGGGAGTACACTGAGTGGCCCAGTGGTTGAGCACCTGCCTTCTGCTCAGGCCGTGGTCCTGGAGTTCCGGGAGTGTGTCCCACATTGGATCCCGCACCGGGTCCGCATCAGGCTCCTGCATGGAGCCTGCTTCGCCTCCCTCTGCCTGTGCCTCTGCCTGTGCCTCTGCCTCTCTCTCTCTCTCTCTCTCTGGTTCTCATGAATAAATAAATAAACAAATAAAAAGATATTATTTTTTAAAGATTTTATTCTTTTTTTTTTAAGATTTGATTATTCTTTTTTTTTTTTAAGAGTTTATATATTTACTCACGAGAGCCAGAGAGAGAGAGAGAGGCAGAGGCACAGGCAGAGGGAGGCGAAGCAGGCTCCATGCAGGAGCCCGATGCAGGACCTGATCCTGGAACTCCAGGATCACACCCTCAGCCGAAGGCCGATGTCCCAATGTATAAGAATCTTTAAGGCAGAACATATTCTTTTGCTGAGACAAAATTGCTTCCTGGCTTCTATGGTGTTTTTAAGAAAGGCAAGGCTAACTTTAAGAATTCCAGGAGATGCTATAGGTTTTCTCTTTTAAGCAGCCACACTAAGTGTAGCATTACTTTAGCAAATGTGCTTTCTGGAAGAATTTGTGGTATGGTGGCAAGAGCACTGGAGTGAAAAATAGGAGAACCATTGGCTATTATATTTTGAAAATGAACAGTTTCATAAATCAAAACTAAAAAATATTAATACCAATGATGAAACTTCATTATACACTTTTATAAATTTGTTTTCTCAGAAAAACAAAACTACTTATCTTGCCAGTCTCCCATTCAGGGGATCTCCACCTGCATTTTTCAACTCCTGATCCTAGTCTGACAAGTGGAAGAATTCACAAAATCCAGTTGCTTTGGATGCAAGTATATGCTAGCTGACTTAACGTTGAGCTTGCAGTACTGCTTAGCAATTCCTTCATCACCTTGTTACATTCACATTTGTCAATGCTTAACCTCATTCTCAAGATTCATTCATTAGCCCAATTCATTTTCTTTTCATGCTCTTAAACAGCTAGGATCAAAGACACCCACCTAAACCCTCCCAGCTTCCCTCTTCTTTCTTAAAATGTATTTTTATGTCCTATTATTTCCTTTTTCTCTCCTTATTCTGAAGATTCTTTAAGATTTTATACCATGAATTTATCTATTCTTTCTTCTTCGTCTTTATTCTTTCCCCTTGTATTTAAATTCTTTCCCTCTGCAACAGTTTTTTACAGTGAAAGTATTTTCCTCATCCTTGCTACCCCTTTGAATTATTGACCTCTCTCCTTTTCATCACTGCTTGCTATTGCTGTTTACAATCTCTTTTTACCTACTCGGTATCATGCACCTTCTTGCCATCAGATTTCTTCTGCCACCATTTGACTGAAATAATCTTATACCAATGAATTTTCCAAAGGTCTTTTCTCAGTCTGCCCTAGACTTTTAGAAGCTCTACTGTTTCTCTATTCTTGAAACTCTCCTCTCTTGTCATTATCATACCTCTCAAAAATCTCATTTGTCTTTTTGACTGGTTATTTTCTTTGTATCAGTACTTCCTCCTTGTATTTATTAGGTCAGAAATTCCAGAAGGGTTTTAGGGTGCTGAAATATTGGTTCTGTTCTGTTGGCCTTTAGCCAGGGCCTTTGGCAACTGGTGCCCCACTCCTTTCTCCTAGACAAGCAGCCTTATCCACATATATTATTTTCATGTACTATGTTTGCCATAATGGGGAAAGTTGAGGAAGCATTGCGTTAAGAATGGGATTTGACTGCTAGGAACAGAAGATGAAGTAATAATGATTTAATATAAGAAAACTCTGATGGTAGGCAGTGCAGGGTTAGTGTGATGACTTCTAATGTCATCAGTGTTCCAGGCTCCTTAAAGTTACATCTTCATTGCAAGATTTCTAATGTAGCTCTAGACATCACATTTACTTTCCAGGATTGAAAATGAAGGAGAAAAGTAAAGTAGTTTCTGCCATCCACCTAATCTGTTTCCCTTTGACAAGCTTTCCCAGAATCCAGATCTAAGACTTCTGCCTACATCTCATTGGCTACCCTTTCTGCAAGGAAATGTAGTATTTTAACTGGATACATTGTTTTCCCACACAAAGGAAGAAGGGGAAGCAGGTAGCTTGCTCTGCTGCTCTACTTTGCATAACCTTCATACGTCGTAAATCCCAGAAGTCATTGCTTCAGCAGCCTTCTTTTAGGAAGTGCAGTCTTTTATATTCATGGCTCCAGCTGTCTCCCTTATATGAACAATCTCCAAATCTTTATCTCTAGACTTGACCTTTTGGCTAATCCCATTTTATACATCACCAGAAGCTGATTTCTTAAATTCAGAATGTTTAAAAAAGAATAATCTTTTTCCTGAAATTTTGCCTCTTTCCCTCTTCTGTTTCTCTTTATTACGCCTACTTTTATGACCTGTTTTACTGTATTACCATTCTACCTGTTTTCTAGGCTCACACCTCCCTAGAGTTATTTCTGACTCTTAATTTTAATTCTTCATCTTTTTTTTTTTTAAGCAAGCTCCACACTCAACGTGGAGGCCAACATTAGCCTTGAACTCATGACCCTACACCCAGGTACCCCTATTCTTCATCTTTTCGTATAGTTTTACTGGTTATTTTGGGGATTATAATATATGTATTCAATTTTCCACAGTCTACTTAAAATTGGAACATTTTTACTACCTCAAGTGGAATGTAGAAATCTTACCACTATGTAAGACCCTTTCCCCTCCCTTTCTTTATGTTGTAATTGTCTTATGCTCATTGCCAAAAACAGGTAATGTTTTTTAACAGTTGGAAAAAATCAAAACAAGAATATTATTCTTGTGAAGATTATATGAAATCCAAATTTTATTGCCCATAGATAAAGTTTAACTGGAACCTAGGCGTATTCATTTCATGTATTTACAGCCACTTTGCACTAGAGTGGCAGAGTATTACAACAAAGACCATATGGCCTGCAGAGTAAAAAATATTCACTGTGTAGTCTTTTACTAAAAAAGTTTGTAAACTCCTGGTCCTATGAATTACATTTAATACATTGAAAACCCCATCAGACAATTTTTAGAGAATTTTCCCTTTCAGTCATGTGATATATACTTTAAAAACTCAAGAGAGGGCAGCCCCAGTGGCACAGTGGTTTAGCGCCGCCTGCAGCCCAGGGTGTGATCCTGGAGACCCTGGATCGAGTCCCTCGTCAGGCTCTCTGCATGGTCCCTTCTTCTCCCTCTGCTTGTGTCTCTGCCTCTCTCTCTCTCTCTCTCTCTCTCTTTCTCTCTGTCTCTATGAATAAATAAATAAAATCTTAAAAAAAAAAAAACTCAAGAGAGTAGTTTATTACTTTTACCCATATAATATTTCTGTTGCTCTTTCTTCATTCCTGGTGTTCCAGTTGTATCTCTCTTGTTTTCCGTCTGTCTGAAATCTGAATCTCTTCCTAATTCTTTTGGAGCAAGTTCACTGGCTATTAATTCTCTGAGAATGTCTTTATTTCACCTTAATTCTAAAAGATATTTTTTCTGGATACAGACATCTAGATTTGTATTTCTTTTCTTCTTACACTTTAAAAATGCTCTGTTTCCTTTTTTATAGCCTCCATGGTTTCTAAGAAATATGTAATCACTTAAGTCATTGTTCCCCTATAAGTAATGTGTCACTTTCCCCTGTTTACTTCTCTGCATTTTGATTATGATTGTGATGTATCTGATGTGGATTTCTTTGTGTTTATCCTGTTTAGGGGTTTATTCATCTTCTTGAATCTGTAATTTTGTCTTTTTTCAAATTTTCGGAGTCTTCAGCCATTACTTCAAACATTTTTTTTGTTCTGTATTCTCTCTTGCAGCCTTTTAGGACTACAGTAAATATAAGCCTATCCTTATTAGTTTCCACCTAGGATTCCTTTTTTTTTTTTTTTTTTTTTAATTTATTCGTGAGACAGAGAGAGAGAGAGAGAGAGGCAGAGACATAGGCAGAGACATAGGCAGAGGGAGAAGCAGGCTCCATGCAGGAAGCCCAATGCAGGACTCGATCCTGGGACTCTGGGATCACGCCCTGAGCCAAAAGCAGATGCTCAACTGCTGAGCCACTCAGGCGTCCTTCCACCTAGGATTCCTAGGTGTCTTTTCTACTTTATTAGACTATAAGATAGCTAAAGCCAGAAATTGCATTTTATATATCATTTTATTTCCCCCAAGAACTAGTTCAGTCTTCATACGAAAAGTAAAATAATAGATAAATATTTGATTAAACTGCCTCTGCCTTGTGCCCATGCATTTTAGATATGTAGATAAAAATACAATTTTTTGGTAACCTCTCTCAGGTTCATTTGGTATGTACTAACTAAAAATAATAAGAGTTTGCTTGCTCGCTTGCTTGCTTCTTTTTCGTCTTTTCCTCCCTCCCTCCCTCCCTTCCTTCCTTCCTTGTCTTCCACCACCAATCTTTTGAAATTAGAAAAGTCAGAGATAGAACCTTAGGTGTTTTCAAAGGAAATGGTTTGAAGTTATAGTCTGAGGAACTTGAGCATGGAGGAGCCTCAGAAGCAGTCATAAGAGGAGTATGGGGTGCTGAGTGGGCAGGCCTCAGGCCCCACCTTTGCTACCCCACCACATACAACCCAGAATAGTTCTACTTTGGGGTGATTTATATGTTAGGCTTCTTTGTGAAACTATATTTGAAGGGGATTCTGCTGCTAAAAAGTTGTGATATCATTTCTCTGGGTTCACTTTTCCACTCCAGTTGCTCTTAAAATATCTCTGAAATCAGTCTGGCCTTTACCAGAATATCAGAAAGACACCCCCCACCACCACCACCAAATCAGAAAGACAGAAGTTACAGGGCTCTAAGACCATGTTTTTGAAGCTGAAGTGAGTACAACTCCCTGTATGGAATGAAAAGCTGTAAGTTTGGCCCATCTTCCAAAGCTGCATTCTAGCTTAAAGATTTAGTAAAGAGAAGGGAGTTTCAACTTCTGTACTCATTAAATAAATATGCACAAGTATCCTCATCTCCGTATTTTTATTCAAAAACTATAAGAGTGTCAGGAACTATTTGAGAATAACTGTCTCAAGGACTAATGGTATCTTAAAGGCATAGTAGTGCAAAACAAATATCTGAACTAGCGTTGAGAGAGTTGGATTCTAGAACAGATGGTAACTTTAGCTAGCTTGTGTTATCTTGGTTAAGTCTCTTAACTTATCCTAGCCATAGATTTCTAATTTATGGGGGCTTGGGCTAGATTTGCACTGTTTAGTAAAACTTTTTGTGATGGAAATACGCTGTCCAAAATGGTAGTCTAGTCACATGTAATCCTGAGCACCCTAAAATGTGGCACATGATACTGAGGATTATTAAGTTTAAATTTGGGATGCCTGGGTGGCTCAGCAGTTGAGTGTCTGCCTTTGACTCAGGGCATGATCCCAGAGTCCTGGGATCAAGTCCCACATCGGGCTCCCTGCATGGAGCATGCTTCTTTCTCTGCCTTTGTCTCTACCTCTCTCTCTGTGTCTCTCATAAATAAATTAATTAATTAAAAAAAAGAACTCTTATTAAGTTTAAATTTAAATGGTCATGTGTCACTAGTGATTTACTATATTGGACAGCAAAGGGGCTAGATGATCTTTATGTAATATGTACTCTGGAAGCGTAATAATAAACTGTGAGATAGAAGAATAAATGTGTGGGAGGGTGAAGAAGCCACCCTTCTTCAGTAACTACATTTGCACAGACCCAAGGTGACTCCTATGACTCTGGCGCCTGTTACCTGGGAGAACATTTGGCCCTGCTTCAAACTCTGTGGTTGAGCCTTGTACTTTGGTCTGTGGGTTGCAGTTTTCTCATTATCAGAGTAATAGGCAGTGGTTTTGCTTAGCAGGAAGTTAGTTTGCCTGTGGTAGCTCCACTGAGAACCTGCCTCAGCAGTTCTTCATCCTCATCTGATTGCAGATCCCAGCTTCAGGTCTTTATCCTTCTTGCTAAAAAAAAAAAAAAAAAGAAGGGGCTGTCCATTAATCTTCTTTCATGGAAATGGTAACCTTGATAGTTACCCTTGGTATATTCTGTGTGATTCTGATGTAGGGAAGTATGTGTGTGAAACCATGAAGTATCCAATTTAAGATATTTATACTGGAAAGTTATGCTGGTTCTCAGCTTTTGGTTTTTCTTTTTCCTTTACCTAATTAACAGTCCTTCACCTTCACTCTTCCCTCAGGCAGCACTTACCTGGAGAAAGAAATGGTGCACAGTGACCATGCTTTCTCCACTGCTTAGCCAATTACTTACTAGCCTGACTCCGGCAGAAACAGCTCCACCAATAGGAGAGTCATAAAGAGTCTAGCAGCCATTGTCTGGCACCACAAATCTTCATAGCAACAGACCACCACATGGCAACAGCAGCCACACAAAGGAAACATTAGGGAAATCAATACTTACTTTCTCCCACCCCTCCCCCACCCAAAACAACAGCCAACACATTTTTCCCACCTAGCAGCTGACTCCCAGGGGATGCTTTAGGGCAGTTACGTGTCTGTATACCTTTGTAGATTATGTTATCTGCCCACTGTCATATACTTAAATCCTGAAGCCCTAAGGAAAATTTTCAGTTACGGACTTTTTTGAGATTCATTTTACAAATTGTAAAATAAACTAATATCCAAGGAAGAGAGATGTCCTTTTGTGTACTGTCACCCATCACCTCCCTCACCCCAGGAAAGCACAGTGGGGTGGTATAGTTGGCCAGACTATGGATTTGGCAGATGAGCAAGATTGCTTAAAATGTGATTATTTTGATATTTCAGTTGTTACTTTAAGATGGGTTCAGAGACATACATATTTTGTTATGAATGTTATCCTTTAAAATAATTTAGTTACTAATACTTACGTATGAAACCCAGTAAGTGATACTAAGGCAATAAATACAGTCTGGTATAAATGGCATATGATTTGGCCTATGATTCCAAGAGGTAAAAGGATAAGGTTGTTTCACTGGTCTGGGCCATAGTGTCCTCATTTGTGAAATGAGGAGGTTGGTCCACATATCTCTATGGTCCTTTCATTTGTGATATTTACAATTCTGTGATCATTTGTGTGGGACAGAAGAGAACTGTCTTTGTTAATCATTCATTGGTTGTGGTGAGATCTGCTGGAAGATGTTGTTGAGCCCTCTGGTCTCAGTGCTTACACTGCTAAAAACAGGTCCTGGCCCTGCCCTGGTTGATAAAGCTGCTGTAACAATGATGGGCAGAAGCTATTAACAAACTTGGCAACCAGCCTTTTCTCCCACAGCAGTAGTTTTCAGACCGGTTCAGGCAGAGCTTTGCTCCCAGGTCGCTGCTGTTGCCTCTTAATGATACCAGTAAGAACTCCCTCTTTCTCTCTCTTCTCTCTGGCTCTGACTGCTTTATGAAACAAGAAGCTGTTCTGCACCTTTTCTGATACTTCATTATCCTATCTCCCTCAGGCTTTACTGAACAAAGAAATCATAGGGCATCAACTTCATAATTTAGGCAGCTGGAGATCATTTCCCCAGGATAGGGGTGGGTAGGTAGCTCATTCCCCCTGGCATGAGGCAGCATTGCTAAATGGCCTGTGTTTTGTCTGCCAGGCTTAGGCTTTGTTAGGCCCATTCAGCCTTCTCTGTATTTGAGTTAAATTATAGTGGCAAACCAAGCCCCTGTACTTTCAGAAGGGTAGGGGTTAGGAAAAAATGGAAAGTGTGTCATTTATAGTCCCTGCTACTTGCTAATTGCTCAAGGAATTTTTGTTTAATCCACTGTCACTGTGCTTACTCCTGCCAGATCCTTTATTTCCCCTAGTTGCTGCCTTCATGGCCTTCTCCATAGCAACAAGCTCTGTGACAAAAAGGCTATGGTGAGAAATTGAGTAGTTTCCCCTCCTACAAGCTGTACTCTATTTTTTGTTTAGTATGTCTTTAAAAAGCCGAAAAGACTGCTATCGAATACTTTTCTACCCCAATTGAACTCAAAATCAATGAAACTTTTTAACCCTGAACTAATTCAGTGAAAAATCTGCCTTCTACTTGAGTCTGATTATGCCCACCTTTTGAAAATTTTCTTTTATCATTCAGTATATTAAAATACTGTGCATATTCCCATTTACTAAGCTCCCCTCTGCTTTTCAGCTTTTAGCCTGCTCCTTAGAATTATTCTATTAAAATATCTCCCAGAATCAGTTATCACTATGGAGAAAGAATGGATGGAGAAAGTAGAAACACTTTCCCCCACCACTACCACCCCAAGCGCTGTTGCATTAGACACTAGACTGGTCTGCTACCCTGGAGTTTGGGCAGACTGCCCAAAGTATAGAACTAGCTTACATCTCAGCTGATCCTGATACTGATGCACAGGAGTCACAAACCCAAGTGTTTTTGTTTTTATGTTAATAGATCTTATTGAACAATAACAGATATAAACATGTGCACAAATTATTAGCAAGCAAGTCATCAAGTTTTCAAAATGAACCCACTTTGTGGTATCAGTACCTAGATGAAGAAATGCATTATTACCACAACCCCAGAAGCCCCTTCATTCTTCCCTTCCAATAACTAACCACTTAAAAAAAAAAAACATCTATTCTGACTGCCAACTTCATGGATTAGTGTCCTCTATTTTGAACATTATAAAAATAAAATCATTACATTGTGTACTTTTTTAATGTCTAGGTGTTTGACATTATGCCATTGAAAATTATCCATGTTGTTACGTGTAGTGGTACTTTGTTCTCATTATTTTATAGTATTTCATTATGTGAATATAACACTATTCAGTTGTTGATGAGCATTTGGATTGTTGTAGTTTGGGCTGTTGTGCAAAATGCTGCTGCAGAAATTGTTGTATGTGTCTTTTGAAGACTGTATGTACACATTCCTATTCTGTATATACTTAGGAATGGAATTACTGGGCAGCCCTGGTGGCGCAACGGTTTAGCACCGCCTTCAGCCCAGGGCGTGATCCTGGAGACCCAGGATTGAGTCCCACGTCAGGCTCCCTGCATGGAGCTTGCTTCTCTCTGCCTCTCTCTCTTTCTCCCCTCTGTGTATTCTAATGAATAAATAAATAAATAAATAATCTTTAAAAAAAATAAAAGGAATGGAATTACTGAGCCCTTCAGTACATATCTGGTCAGCTCCAGTAGATATTGCCAGTTTTCATGAGTGTCTGAACTGATTCATACTCCTACTTCTGATTAGAACCCTGGTTGCTCTGCATTCTTACCAGCACTTGATCTTACTTGTCTTTTTCGTTTCAGCCATCATGCTTGGTGTATGGTATCTCATTGTGATATTAATTTGCATTTCCATGAAGATCATGAAATTGATAAGATATATTTTCATGTGCTTATTGTCCATTTGGAAATCTTTTATGAAGTGCATATTCAAACATTTTAACCACTTTTGGATTGGGCTGTATGTTTTTTCTTATAAATTTGTAGGAATTTCTTACATATTCTGATTATGAGTCCTTTATCGGGGGGGGGGGGGTGTGTATAATGTCTTCTATTTTGTATCTTGCCTTTTCTCTTATGGTGTAACTTTAAATGAATTAGAGGTTCTTCATTTTTGTGAGATCTGGTTTATCTTTTATTTCTTTTATAGTTAGTGCTTTGTGTCCTATTTAAGAAAATTTGGGGGGCACTTGGTGGCTCAGTCAGTTGGGCTTCTGCCTTTGGCTCAGGTCATGATCCCAGAGTCCTGGGATCGAGTTCCACATCAGGCTCCCTGCTCAGTGGGGAGCCTGCTTCTTGCTCTCCCTCTGCTGTTTTCCCTGCATATGCTTTTCTCTCTGTGTCAAATAAATAAATAGGAAAGAAAATTTTGCCTTTCCCAAGATAATAAAGATATTCTCCTATATATTTTTTGAGAACTTTACTTTTTAAATTTTTCATATATAGATCTACAGTCTATCTGAGATTGATTTTTCTTTAGGGTATTAGTTGGGAGTCAAGATCCTACTTTATGTATATGGTTACATAAATGACCATAAATGACCCAGCACCTTATTGAAAAAGGCTATTCTCTCCACCATCACCCCTGCACTGCAGTGTCAAATTTGTCATAAGTCAAGTGACATAGGTGTGGGGTGTGGGTTTATTTCTGAACTCTTCTGTTCTACTCATCCATTTGTGGTCTTGTGTGAGTACTACACTGTCTTAATAACTATAGCTTTCTGAGGCTTGGTATCTAGTACTATAAGTTCTCCAGCTTTATTGTACTTCAAGATTTCCTTGGATATTCTTGGGTTTTTGCATTTTCATATAAATATTAGGATCAGTTTGTGAATTTTTATGAAAAAAAGACACACACACAGCCTGTGGAGATTTTGAGTGGAGTTACATTGGCTTGACAAATAAATTTGGGAAAGAGCCAAAGTTTTATCCTTTTATTTAAGCTAGTGTTACTCAGTTGGGGATTGGCATAGTGGTACATGAGATCAGAGCAAGTCAGTGATACCACTTAGGAAGCTTGTTTAAAAGATATGTTGACTATCCCTTATTCCTGATGTTCTGAATCAGCAGTCTTATAGAGCTTAGCTATTTATTGTGAAACAACTTCCCAAGAAATTATGATTTGCTGCCATCATCACTGTTCTCCACCCATTCTGTTTGAGAGCCACTGACCTAGACTGTAATCTTGGCTAGCAGCAGTAATTCACTGAGGCTAATTGAGGTAAAATCTGATTTAATCAATGCCAGGTCTGCTTTGGAGGCCATATTTCCTAAGACTACAATAACTACCAAAAACTGGGTGGTTTAAAACAAATTTATTATCTCACAGTTTTGGATGCTAGAAGTCAGAAATCAAGGTGTTAGCAGGTCAGTGCTCTCTCTGATGTAGGCAAGAATGTTTCCTGGCCTTTTCTAGCTTCTGGTGTTTGCCAGCAATCCTTGGCATCCCTTGGCTTATAGATGTCATCACTCCAGTCACATGGTTATCTTCTCCCTCTGCCTTCACATCTTCTTTCCTCTGTATGTGTCTGTCAGTGTGGCCAAATTTCCCCTTTTTATTAGGACACTAGTCATACTGGATTAGAGCCCACTTAAATGACCTCATTTTAACTTGATTGCCTTTGTAAAGACAGTTTCCAGATAAGATCACATTCTAGCTATGGGAAGTTTAGGACTTCAATATTTCTGTTTTGGGGGACACAATTCAACCCAAAACAGAAGCCATTGAAAATTTCAAAATACTTATTGTCACAAGTTAGAGGAAGGAAATCCAGAACCGTTTATAATAATAAGAGACGTTGCTTTGCAAAGCCGCTCTGGACAGAAGATCATCCACCCTCTGACAGTCTCAACCATTCCTCTCTCTACATTACTATCTCCCCTTCTTTTGGCACTGAAAACTACAATGTGGTTTGGTTCTGCTCTGTTAACAAACCCTGAAAATGCCACGTGGGGGTTACCAGAAAGAAAAAGAGGCTTCAGCAGTTAGCTGTTTCTGTCAGCCTCTAGCTGAAGAAGACTGGAAGGAAAAGTGCCTCATGTAACCTAGCTACTAGCCATGTTCTTATCCTGGTTTTTCCTGTTAGGCCATAAAGCAGTAAAACTGTGGACAAGTGTGATTCCATCTCAGCCTCAGGCAAGTATTTCTTCAAAGCTGTCCCATTGAGATGATACCATCCTTCTTATTTCCAGTAGCTTTCAGACAAGGACTCCAGCTGGACAGCCGAGGGCATGATGACCTCTGTTGGCTGCCCCCCAGGGTGGGTACAGTGTGTGGCTACCCCAGCAAGAAGGAAAGAGAAGATGTAAGATTTCAGGGTGTAGTGAGCCAGCCTTTGATGCACTTACCCAAAGTTTCCATGGTGTGGGAACTTATAGATGGGAGGAGAAATTGTATTAGATCTTTACTGTTCCTCCCCAGCCTCCTTGTCCCTACAGATTGGGGGTGGAGTGGCTTACATTTGGTAAATGTGACAATGGTTTCAGCTGCCCCTCTATTATACTTTTGCCTGAAATTCTGTGGAGAGAAAATACCATGGTTATGTGAAAATGGTTCCAGGATGGTGGGTGTTGTCTTGTGCTTTCTTGGTTCATTCAGCCCCAAAACATCTCAGAAATAAGAAACTTAGGACTTTTTTTCCTGTCAATCCCAGGACTGAAGGCAGAAGAATTTGAAGACACCATTTTCTATAGCAGTGGTTCCCAGATTTTGCTGTACATTAGAATGTGGGGGCAGGGATTTAAAGACATGATACTCAGGTCTCACCCAGTTAAATTAAATCACACTGTCTGTAGTGGGAGCCAGGTGTCAGTATTTTTAATCATCTAGGGGTGCATCCCATTTACACCAAGTTGAGGAAGCACTGTTCATAAGCTTCAAACATTTTGGCAAAAGACTTTATTCCAAATTGCCTTATGGGATAACTTCAGAGGTTTATACTTAGAATATTAATAAAGGGCTCCTGGGAAATACAGATTCTCTTTGGAATTATCTTCTCTAAGGGAATAATAACCACACTTCTGGCTTTGGGTTTCTGGTTTTGGAAGACTCATACATGACTTGATCCTTCCCTACAGTCAAATTTCTGACTTGCAGATGAATGGATTGCCAGGATAAGTGAGATTAAAAAACAACAACAACAGCATAACATCTGGGGATATTGCTCTTAAACTGATTTGGGGTTCTGCCTGCTTGAGGTTTAGTAGGACATCAGAATTTATACCATAGTAAAGCATTCTCTGTAATAATTTTTACTGCAGTAGACAAATTGGGGACTAGTTTTACCTAAAATATGACACTCTGTCAACGTTCCTGATATTACTACATGGTAAACCCATTTTAAAAAAGAATAGTTTTCGGAATATATCCAATTTAGGGGGGAAAATACTTAGGTAGTAGATGAACCACAGATGGCCCTAATTTTCTTTAGTCTTTTCATTTCTGAAGATGACTAAGTTGGATGAATTTCTAATTATATTCACCCTTTTCCTACACCTCTGGTTTGAACTTTAGTTTTGGAAGAAACAGTGCTCAAAATTTGCATAATCTCTAATCACAGGGCAAGATTAAACATTAGACAGTATACCAGAGATCGGCTGTGAGAAGTAAACAATTCCTATGTTCTACCAGTTAGGGTTTCCACAGAGGTAATAGTTTCAAACCAGCTGTCCTCTTGGCGTCCTCTTGTGTAACTCTCCTCTCAGTCCTACCAATTCGTACAGTATACTACTCCAACCCAAGATGCAGCTATACTTACACGTTTCCAAAAACTGTGACTTATTTACTTTCCTCCACCCTTATCTCTACAGAGGACTAGAAAACCTGAAATTAGTATTGACTGGGAGTTGAGATATTTGTTGCAGATGCATCATCCTCCTTCTTGCCCCTACTTCCAATACCAGTTGACAAACATGTCTGTCATTCTTATTGAGAAAGAACTTAGAACTATGCAGAGCCCATTTAACAGGCTCTTCATCAGTTAGTGGTGGCTAAAAAGACCTGTGGCCCCTATAAGAAGTATGGGGCGTATAAAGAAGACTTTATCAGGAAAGCAAAGAGAAGAGCACAATTGAAGGCATATTCAACTTCCAGAGACAGGACTAAATTGTACCACACTTGGGCATCATTATAAAGAATGTTAGTAATAACCATTACTGTTTACTGTTAACCACTCCCGTTGGTGCTGGACATTAGCTTAGTTCTTTTTGTTTCTCTAACCACACTAAGGAAATACAGCTTCCAAGGGGATCTTTTTTGTGGTTATGTGCTTTTTTAAAAAGAAGGGCAAGGGGGGGGAAAGGGTCTTTTAAAAATAACATTATAGAACTGATGTTTGCACATCCAGGAATGAATCCCTTTATATGACTTCTTTCTTAAGATGTGAGTATTAGAGGTCAGTTGTAAATTGCATAGAACAAACGAAATGGTTTGGTACCAAAGGAGTCTTGCTAAGTCCATTTGTATTAAACTGTGCAAATGATCTAATATGTCATCTGTAAATGGTGGGCAAAGTTGATGAGTTGTTGATCCAGTGGGTAACTTTGTTTTTGTTATAAAAGTTAATAAGTTGAAAGTTTGAAGTAGATAAGGTTTTATATGTATTTTTAGACCAAGGAACTCTCTACTAGGTCACGTTCTAGTAAGAGGAGGAATGTGGAGGCTTAAAAGTCTTTGTTTTGAGCTTTTTTAGACTGCTTTGGATTCATGATGAGAGGCAATAAACTATAATTTCCTTCTGCATTTTCTATCCTACTACTAGCAACTATTTTTTCATCGGATTTTTTTTTTTTAAGATTTTATTTATTCATGATAGACACAGAGAGACAGAGAGGCGGAAACACAGGCACAGGGAGAAGCAGGCTCCATGCAGGGAGCCCCATGTGGGACTCGATCCCGGGACTCCAGGATCATGCCCCCCGGCCAAAGGCAGGCGCCAAACCGCTGAGCCACCCAGGGATCCTTCTCATCTGATGTTTTTTAAAGTTATATTTTTTGCTGATTTAAAAATGCCTGGTTTCTTAGATATGACACTAAAAGCATGGGCAATAAAAGAAAAAATAGTTAAATTTGATTCCATTGAAATTAAAAACTTTTATTCATCAAAAGATAATATCAAGAGAGTTAAAAAGACAACCAACAAAATGAGAGAAAAATTTGCAAATTATGTATCTGATAAGGGATTAAGGCCCAGAATATATAAAGAACTCCTGCAACTCAACAACAAAAACACCAAACAACTGAATTCAACCAGAGGACTAAAATAGACTTTTTGCCAAAGATGTGCAGATGATCAAGAAGTACATGAAAAGATGCTTAACATTATTAATCACAAGGGAAATGCAAATTAAAACCATAGTGAGATACTTCACACCTACTAGGATGGCTGTTATCACAAAAAGAAAAAGAAAAGGGCAATAACAGGTGTTAGAGAAGATGTAAAGAAATTGGAACCCTCATAGATTATATATAGATGGGAACATAAAATGCCATAGCCACTGTGGAAAACACTGTCCTCATTCCTCAGAAAGTTAAGTGTAAGAATTAACATATGATCTAGCAATGCCATTCCTAGATAGATACCTCAAATAATTGAAAACTAGTGTTCAAATAAAACTTGTACATGAATATAATATTTGTAGCAAAATTATTCATAGTAGCCAGAGGATAGAAACAATCCAATGTCCACCAACAGATGAATAAACAAAATGTGTTGTATACTTTCAATGGAATATTATTCAGCAATAAAAAGGAATGAAATTTTGATGCATGCTACAATGTGGATAAACAATGAAGACATTATGCTAAATGAAACAAATCACTCACAAAAGAACAAATACTGTATGATTCCACTTAGATGAGGTATCTAGAATAGGCAAATTTATAGAGACAGAAAATAGAATGGAGTTAGCAGGAGCTAGGAGACAGAACGGGGAATTAGTGCTTACTGGTTACAGAGTTTCTATTTTGGGTGATGAAGACCTTTTTTTCTTTTTTTTTAAGATTTTATTTATTTATTTGAGAGAGAGAGCACACAAGCAGGGGGAGCAGCAGCCAGAAGGAGAGGGAGAAGCAGGGAGCCCAATGGGGGATTGATCCCAGGAACCCCGAACCCCGGGATCATGACCTGAGCCAAAGGCAGATGCTTAACCAGCTGAGCCACCCAGGCACTCAGGTAATGAAGAACCTTTGAAAATAGATAGTAACTATAGTTCTCAAAAAATCAATAACAAATATTTATTGACAATCTGGAAAATAAAAAAAGAATTCATAAATCACCCAGAGATGACTACTGTTATGATTTTGTTATATTATACATACATTTTCTTTTAGTTTTAACAAATTGGGACCTGTCTCTATATATTTGTAATCTTCTTTGTTTATGGATGAATATATAATGAACATTCTCCTTATAACCTTAAATTGTATCCTGTAACATTGTTAAAAACCACATATTCCATATTAAGGATGTATCGCGATTGATTTAATCAAGTTACATTCCCCCTTTTTTTTTCATGACTTAGAAAAAGATACTTCTGGATTTTCCAACTCTTTAAGAACTGAGCTTTGTTTTTCATATAAATATAATATAAAGGGAAACACATTATGTGTCTCACAGCTTGGCGCTGTTGAGTTTCTGTCCCCTAGCTCTTTTTCCTGTTTCTATCCTCTTGCTGCCTTTTACTTTGACATTTTCTTTTTGCTTCTTGCCTCTTCTGCTCTATGTATCTTCCCCTTTGCCACCAGTATGCAGCTTTATTGGTGCTTCTGTTTCTTTTCTGGTAGACAGAGGTCAAACATAAAATCAATACCCTGCTTCTCAGCCAAAAATAAACCTACAAGTGTTGATGTCTTTCACTCTAGCCCACAATTTTATTCTCAAATGCAATACACAGACCATTTAGTGTTTTACACCTGGAAATGTGGGCTGCTGAGAACCAAGAAAGTGTATCCTCATATTGTGAGACAACATAGTTAAGAATACAGGCTTTAGAGTCAGACTGATTTGGATTCAAATCCTGGCTTTGTATCTTATTTAGCTGAGTAACAGGAACAGATTGCTCTAACCTTCCATTTCTTCATCTGTAAAATAGGAATGATAATAATTTGGAGATTGTCAAGAGGATTAAATATGAGATAATATATGGAAGACTCTTCTAACACAAAAATGGGAACTTTTTAATGAAAAGCAATGCTTTTTACTTTTTATTGAAGTTTAGTTGACATGCAGTGTCATATTTCAGGTGTACAATGTAGTGATTCAACAATTCTGTAAGTTATGTTCACAGTAAGTATAGTTACCATCTGTCATCCTACATTATTACAATATTACTGATTGTATTCCCTGTGCTGTACTTTTCATCCCAGTAAGTGGTAACTACTATCTTGAAAACCATCAACAATGGGACGTCTGAGTGGCTCAGTGGTTGAGCGTCTGCCTTCAGCTCAGGGCATGATCCTGGAGTCCCAGGATCGAGTCCCACATCAGGCTCCCTGCATGGAGTCTGCGTCTCCCTCTGCCTGTGTCTCTGTCTCTCTATATATATCTCTCTGTGTGTGTCTCTCACGAATAAATAAATAAAATCTTTAAAAAATAAAAAAAAAAACATTAAGGATAAATACTGTACTTCCCACCCTCTCCCCCCAAAAAAGTCAGAAAAAGCAACAAAAGATTTAACTTATGTCTGGGACTAAGCCATCTTTTTAAATCATTAGGACTCGGAAACTTCTTCCACAACTTCAGTGGGATTAGAGTCTAAATCTGAACTGATGGGGCAGCCCGGGTGGCTCAGTAGTTTAGCATTCCTCCTTCAGTCCAGGGCCTGATCCTGGGGACCCGGGATCGAGTCCCACGTCGGGCTCCCTGCATGGAGCCTGTTTCTCCCTCTGCCTGGGTCTCTGCCTCTCTCTCTCTCTCTCTCTCTCTCTCTCTCTGTGTGTGTGTGTGTGTGTTTCTCATGAATCAAAATAAAATCTTAAAAAAATAAATCTGAACTGAGTGGGCAGACATAGTATACGATAACAAATAAGGGATGCCTGGGTGGCTTAGCAGTTAAGCACCTGCCTTCGGCCCAGGGCATGATCCTGGAGTCCCAGGATCGAGTCCCACATCACGCTCCTTGCATGGAGCTTGCTTCTCCTTCTGCCTGTGTCTCTGCCTCTCTCATGAATAAATAAATAGAATTTTTTGAAAATTTATGATAGCAGTTAAGGTTAGGATGGTTCATCTCATAAGTGGAAGAGGAAGATGGATGCTTATTGCAAATTTTGCAACAAATTTTTTCTGTGGGAAGCCTGAGCTCAGTGGTTGAGCACCTGCCTTTGGCTCAGGGTGTGATCCCAGATTTCCGGGTTCAAGTCCCATGTCGGGCACCTTACATGGAGCCTGTTTCTCCCTCTGCCTGTGTCTCTGCCTCTCTGTGTGTCTCTCATGAATAAATAAATAAAATCTTTTAAAAAAATTTTGTCTGGCAGCAAGACGTAAATAAAAGGCAAGAATTTGAACCGACTCCAGTTCAAATTGACTGTCAGACAAATTCAGACATTTGCTTTTAAATGTGAGCCCAGTAAAGTAAAATATGTATAGTGAGTTTGGCTTTTTACAGTCAGTATTCACCTTTAGATGAATTTTGAAAAGGTAAAATTGTTGTAACTTTAAACAGAACATCAGAAATATAGGATTCAGTTTAGTTTATTTGTGGTTTCTTTTTAAATTCTAGATCTTTGTATTACATTTTAATAATATAAACTCATTATTGCTGAATTTCTTGAACCCTAGCACACACGCATGCACACGCGCACACACACACACACAGAGGTACACACACAGCCAATACTCATGCTGCTAGAAATTTGGTGAACCACACAGGGTTGAGAATCAAAAACTAACTGATTCTTACAAATATTCTTATCTTTGAAAGAAGGAAAAGTAGTTGAGGAGCTCCTTTTCTGCTGTCAGCTCATCAGCCAGAAACGAAATCCTGTTTCTATCTAAACCCTGCCTGATGGGTTAAACAGTATTGGGGTTATTCATTCTGTTCATTAGTTACTGAATACCTGCTAAATATCTATATAGGGAAGAGGAAAATGTAGATGTTATCTATTCTAATACAACATCATTGGGGAAGGTTGGGGAAGAGCAGGTGCCACGTTTTATTGTTTATGTGCATATGTGAAATGGCACAACATTCAAAATTTACATAGACAATAGAAAGTAAGTCTTCCTCCCCTGTCTAGGAGCTCACCTACCTTGAGACAACAACAGTTACAATTTCAAAGTATAGTTATTAATATAATATTTTAAATCAGAACATTTATTTAGAAATAGAAATAATAGGGCAGCCCAGGTGGCTCAGCAGTTTAGCGCCGCCATTGGCCCAGGGCCTGATCCTGGAGACCCAAGATCGAGTCCCACGTCGGGCTCCCTACATGGAGCCTGCTCCTCCCTCTGCCTGTGTCTCTGCCGCGCACGCGCTCTCTCTCTCTCTCTCTCTCTTTCTCTCTCTCTCTCCCTCTCCGTGTCTCTCATTAATAAATAAATAAAATCTTAAAAAAAAAAAAGAACTAGAAATAATATAGCAGTCACAAGGATACATTTTGAGATATCAGGTAAGAAATTACAAAAAGTAAATCATTAATTTCTAAATCAAATAAGTTCAGTCACAGTAGACAATATATGTATCTGAAAGTCTTGGGGTTTAGAGGATTGAAGCGGATTAAGTTTAAAGGAGGTATAGAAAATCCATAGAGGGGAGAAATCCTTAGGCAAAAGATACCTGTACTAGAGTAGAATAAACCTGTGTTAAAGGGTAAGAGATCCTCTCTACAAACTCCAGTAACTTGTCTTTAGCATCTCAACCTCCTGAAAGTAGGAAGCTGGAGACTTGGGCATTAGTAAAGAGAGAGAGACCATTACACAGAACATTGAAAAAGGGGACTATAGAACTTTGAGGAAAAACCTTGCAGTGTTTATGTCTTTACCTGAGAAAATAGCTAACATGATTAGATAGATAACAGAATACTCATTTAGTGTCCAGTACATGTGTTAGGAGGGTAAGAGGGAAATCTTTTGCCATTTTCTTAAAACTAAGAAAAAACTAAAAATTTTGTCTGGTAAGGGCCCAGTAGAACCAATTTGGCTATCTAGAAACAGACCCTTATTTTTTAAAGATTTTATTTATTCATTTATGATAGACATAGAGAGAGGCAGAGACACAGGAGGAGGGAGAAGCAGGCTCCATGCTGGGAGCCCGATGTGGGACTCGATCCCGGGACTTGAGGATCGCGCCCTGGGCCAAAGGCAGGCGCTAAACCGCTGAGCCACCCAGGGATCCCCCCAGATTTCGTTATATTAAAATGTAAACCTTGGGATGCCTGGGTGACTCTGGTTGGGCATCTGCCTTCGACTCAGGGTGAGATCCCGTGGTCCCAGGATCGAGTCCCAACATCAGGCTCCCTGCATGGGGCCTGCTTCTCCCTCTGACTATGTCTCTGCCTCTGTGTGTGTGTGTCTCTCATGAATAAATAAATAAAATCTTAAAAAAAAAAAAAAGTAAACCTTTATTAAATCAAAGAACATGTTGAACAACTTTGCCTAAGGCTAGTCCTGTTTACTTTCAAATGAACTGGAATGAAAAGAAATTTATACCCGTCACATTTTTGCCCTGTAATGCCAAATAGGCAGCTTTGTTTTCTAAGATTTGTGGAGTTGTTTCTTTCACATTTGCTTTGTATATGGGAGTTCATTTTCAGGGAATCTGATAACTGGAGTATTTTCAAATAAATATAGGCAAATAACTATACCACCAAAATAGAGCCCTATTAATGCGTACAACTGGCAGATGCCATATAATTGAGAACCAAAAAAGATCACTTTTGACTAAATTATAGGGTTCAGTTAGTTTTCAGCTTTTCCCAAAAGGGCAACTCTGAGTAAGGCAGTTGAGCAGTCCACAGTAGCTCTTTATTAGCTTAGTTAGGTGTTCCCAGCCCACTAGCATTGGAGGGTGAATATTGTGACAGAGCTTTCAAGAGGACTGACTCTACAGGAAAAATGCATCCTTGACATAGCAAGGATATGAGATGACCTGAAGGTTTGTAAGCTGCCCTGGCAGTAGTAGCTAATGGAGGAGGCCCAGCCAAAAGTTTCTCACAGGTGTTCTCTAGATACCAACACTGTAGTTTTCTGTAGATGCTCTCCTCTTGAGGAGGAAGTAGAAGCTGTTTTGTTTTATTCACGTGTGTTACCTCTCTCATATCTTTCTCACTAAGCCTGCTGTCGCCACCTATGTACAGGAAGTACAGTTATTCAAAGTATTTTTTAAAAACAAACCAAAAGGGAGCTCCTGGGTGGCTCAGTTGGTTGAGCACCTGACTCTTGATTTCGGCTCAGTTCATGATCTCAGGATCTTAGGATCAAGTCCCATTCCAGCTCCTTGCTCAGTGCAGAGTCACTTGAGATCCTCTCTATCTTCCTCTGCCCCTCCCTCTGCTTGTTGCATGCACCTTCTCTCTCTCAGATCTTTAAAACAAACAAACAAACAACCTCATAACGTGAAATCCTAGAGTTCAGTTCACATCCCTCTATCGTTATGTCTTATTACCTAAGATACTGAAAGTCTGTATAGAATGCACAAAATGGCTGTTCCTAAACAGGGTTTCCATTTGGCCCAAATACTTAATAATATGTAAGAGTCTTGGGTGGCAGCTATATGGATGTCCAACAATTTTATTTTAAACCAATCCTTAAAAACTTATTGCTCGTCCTTATATAAAAAAATTATTGCTTGTCCTTATACAACTCTTTATTTCCTTAAACAGGTTAGAATATTCATTATCTACACATTCCTGTGATGTGTTTGGATTAGTAGTGGTAAGCGTTACTAGTAATGATGTCTTCTGCCTTATACTAAGAGTTTTACTTAGTATAAACTTTTTACTTTTTACGTCACTGTAGATTATAAACTTCCTGGAAGCAGAAACTGAGAATTATTCAATCCCATTCTTCCAAACACACACAAATGGCACATTGCTTTGAATTTACAGCTCTTTGTAGATTGGATGAGAAACCATTGGGGTTTGAGTTGTCTGTGGTTTTAATTTCTTAGCAATGTCCAGGATTTTTCACTGCCCAAGACTGGGAACCAGAGGGGAATAAAATTGGTAGAGAAGTTATTAAATTGCTAATGAGTCATAAATTACCTCTTACCCTTTACATAATGTTGAAGGAAACTTCAGTTATAAAAGATAATATGGTTGCTCTAGCACCATCTAGAGGACAGCCTAGAAGTGTTTAAAATTTTATTTTACAACTTTATATCAGTTCACTTAAAACTAGATGCCACATCCTTCCTGTCTTTCCTCTTTTACTAAATATATCATGTTATGGTAAGGTACAGTTAATTCAGCTATTCAACCAAACTTTACGCTGTCTTTATCCATTGCTACCTGATAGCATGTTACTTTTTTGTGTGTTTACCTGTTCCAGCTGGAGTGTAAGATACATGAGGATAGGATAAGGACCATGGCTTCTACCATAGCCCCTAACTACTAATAGGAACTTATTATATATTGATTAATTAATGATAGGTATAGACATTACAAATAACCTCATGGGTTAGATCTAATATAACAGTATAGATGATTCTTAACAATGTAATGCCAAGTTGGAAAAAAAAAAAGGAATGAAGTCTGTAACATAATCCTATATATGTAAATTAAAATACACGAAATTAAGACAGTAATATACATTTTATATGCATATATACAAACAAAAAATGTGTACATTAAACAAAGAATGGCTATTGGAAAGAAAGAGGCATAGGAATTGTGTAAAATGAGTCAAGTGATTAATAACAAAAAGAGGGTGAAAACTATAACCTTCGTTCTTAGCATATTTAGAAAACAGTAGATGAGCAGCAGTTGTTTGTTGGGGGAGAATAAATTAAGCAACCCAGCGCACACCAATCAAAAGTTTCTATCTTATTTTCTATCTGTAACTTAATGGATTAGTGTACCAAACACTTTAGTATTATTAACAAGTATTTATTTAGCAACAAGTATTAGACTGAGTAAAAGACTTAAGGTCTTTTTCCTACTTTCTGACACAGCCTCAGCTCATCATTACATTATTTCACTCATGTGTATCATGCTCATGGTAAATTTGTAAAATCTTACCTATTCTTCCTTCTCTGATCTACATATACTCCATGGCTCTACCACAGTATGCAGCACATGTCGTCTTTTTGATTAATGATTTTATGTATGTTCATTTTTCTCCCCTCCAAGAGAGTAAAACTTTAAATTCAGTGAAAATTTTGAATTTCCAATAGCACTTGGCACAATGATGGGGAATAATAAATAATGTATATTTGCTGGCTAATTGCATGAGAACAGTATATGAAGTAGAATAATCTGATAATGGTTTACCAGTTGGTTTGACAGAAAAAATTAAAGCCTGGAGTAAGGACACAAGTCAGAGGCTTTCGGAATAGTCTACAGTTGAGTTAATAAGACTCCGGTGGCTGTGGTGGGAATGGAGAGGAAGACATTTAGGGAGTTCCAAGGCAGAATGACAGGCCTGGTTACTGGCTGTTATCTAGATGCCACAGAAACCCAGCTCTGCTTCCTCCCTTTTCAGCCCATGAACCCTCCTGTTTATGCCAAAGTTCCCTGCTTGCTTTACAGGTCCAGAATTCAGGTCCTCTCTTCGGGTCCAGAATTCTCGTAACTTAAGAGAATTCCAACTGGGCAAGCAGATCTCCAGAAGGCAAAACTGACAGCAGTGGTAGAACTGGCTGGTCCCCAACTTTCTGTCTTCCAGCATGAAGGTAGCAGCAGCTTTTAACATCTCTATAAAAAAGCAAAAGTAAGGATGCCTGGCTGGCTCAGTTGGTAGAGCGTACGACTCTTGATTTCAGGGTCTTGAAGCCCCACATTAGGCATAGAGTTTACATAAGAGAAAGAAAAAGATTGGGGTACCTGGGTAGCTCAGTTGGTTAAGCGTCCAACTCTTAATTTCAGCTCAGGCCATGATCTCAGGGCAGGGAGATCGAGCCCCGTGTGTGTGTGTGTGTGTGTGTGTGTGAGAAAAGAAAGAAAGAAAAAGGCAGAAGTGAAACAGTGCCTGGATTTTATGCCTTAAGTCATCAGTTCTAATAGGTTTTGTATTCAAGACTCCTTTCACTCTTAAAAATTATTCAGCGGGTGCCTGGCTGGCCTCAGTTGGAAGAGCACGTGACTCTTGATCTCAGGTTGTAAGTTTGAACCTTACATTAGGAGTAGAGATTACTAAATAAATAGACAGCTAAATATTAAAGACTTCTAAGAGCTTTTGTTTATATCTATTGATATTGTATCTCTTTATATTTACCATAACAGGAATTAAGAAACTGTTAAATTATGTAGTTTTTAACCCATTTAAAAACAATAGTAAGAAACCTATTATATGTTAATGTAGGTTTATGAAAAATATAGTTTCTAAAACAAAAATATTTAGTGAGAAGAATGTTTTAAATGTTTTTACAAATGTCTTAAATGTATGGCCTAATAGAAGACGAGCTAGATTTTCATCTATACTTACATATTGATTTGTTGAAATATCACGTTATATATAGCCTCTAAAAAAACTCTTATTCAGGATAGAATGAAAATAAAAGACAAATTTGTTTTAGTATTATTATGAAAATAGTTTGATTTTGCAGAGCCCTTGAAACTATCTTTGGGACTTCCAGGGGTCCCAGAACCATACTTGGAGAACCACTGCCCTTAAGCAGTGCTTTTTAATTTCTCTCTCTAGGAGAGACTGAAAGATGTATCTTTCATTTTGTAGCCATGCCTAAGCATTCTTGGCATTTTTACTGAAACCCTCATTGCCCATTGGTAGAAATAACATACTTAAAAAAGGAATAAAAACAAGTCTTCAGTTTTAAAAATTTTGTTTATTGGATATTGGTCACACACACATAGAATACTAAATTCAAAGCTCACTAACAAACTAATTATAGAGAGTTACCAGAAATGGTTTTGTCTGACTGATTCCTTTGTCTACCAGCTGTAGAATTTTCCTCCATGAACTGTGTTTTTTATTGTTGTCATTTGTTTTTAAATATTTTTTTTTATTTTTAGCAATCTCTACACCCAATTTGGGGCTTGAACTCACAATCCTGAGATCAAGAATCATATGTTTTACTGATTAAGCCAGCCAGGCACCCCTCCCCCTGGACTTTGAACTCAAATATAACAGACTCTTAAGAGAATCACGGCATAAATGGATGTAAAATGTATGTGGCCATGAAGTCAGATAAAAGGACCTATAGGGCTGATGATTGAGCTATCTCAGTGTTGACTCCCTGATTTTCTCTAGAGTAGATTACAAGAAGGAAGTTGGATGATACACAAAAGTTGGTGATAAGGGGACGATTGCTACTGTGAAAAGTAGACCTATTAATGACAAGAAAAAGTGACTGCTGACAACCAAAGAGGAGACTGAAAAGCCAAACAAAAACTTAACAGAGCAATTTGGTTGTAATTAATAGAGGGTCATTAAGCCTTAATACTCCAGTAGCCTTTTTTTTTAAACAGGTTATTATTTTTTTAAAGTAAACTCTACCCCCAACATGGAGCTCAAACTCACAACCCTGAAATCAAAAGTCCCATGCTCCACTGACTGAGCCAGCCAGGCATCAAACCTTTAAAGGGACACCTCTTTACCATACCATAGATAATTATATCTAGAATAATTCCCTGGGTCATCAAGAAAAAGATTAAAATATCCTCTGTATATGGAGAGTTCTCAGCTTATAAATGGCTTGTTTTCCAGAGTTGATCTCCAGAACTGTTTTTGGGGACTCAACCCATTTTTCTATAGAAACAGTTAAATAATTGTTATTTTGGGTCCCAAACTGCTTTTCATTTTATCTGTTTAACAACTTCTGAGTGCCTAATATCAAGTTAGCTCTCACTTACATCTTTGTTTTAGTGGGAGAATGCAGCTGAGGCCCAGGCCTGAGCATATATACTCTTTCCTTCTGGCTTCCATCATTTGCCCTATATGGAGTTAAGAGTCAGGAAACTATGGCCTTGGTGCCAAACCCAATTTGCTGCCTGTTTGTGTCCTTCAGTCCCTAATCTGCCTGATGTGGCCTGCCCTCATCTCCCTGACTTCATCTTTTTCTCATTCCACTGTAGCCTCATATCCACTTTGCTATTCCTCAAAACATACCAGGCACATTCCCATTAAAGGTCCTGCATTTTCTTCTACCTAAATGTTCATCATTCTAATCTCCACGCAACTCACTGTCTCCCCTCTGTCAGGTGTCTCACCTTGTATGTCACCTTTTCAATGAGGCTTTTCTTGACCTCCTTTGTAAAATAGCAACATCCCCACCCCTCACATTCTCTTTTCGTCTGCTTCTGCTTTATTTTTCTCCATAGAGCATACCACTGTCTAACATATTTACTTGTTCATTTATTTATTGTCTGTCTCCCATCATTTGAATATAAGTTGCATATAAAAGCAAGGACTGGGATCCCTGGGTGGCTCAGTGGTTTAGCTCCTGCCTTCGGCCCAGGGTGTGATCTTGGAGTCCCGGGATCGAGTCCCACATCAGGCTCCCCGCATGGAGCCTGCTTCCCCCTCTGTCTGTGTCTCTGTCTCTCTCTGTCTCTCATGAATAATTAAAGTATTAAAAAAAAAAAAAGAGCAAGGACTGTCGGTTTTGTGCATTGCTATATCCCATCACTTCAGACAGCAACTGGCCCAGAGTAGATGTTCATTTGTTGAATGAATGAATGAATGAATAATGAAAAAGATAAAGAGAGATACATGAATGCTAACCTGCTTTTTATCCAGGGGGTAGTTGTCAACATCAACCAGGATTGAAAATTGGTATTGAAATAAGATTTAAAAGTAGCATATAGGGGTGCCTGGGTGCCTCAGTCAGTTAAACATCTGCCTTTGGCTCAGGGCATGATCTCAGGGTCCTAGGATAGAGCCCTACATCAGGCTCCCTGCTCCATGGGGAGCCTGCTTCTCCCTCTCCCTTTGCCTGCCACTCCCCCAGCTTGTGCTGTGTGCATTCTTGCTCTCAAAAAGATAGATAGATAGATAGATAGATAGATAGATGATAGATAGATGATAGATAAAATCTTTTTTAAAAAAATAAAAATAAATAAAAATAACATATAGGCAAATGCGAATGTTTCCATTTGAAAATTCAAGCCTACTAGAGTAGTTGGTAACTTGTGAGCTCTTCCTCCTGCCCTTTCCCTTTCTCAGTACCTTGTCCAGTGAATTCCACAGAGTAGGCTTTTATTTTTTTTTATTTTTTTTTAATTTTTATTTATGATAGTCACAGAGAGAGAGAGAGAGAGAGAGGCAGAGACACAGGCAGAGGGAGAAGCAGGCTCCATGTACCGGGAGCCTGATGTGGGATTCGATCCCGGGTCTCCAGGATCGCGCCCTGGGCCAAAGGCAGGCGCCAAACTGCTGCGCCACCCAGGGATCCCCAGAGTAGGCTTTTAATAAGTACTTGGTTCCAACCCAGGAATGGACCCTGGTATCTTTGTAATTGTTTTTTGTTTTGTTTTTGTTTTTACCTTGAATACTTAGCATAATGTCTGGCAAATAATAGAGGGTCAGTAAATATTTGCTCTAGGAAGTAATAAATAAGTTAAATGAATTCTTTGTCTACTCAGAGTAAGACAATGCCCTGGGTTATCTATTGTAACAAATTACCTCCAAAGCATAAATCAATATTATCTCCTGTAGTTTCTATGGATCAAGAGTAGCTTAGGTGGCTGGTTTTGTCTCAGGGTCTTTCCTGAGGTTGCAGTCAAGATGCTACCTGGGGCTGCCATCATCTGAAAGCTTATGAAACCCTGGAGGAATCTCTTCCAAGGTGGCTTACTCACATGGCTATTGGCAGGAGGCCTCAGTTTCTAGTCTCATGGACCTCTCCATAGGGTGGCCTGCTTGAGAGTCCTCACATCACAGTAGATGGCTTCCCCAAGAGAAGTAACCCAAGAAGCAAAGAGGGGGCCACAGTCCCTTCTATCACCTACTCTAAGTCATGCACACTGCTTCCACCACATTCTGTTTATTAGAAGCAAGTGGCTTCTGAGTACAACCCACACTCAAGGTGAGGAGAATTAGGCCTCACCTTTTTGAAGGGAGAAATATCAAAGAATTTGTGGACATATTCTGCCACAATCACCCTGGTCCTCTAAACTGAGTAAAGAGAAGGTGCCCATATAAAAGAAACAGGACAGGTTTTTTCAGAGATAGTGTCTGTCCTGCCACTTATGTGCCCTTTTCAAGTCCAGTATTGCCTGCGCTTTTGCCCAAAAAGTTTTTTGTTGCTCTGTTTTTGCTTTTTAGAGAAAGGGTTGGTACAGAGGGACAGATGAAGAAGGAGAAAAAGAAATATGAAGCAGGCTCCATGACATGGGGCTCCATCTCACAACCCTGAGATCATAACCTGAGCCGAAATCAAAAGTTGCACACTTAACTGATTGAGCCACCCAGGTGCCCCTAGAAGGAGACTTTTTAGAACATCTTTGAAATTCTCCCTACCAAAATTAATAACTTTTTATATTTATTTTTTAATATGTAAAACATGCACATGGTGCAAAATTCAAAGGTAAAATGAAAAACAAGTTTCCCTTGTCTGAAACCCAGCCACTCAGTTTTCCTCCCTGGATAAGACTGCTATTGCTAGTTTATTTATCCTTCCAGAGACCTATGCACTTTTACATATTTATATACTTTTTTTTATATACAGATGGTAACATAACTATGGTTACTGTTTTATATCTTGCTTCTTTTTCACTTCAGATTTGTTCCATAGCAGTTTATAGTTGCTTTGTTCTTTTTAACAGCTGCATAGTATTTCTTTGTGTGGATGTACAAAAATGGATTTAATTGGTCCCTCATTGAAGGACATTTAGTTTGATTTCCATTTTTTGCTGTTAAACATTGCTGCAGAAAATACCTCATGCATATTGTACCCTGAGAATTTTTATGGGTAAATACCTACAAGAGGATTTGTTGGGTCAAAGAGTATGTGCTTTTTGAAAAGTAATCCCAGGAGGCACCTGTGTGGCTGTTGGTTGAGCATCTAACTGTGGCTCAGGTCATGCTCTCGGAGTCCTGAGATCGGCTATGTTGGGCTCTACACTCAGCAGGGAGTAGATTCTCTCCCTCTGCCTTTCCCCCTATACCCCTTCCCCTGCATGTGTGTGTGTGCTTGCTCTAATAAATCTTTCCAAAATGTGTTTAAAAATTTAAAACAAAAAACAAAAAACGAAGAGAGTAGTCACCTGAGCATGAAGGTACTAGATCCCTGAGAGAAAGAAGGTGGTAGCAGAAGTGGTAAAATGAAAGCCCCAGTGGTAACATTTACTCTTTCCACTATTGTGCTTGGATCAGTCTAGGCTGTGCAACTGTTTTGAGACTGAATTGTCCTCTAGAACAGAGCAGTGCTGCTTTGGGATTGGGTTTTTTCTCAACACTGCATTCCTCCTGAGACCAGGCAGAGCCTGACTGCTGCCTCATACCTAAGTCATTTCCCCTTCACTTTGCTCTGGTATCCATCACCTGTAAGAAGGGAGAATATTCAGCATCCTAAAATTCAATATTGCTTAATGAGATTATGTCTATAAGACCCTTGGAAGATAACCACCTAGAGAAACAAACAAAGCACTGTTTATTACTACTATTTTTAGCATTATTATCTTGAAATATGCCAAGCCTTTCCTTATTTTGTGAACACTGATTTAAAATAGGAAGCTTTTGGGGGTGCCTGGCTGGCTCAGTTGGTAGAGCATGCGACTCTTGATCTTGGGGTCGTGAATTCAGCCCCCATGTTGGACATTGAGATTACTTAAAATAAAACAAAACAAAAACATCTCAATAAAGTGGCAGATCTTGTTTAAAAAAAAAACTTTATAAAATAGAAACCAATTTTTCTCTTTCTCTGCAGTCTACATGCTACCCTAATAGAGAAACTAACTCCATTAAGTGTTATTTTCTTTTTCCTTCCTGTCCTCTTATTCTTCCAGCTGTCTCAACTCAGAACCTTGTAGGAAAAGAGTTACACTTCAGAAAAATGTGTTTGCTTTGACATTTAAACAAGCCTCCATTTTGTTTTTCCATATTAGAATTTTTCTTCTTCCCATTTCCAGCACTTTATCTGACCTGTCTTCTTTTCAGCTCATTCATTATTGCTAAGGTTTGCAGATTATACCAGAGGAGGAAGACAGATTTATAAACATGTGTTCCTGCCCGGCTGTTTCAAGTGTAGGAGTAACATTTATCTTCAAATTGTACGGCTGCTTTCTATATGCAGCTGTGCTCATCTGCTCTTATTAATGAGGTGCCTATCTCTAAGTCTTACATTGTTTAGAAATAAATGGACTCTTTTCCTATTAAAATTGGTAATGCAGTAATCAGAGGAGCCCACCACTGGGAGGAGACATCTATTTGAATTCACTTTGCTAATGGCCATAAAGAATTTAGCCTAATTGCTTTCTTAGGAGGTTTGCCATTTCCCCTAAGATTCCAGGGCCTTGGCAGCCTGGGTGGCTCAGCGGTTTAGCACGGCCTTCAGCCCAGGGTGTGATCCTGGAGACCGGGGAGGGGATCGAGTCCCACATCTGGCTCCCTGCATGGAGCCTGCTTCTCCCTCTGCCTGTGTCTCTGCCTCTCTCTCTCTCTCTCTCTCTCTCTCTGTGTGTGTCTCTCATGAATAAATAAATAAAATATTAAAAAAAAAAAAAAAGAAGATTCCAGGGCCTTGGAAAGGGGTAGGAATTCTATTCTTTTCCTCTCATGGCCCCCTGCAATCCTTATGTGTCTTTTATCTAAGATGAAAATAAAGGGACATTTTAAGGAAACTATGTATAGTGTCATAATCCATTACAGATAATTGTGTAATACCTTGACCACTAATAAATAATGAGATCTTTGATAAATTACTTAACCTTTCTTAGCGCTCATTTCCTTGTTTGCAGAGTAGCTGTAACAATCACTGTATGATCAGGATTATTGGAAAGATTGTGCTTTCTCTGTATGGCCTGCCTTGTTAAAAAAAGTGAACAAGGCTGTGAATATTTGATAAGATCATGAGTATGAAAACACCTGGTACATAATAGATGTGCAATAAATGTTTGAATTAGAATCCATTTGGTTAACCCAAAGTTCTTTTTTGCCCTAATTTCATCAGTGAGACTTTCTGGTAGGGTAATCCTTTTATTTTTATTTTTTTTCCTTCTTCCAGCTCCCTTGTCTGATCTGTTTTTATGATCCAGCATCCTAAAATTGCTTTTTGAAAGAAAACAGGGACTAAACAAGGTCTTATTTAAAGTCATGCTCACAATTCAGGGTTCAAGTACTGATGCTCTATGGTTTTGTCTAAAGCACTCTCTTTGGACTTATTTAAAGCCTACTGTGGGCTAGTTAATAATCTTATTTATTTCTGTTTTAATCCTGGAGTATTGATTAAAAATCTGAGAGTCATAGAGGTTAAGTGACTTGACCAAGGTTACACTGTAACAGAGTGAGGATTTGGACTAAGGTTTTCTAATTCCAAGTCCATTGATCTTTAGATAGCATTCCACATCAAAGAAGAAAATGAATATAGGTGAATTACTACAAATATGCCCTGGGAGTGCTGGGTAGAAATTATATTTTATTAGTATATGACCAAAGACAAAGAAAAGGCTAATTCTAGAGTTCCCAGACTTTTCTGTAGATATATTAGAAAATGTGCTTTGGGACTTCCAATCAAGATGATTTACTATGTTCAAACTTTTGACACATCCCCTGTGTTTCAGACACATAGCAAGAAATAAAATATATAAAATGAAAATCAACATATTTGGGCCCAAAAACAAAATAACCACCTTCATGGACCAAAAATAGAAGAGATTCAAGTAACTGGGTAAAGGTGAAACTGTAGGCCTACTAGCCTCTAGAGAATAGAGAACAGTGCCTGAAAGATGAGTTTTTTGAGTGGTAACTAGATACTGAAATGCCCCATAAAGAGATAGAACTTAGAAGCCAGGGGAGATGCCATCCCCCAACCAGCCTCATGAAAGATTTCCAAAAGTTAATTGAGTGGGGAGGAGGGAAGCCTAAGGAGTTGTGAAGAAGTATGCCAATCTGCCTTCTCATACAATGATTAGAACTATGATATCCTAAATTTCTTCTAATGGCAGAGGCCATTAAAAGACCTATTCAGGCTGTGTTTTTAGGGGACTAGATGAAAGAAATTGCAAAACCTATAAACAGAGAAGGGGGTAATTAGTTTAAAAAAATCCCACTTAAAAAGCCTGCAAAGTATAATTTTATATAATAGAAATCTAATGCTAAGAATGATAATAAAAATTAACTAGAACTTCCATTTTGGAGAAGATGGAGTAGACATACTTTTCCCTATTTCTCCCACTAAATACAACCAGAAACCCTGTATATCATATATGAAAGAAATATAACAGGATGGTGAAGGTGGGTAAAAGAATGCAGACCATCCAGGGACCTCAAATCCTTTGGAACAACATGATAGTAAATTCTCTGGGTTTTCTTTTTGCCTTGTATGTCCCCAACATGGAGCCAAACATTATACTTAATAATGAAAGAGTAATTCTTTACCCCAGTAAGAATGGGAAAAAAGCAAGGATGTCTGCTCTCACTACCCTTATTCTATATAGTGCTAGAAGTTCTAACTAGTGCAATAAGGTAAGAAAAAGGAAAAAGGCATGCAGATTAGGAAGGAAAGAATATAAGTGTACTTATTTGTAATTCCATGATTGTCTAAGTAGAAAATCTCAGTGAGTATATAAAAAACTCTTAAAACTCTTAGAAGAATGAGTGAGTTCACTAGGTTGTAAAATATAGAATAAACATAAAAATCTATTTTGTGTCTATGCTAGCTATGAACACATGGACACTGAAATTAAAAATACAGTACCATTCACAATAGCTCAAAAAAAGTGAAATCCTTGGGGCGCCTGGGTGACTTAGTTGGTTAAGTATCCGACTCAGTTTTGGCTCAGGTCATGATCTCAGGGTCATGGGATCAAGCCCCACGTCAGGCTCTGCACTCAGTGTTGAGTATGCATGTCCCTCTCCCTCTGCTCCTTCCCGTTTGTATACTCTCTATCTCTAAATAAAATCTTTTTTAAGTGAAATACTTCGATGTAAGAATACCTACATGATTTGTGTGTTGAAACTATATAGTACTGATAAAAGAAATTGAAGAAGATCTACATAAAGGAGGAGCATAGAATAAGGATGTCAAATTTTCCCAAATTGATACACATATTTAATGTTAATTACTATCAAAATTCTAGCAAGATACTTTGTAGATGTAGACAAGATTATTCTAAAATGTATATGGCAAGGCCAAAGAAACAAAAACAGCTAAAACAGTTTTTAAAAAAAAAGAACAAACGGGAAGAATCAGACTACCTGATTTCAAGACTTATAACCACAGAAATCTAGGCTGTGATATTGGCAGACAGACACAGACCAGTGGAACAAAACAGAGAACCCAGAATAGACACACAACTACACCCAGCTGATCTTGGTAAAGGTGCAAAAGTAGTTCTTGGGATGAAAGATAGCCTTTCCAACAACTGGTGCTGGAACAAGTGGACATCATGGGCCAAAACAAAGGAAGAAGACTCTCATACAAAAACTAACTCAAAATGGATCAAGGACTTAAACAGAAAACATAAACCTAAAAGAAATCTTCAGTAGGCAAAGAGTAGGGTTAGGCAAAGAGTTCTTAGAATTGGCATCAAGAGTATGGTTCATAAAAAGGGAAATGGATAATTGTATTTCGTCAAAATTAAAAATCTTTGATCTGTGAAAGACCTTGTTGAGATATGAAAAGTCTGGGATCCCTGGGTGGCGCAGCGGTTTAGCGCCTGCCTTTAGCCCAGGGCGCGATCCTGGAGACCCGGGATCAAGTCCCACATCGGGCTCCCGGTGCATGGAGCCTGCTTCTCCCTCTCCCTCTGCCTATGTCTCTGCCTCTCTCTCTCTCTCTCTCTCTCTCTGTGACTATCATAAATAAATAAAAATTAAAAAATTAAAAAAAAAAAAAAGATATGAAAAGTCAGGGGATCCCTGGGTAGCTCAGCGGTTTAGTGCCTGCCTTTGGCCCAGGGCGCGATCCTGGAGTCCTGGGATCGAGTCCCACATCGGGCTCCCGGCATGGAGCCTGCTTCTCCCTCCTCCTGTGTCTCTGCCTCTCTCTCTCTATGTCTATCATAAACAAACAAACAATCTTAAAAAAAAAAGTCAAGCTAAAGAATAGAAAAAAATGTCCAACAAAGGACTAGTATCTAGAATACATAAAGAACTCTTAAAACTCAACAATAGAAAACAATCTGATCAGAAAATGGGCTAAAAACATGAACAGATATTTCACCAAAGAGGATATGCAGATGGCAAATAAGCACATAAAAAGATGTTCAACATCATTAGCCACTACAGAAATGCAAATTAAAACTATAATATGAGACGTTACTACACAAGTATTAGAATGACTAAAATTAAAAGTTAATGCCAAATACTGGCAAAGATGCCATGAACTGAATCTCTAATGCTTTGCTGGTGGGAATGTAAAAGAATATATAGCTACTCTGGAAAATAGTTTGGCAGTTTCTTTAAAAACTAAATATGCAACTATAAATGGTCCAGTGATTATACTCCTGGGTATTTATCTCAGAGAGATGAAAAGTCAGTTTCACTAAAAGCCTGTACAGAAATGTTTGTAGTAGCTATATTCATAATAGCCAAAAACTAGAAACAACCCAGATGTCCTTCACATTCAGTAGGTGGATGGTAAAACAAACTGGTACCTCCAAACTATGGAATACCAGTCACCAGCAAAAAAGACTGAACAATTGATACATGCAACAACTTGGATGAATCTCCAGATAATTATATGCTGGGAAAGGGGAGGGGGGAACAGTTCCAAAACATTATGTGCTGTTTGATTCCATTTATATAACATTATTGAAATGACACAATTACAGAAACAGGTAACAGATTAGTGGTTGTCAGGAATTAAGAAGGAATGAGTGTGAGAGGGAATTGAATGAAGCTGTAGAAGGGCAAAAGGAGGTATCCTTGTGTTGATGGACATATTTTGTATCTTCATTGTGTCATTGCCATTAGGGGAAACTGAGTGAGGGTTCAATGGGGTCTCTGTTATTTCTTACAACTGTATGTGAATCTATGATTATCTCAAAATGCAAAAAGTAATTTAAAAAATTTAACCACCGGGAGTTAAATGAACACCTAATGAAAATAGAGTATGGTACAGTCAAATAGAGACTAATAAGTCCGAGGTACCTGGGTGGCTCAGTTGGTTAAATGTCTGCCTTCTGCTCAGGTCATGATCCCTGGGATGGAGCCCCACCTCAGGCAACCTACTCAGCAGGGAGCCTGTTTCTCCCTGTCCCTTCCTGCTGCTCCACCTGCTTATGCGCTTGCGCTCTCTCTCTGTCAAATAAATAAAATCTTAAAAAAAAATTACTATAATAAGTCCAATTAGAATTCTTAAAGAGAAACAGAATAATAGTGTCTATTAAACAAAGAGCCAGAAATTAAATAATGTCATGTAGTTATGAAAAATTAACCAGTTTAAAATTTGGAAATAATAGTCTTTGAAATATGTATTATAGTCATTGAAATTTTTTTTTAATTCAGTACCTTAGATAAATTCTAGGAACAAATTATGAATTGGAAGAATCAAACACAAAGAGAAAAAATACCTTAAATAGAGGGTTAATGGCTCAAGAGGCTCTCAGACATATCAGACATGAGCCCTAGGATATAGAAGAGATTGAGAAAAATGGCAGAGACACAGTAAATGAAAATACAATAAGTGATGATTTTCCTGAATTAGATTCTAATTAGAAACCTGTTTGGGTAGGTTGTACATTTGAAATATACTAAATACATGAAAGTAAATGCATTATTTTAGTAAAACATGATAGATTGAAAGTACATATTTACCTACCAGTTTCTCCCTTTATAACTCATTCAAATGTCGGTAAAGGGATTTGTTTTTAAGGTATAAACTCACAGGTTTCTTTAAAAACAGACAAGACGCACCTGGGTTGCTCAGTCAGTTAAGCCTCCCACTTTGGCTCAGATCATGATCTCAGGGTCTTGTGATCAAGCCCCACAGAGGGTTCCTGCTAGAGATTCTCCCTCTCCCTCTGCCCGTCCCCCTGCTGTGTGTGCTCACTCACATGCTCTCTCTCTCTCTCCCTCTCAAATAAATAAATAAACAAACAAACAAATAAACAAATCTATCTATCTATCTTTAAGAAAAAACAGACAAGATTACTGCAAACAAGTATAATCAATAGAACTTTGGAAACTAGAAAGCAAATGTACAAGTACTGATTTAAGAGACCTAAAAAAATGAAAGCTTGTTTTTTTTTTTTTTTTTTTTTTTTTGGTGTTGTTTCTTTGTTTTCTTATCTGAGATTGGGAGGAAGGAGAGCCAAGAAATAAGGAGTACACTTATCATAATGAACACTGAGTAATGGATAGAATTGTTGATTCACAATATTGTACATCCAAAACTAATATAACACAGTATATTAGTTATACTGAAATTTATTTATTTTTAAATTTTATTTACTTATTTATTTGAGAAACAACACACGTACATGTGAAAGCAAGCAGGGAGAGGGAGAGGGACAAGCAGACTCTGTGCCAAGCACAGAGACCCAACAGGGCTCCCTCCCATGACCCGAGATCATGACATGAGCTGAAATCAAGAATCAGACATTTAACTGACTGAGCCACCCAGGCCCCTTGGAATTTATTTTTAAAAATAAAAAAATGATAAAATACATTTACAGTACGGTACTGTATTTATTTAAAAAAAAAACAACAACAACAACCCACAGGCACCTGGTTGGCTCAGTGGGTTAATCATCGGACTTTTGGTTTTGTCCAACCCTTGGTTTTGGCTCAGGTCAGAATCTCAGGGTCATGAGATCAAGCCCTGTGATTAGGGCTACACACTCAGCAGGGTATCTCCCTGAGATGCTCTCTGCTCCTTCCCACCTCATATATGCATGCATATGCTCTCTCTCAAATAAATGAATCAATATTTTTAAAAGTAAGTCCATATATAAGATGACCCACACACTTCAAACCTGTGTTGTTCAAGGGTCAACTATAACTAAATATATTTGGAGAGGTAAGATATTGCATCCATGGAACAAGAACAGGATCCCCTCTTTTTTTTTTTTAATATCTTATCTATTTATTAGAGAGTACAAACGGGGAAGGGGCAGAGGGAGAGGTCGAAGCAGCTAGGCTGTCGCTGAGCAGGGAGCCTGATGTGGGTCCTGATCCCAGGATCATAGCCTGAGCTGAAGGCAGATGCTTCACTGACTGAGCCACCCAGGCGCCCCAGGATGCCTTTTTTAAATTAAAACTACAGTAGTAAAAATGGAAATTCCAGAATATAACTTAGAAGATGAAGGAAATGCCTTAGAATATAGACAAAGGAATGGAAAATAGGAGTGAAAGATAGAAAAGAGGATTAATATAGAAGGTCCAAATTCTAGAGAAATAGGAAATCTAGCAAGCAAGAACAAGGGGCAAGTAATTGATAAGGTGGCAGAAAATTAGTGGCAGTATAGTAGATTTGAATAACTATCAGTCATTTATAAAACACCCTAAAACTGCAGAGTATACATTTTAAAATATTCTTTTCAGGTACACATGGACTATTCTTCAAGATAGATCATATTTCAGACTATTTGAAATCATATAAAGTATGTTCTCTGCCACAGTCAAATTATATTAGAAATGAATAACAAGGGCAGCCCCGGTGGCGCAGCGGTTTGGTGCTGCCTGCAGCCTGGGGTGTGATCCTGGAGACCCGGGATCAAGTTCCACGTCGGGCTCCCTGCATGGAGCCTGCTTCTCCCTCTGCCTGTGTCTCTGCCTCTCTCTCTCTGTGTCTATGAATAAATAAAATCTTTAAAAAAAAAAAAAAAGAATAACAAAAAGATATTGGGAAAATCCCCAGATAAAGATTTGACAACACTTTTCTAAATAACCAGGGTCAAAAAGGAAGTCACCAGGGAAACGAGAAAATGTTTTGACCTGAATGATTATGAAAACATATCAAAGCATGTGGAATGCAGCTAAAGTAGGTTATGAGGGAAATTCATACCTTTAAATGCCTATATTTGAAAAGAAAAAGATCAAAAACAGGCTAGCAAACTTGTTCCATAAAGGGCCAGGTAATAAATATTTTAAGCTTTGCAGGCCACACAGCCTCTCTGTTGATACTCAGCTCTCCCTTACAGCATGAAATCAGGCATAGACAATGCATAAATGACTGAGTGTGGCTATGATTCCAATAAAACTATATTCATGTCACATAACATAATTTCACATAACATAGTATTCTCCTTTTCATTTTTCTACCATTAAAAATGATCCATAGCTTGTTAATAATAACTTTAAAATATCTCATGGGGGACGCCTTGGTAACTCAGTGGTTAAGGGTCTGCCTTTGGCTCAGGGTGTGATCCCGGGATCCTGGAATCGAGTCCAGCATTGAGCTCCTCACAGGGAGCCTAGTTCTCCCTCTGCCTCTATCTCTCCCTCCCTCTCTCTCTCTCTCTCACTGTCTCTCATGAATAAATAAATAAAATCTTAAAAAAATAATATATCTCAGGGAACAATATTTATGACTGTAATAAGATGTAAAAACCATAAGCCATAAAGGAGAAGCTCAATATATTTGACTTCACTAAAATGTGAAACTAACCAAAAATACTTTAGAGGATAAGCCACAAAAACAAAAAGTTAAGTTTTAGGAGCGCCTTGTTGGCTCAGTCGATAAGAGCATCTGGGACTCTTGATCTCTGGGTCATGAGTTTGAGCCCCATGTTGGATGTGGAGATTACTTTAAAAAAAAAAAAAAGTTTTATGCCAGATTGACTTCTAGATGGATTAAAGATTTAAAGATAAAATCGAGTGCCTGGATGGCTCAGCAGTTGAGCATCTGTCTTCAGCTCAGGGTGTGATCCCAGAATCGAGTCCCACATGAGGCTCCCCACAGAGAGCATGCTTCTCCCTCTGCCTATGTCTCTGCCATTCTCTCTGAGTCTCTCATGAATAAATTTTTTTTTTCATGAATACATTTTTTTAAATCTTTTAAAAAAATAAAATCTTAAAAAAAATAAAGATGAAAAAATCAAACTGTAAAAGTACTAAAAGAAACCATAAGAAAAAAACAATTAATGAAGTGATGGAATAAGGAAAGCCTTTTGAAATAGGACAGAAAACTCTGAAGCCATAAAAGATTGATAAATATAACAACATAAAAGTAAATAATTTCAGGGCACCTCCTGGCTTAGTAGGGCATGCAACCCTTTTTTTTTTTTTAAGATTTTTATTTATTCATGAGAGACACAGAGAGAAAGGTAGAGACATAGGCAGAGGGAGCAACAGGCTTTCACAGGAAGCCCAATAACCTGGACCCTGGAATCACGCCCTGAGCCGAAAGCAGATGCTCAACCACTGAGCCACCCAGGCATCCCAATAGGGCATACAGCTCTTGATCTCAGGGTCATGAGTTCAAGCCCCTCATTGGGTGTAGAGATTACTTAAATAAATAAACTTCTTATAAAGGGTAAATAATGTCTACGTAGCATTAACCACCATTAGCAAATGACAGATCGGGGGATACACGTGATATGTATAATAGACAAAAGGCTTACTCTGGTATATTAAGAATTGCAAATAAACTATATAATTTAGTAGAAAACTGAGCAAAAGATTTGAACAGATACTTTACTTAGGAAGGAAATATATCTCATAATGATGTTTTATTTTTTTTTAATTTTTATTTATTTATGATAGTCACACACAGAGAGAGAGAGAGAGAGGCAGAGACACAGGCAGAGGGAGAAGCAGGCTCCATGCACCGGGAGCCTGACGTGGGATTCGATCCCGGGTCTCCAGAATTGCGCCCTGGGCCAAAGGCAGGCGCCAAACCGCTGCGCCACCCAGGGATCCCTCATAATGATGTTTTAAAATAATATGTACAGGGCAGCCCTGGTGGCTCAGTGGGTTTGGCGCTGCCTCCAGCCCAGGGTGTGATCCCGGAGATCCGGGATCGAGTCCCACATCAGGCTCCCTGCATGGAGCCTGCTTCTCCCTCTGCCTGTGTCTCTGCCTCTCTCTCTGTGTGTCTCTATGAATAAATAAATAAAATGTTAAAAAAAATAAAATAAAATGATATGTACAAACTCACAATAAGAAACATTAAATTAAAACTACATAAAACGCTCTTTTTCTACTATCAGGTTGGCAAAGATCAACAAGTTTGAGAACACCGTATTGCCAAAGGAAAAGGACAGCTGGTGTTCTCATGCACTACTGATGGGTATATAAATTAGTATATCTTCGATGGCAGATTGGGAGTATTTATCAAAAATCCAAATACAAGTGCTCTATGATTAACAATTTTACTAACAGGAATTTATCTTACAAATTACAACAAACTCTTATTAGATAAAGATTAAAACATTTGTAAAAGGTTATCTGAATCTTCTTGTCTTCCAGGGATGTTGGTGGTGAATGTAACATGGAGGAACAAGACATATGTAGGTACACTTCTTGACTGTACACGGCATGATTGGGCACCCCCCAGGTAAGCACTCTACAGCTTTTTGGTGTGTTTTAATCTGAACCACCCTAATCAGTGCCCTTATGCCTTCATCCTGTTAGACTTGGATATCTCTTAAGACACCCAGCTTTTAAAGAATATGATGGTGTAAGGTAATATAAGGAAGGTACTCTGCTGCTCTGGCATTCAAGAGTAGTAAATGAATTATGTGTTAATGAGTTGGATAGGAATGGGGAGGAGATCCTTTTTTAAGCCTTTTTCTGGAATTACTAGTTCTCTGGAACTCTGGCTTCTAGCAGTAGTCACTTTGAGACCAAGGCCATTGAGTCTGCCTGTGGATGAACAAACAATCATTGATGATGCTTTTTGATGGTAGCTATCTCCCAGGAGTTTAAACTCAGGAACATTTTCAGTTTTATGAACACTAGACAGTGTGGGTTTCACAGGGACCTTTTCAGGTTGACATTTCAGTGAATGGCACTTTATAGCTTGTTTGTACCCAGTTTGCCAGGGTTTGGGGAGTCCAGATGTTGGAGAAAGATGTACAGCTAGCATGCAGATAGCATCCTAGGAGCTCACCACTTAATGCAGTTCCCACGCTTTCAAAAGTTCTTTAACAAATCATATTCATTGAAAATGATAGTTACCATCTGGACAGTTCTTCTGGAGGCAGCTACACTGGTTTGAAGATGTTTTCTCTTCTTAATAATACCCTGTTGTGTTTGCCCTTTGCTAAGGTTCTGTGACTCCCCCACCAGTGACTTGGAAATGCGCAATGGCCGGGGTAGAGGCAAACGCATGCGTCCCAACAGTAACACACCTGTCAATGAGACAGCCACAGCCTCTGACAGCAAAGGGACCAGCAGCAGCAGCAAAACCCGAGCAGGAGCAAATAGCAAAGGCCGTCGGGGCAGCCAGAATTCTTCAGAGCATCGCCCACCTGCCAGTAGCACCTCTGAGGATGTCAAGGCCAGCCCTTCCTCAGCTAACAAGCGGAAAAACAAACCGCTTTCAGACATGGAGCTGAATTCTAGCTCAGAGGACTCCAAAGGGAGCAAGCGTGTCCGTACGAATTCCATGGGCTCAGCCACTGGTCCCCTCCCTGGGACCAAGGTGGAACCCACTGTTCTAGACAGAAATTGTCCCTCCCCAGTCCTGATTGACTGTCCCCACCCAAACTGCAACAAAAAGTATAAGCACATCAATGGACTTAAGTACCACCAGGCTCATGCCCACACAGATGATGACAGCAAGCCGGAAGCAGATGGAGACAGTGAGTACGGAGAGGAGCCCACCCTTCATGCAGACCTAGGGAGCTGCAATGGTGCATCCATCTCACAAAAAGGTTCCTTGTCCCCTGCCCGTTCAGCTACCCCCAAAGTTCGGCTCGTAGAGCCCCATAGCCCTTCTCCTTCAAGCAAATTCAGCACAAAAGGTCTCTGTAAGAAAAAGCTGAGTGGGGAAGGGGACACAGACCTTGGGGCCTTATCAAATGATGGCTCTGATGATGGACCCTCAGTAATGGATGAAACAAGCAATGATGCCTTTGATTCTTTGGAAAGGAAGTGTATGGAAAAAGAAAAATGTAAAAAGCCCTCTAGTTTGAAGCCTGAAAAGATTCCTTCCAAAAGCTTAAAGTCAGCACGGCCTATTGCCCCTGCCATCCCCCCGCAGCAAATCTACACCTTCCAAACCGCCACCTTCACAGCAGCAAGCCCAGGCTCCTCCTCAGGCTTGACCACCACCGTGGTCCAAGCCATGCCCAACAGCCCCCAACTCAAGCCTATTCAGCCCAAGCCTACTGTGATGGGAGAACCTTTCACAGTCAACCCGGCCTTGACTCCAGCCAAGGACAAGAAAAAGAAAGACAAAAAAAAGAAGGAGTCTTCCAAGGAACTCGAAAGTCCTCTGACCCCTGGGAAGGTGTGTCGAGCAGAAGAAGGCAAAAGCCCATTCAGAGAATCATCAGGAGATGGGATGAAGATGGAGGGGCTCCTGAATGGCTCATCAGACCCCCACCAAAGCCGCCTGGCTAGCATCAAGGCAGAAGCTGACAAGATCTACAGCTTCACGGACAACGCCCCCAGCCCTTCAATTGGAGGCAGTAGCCGCATAGATAGCACCACCCCTACCCAGCCCCTGACTCCTTTACATGTAGTGACCCAGAATGGAGCTGAAGCCAACTCCGTCAAAACCAACAGCCCTGCATATTCTGACATATCTGATGCTGGGGAGGATGGGGAGGGCAAAGTGGACAGTATCAAATCAAAAGACCCTGAACAGTTGGTTAAGGAAGGGGCCAAGAAAACTCTTTTCCCCCCTCAGCCACAGAGCAAAGACTCACCATATTACCAAGGCTTTGAGAGTTACTACTCTCCAAGTTATGCACAGTCCAGCCCAGGGGCTCTGAACCCTGGCAGCCAGGCAGGACTGGAGAGCCAGGCTCTGAAGACAAAAAAGGACGAGGAGCCTGAGAGCATAGAGGGAAAAGTGAAGAATGATGTCTGTGAGGAAAAGAAACCAGAGCTGAGCAGTTCCAGTCAGCAGCCCTCCGTCATCCAGCAGCGTCCCAACATGTACATGCAGTCCCTGTACTACAACCAGTATGCCTATGTGCCCCCATATGGCTACAGCGACCAGAGCTACCACACCCACCTCCTGAGCACGAACACAGCTTACCGGCAGCAGTATGAAGAACAGCAGAAACGGCAGAGCCTGGAGCAGCAGCAGCGGGGACTGGACAAGAAGGCCGAGTTGGGCCTCAAGGAGCGGGAGGCAGCACTCAAGGAAGAATGGAAGCAAAAGCCTTCAATTCCGCCAACTCTCACCAAGGCCCCCAGCCTGACGGACCTGGTCAAGTCGGGACCTGGGAAGGCCAAGGAGCCAGGGGCTGACCCTGCCAAATCAGTCATTATCCCCAAGTTAGACGACTCCTCCAAACTCCCCAGCCAGGCCCCAGAAGGACTTAAAGTGAAACTGAGTGAGGCTGGTCACCTAGGCAAGGAGGCCTCTGAGGCCAAGACAGGCGCTGAATGTGGCCGGCAGGCAGAGGTGGATCCGATACTCTGGTACCGACAGGTAACTGTTCTGGGAGAAGATAGAAATACTATTTGATAGCCTCTCTCTCTTCCTCACAAATCAGGGCTTTCCTTTTGTGGGGGTCAGCAGAGTACAGCTTGGCAGGAGAGATCTATACTTTTAAGGATTCTTTACCTTTGTAAATCATGTTCATGTTTTTAAAAAGCACATTTACATCAGTTGAAGGTGTTTTTCCCATTTGACAGAAGAGGCCCAGGTAAATTAGCTTGATTTGTCTAGGGTAATTAGCAACTTCATTGGCAGAGCCAGAACTAGATCCAGGTCATCTCAATTCCTAGTCCAGTGTTTCTTCCACTGTTTGATTCCTATGGAGTAAGTTAATGGTGATCTCTCCATTTCCCAGAGTGAGTTACTAGTCAGACTGAGTTACTTCTAAAAGATTTTATAGGTGGGGTGCCTGGCTGGCTTGGTGAGTGGAGCATGCAACTCTTGATCTCAGTGTCATGAGTTCAAGCCCCAAGTTGGGTATAGAGGTAACTTAAAATCTTTAAAAAAAAAAAATTTATAGGTAGAGCTAGAACTAAGAACTTGGTTTCATACCATGCTCTGCTCATGAGACTTAGAAAGTCTCCCCTTTCCTCTTAGTGCCACAGCTAGACCTCCCTCCTCTGAGCTGGGCAGCACTCACACTCTGCCCCTGAGATTTCTCTGAAGATGTAAAACTGCCTCAAATGCCTTAGAAAGGGAGCAGCTTCTTCAAGGGTTCCTTTCCCCAGAATGCATATTCTCTCCTAGAGAAGACCCACTGATGGATTTTCCTTTTCCTTCCCCACATCCTGTTTCCTCTTGGGCAGGGAGGGGGCAGACTTTTTAAACAGGAGGAACCAAAGTTGATTCTAAGTGGGAAGATTAACAGAGGCCAAGATTATACCCTGTCTGGGTGTCTGGTATTACCTGCTCTGGTGCCTTTAGTGCAACCTTGGGCTTGAAATCTCTCTCTTATCTGTGCAACACTCAGTGCTCGTTTTGTGATTTTTAGGAAGCAGAGCCCCGCATGTGGACGTATGTCTATCCTGCCAAGTACTCGGACATTAAGTCAGAGGATGAGCGGTGGAAAGAGGAGCGGGACCGCAAGTTGAAGGAAGAAAGGAGTCGGAGTAAGGACTCTGTCCCCAAGGAGGATGGGAAGGAAAGCACAAGTAGTGACTGCAAGCTGTCCACATCTGAGGACTCCCGCCTCGGAAGCAAGGAGCCCCGACCAAGCGTCCATGTGCCTGTTTCCTCCCCACTCACCCAGCACCAGTCCTACATCCCTTACATGCATGGCTACTCCTACAGCCAGTCCTATGACCCCAACCACCCCAGCTACCGGGGCATGCCTGCCGTGATGATGCAGAACTACCCAGGTACGGCACCCACCTTCCCACCCACCTGTGCTCTATTAACCAGGAAGGGACTGAAGCACAGATTTCAGAGTCAGTTTTCTTTTTCTCTTTTTTGAGATTTATTTATTTATTTGTTCATGAGAGACACACAAAGAGAGGCAGAGACACAGGCAGAGGGAGAAGCAGGCTCCTGATGTGGGACTCGATCCTGGAACTCCAGGATCACACCCTGAGCCGAAAGCAGACGCTCAACCACTGAGCCACCCAGGCATCCTGAGAGCCAGTTTTCTTGCATGGCCCCAAGGCTTAATGAAGCTCAGATGACTGCCCTGTTTTGAATAGGACATTCTATGAGTGGCCAGTCTAGTCCCGAGCACCTTGAATGGCCCCTGACTACGGTCTGTGGGACTGCGTCACTCTGTCTTGCTCCCACTATAGTCATGCCTCTCTGGTCTCTTTTCCCAAATAACTGAAGGCAAAACTCCCCTCTACCACTGCCACTACCTTCCCTCAGTGGGGATTTTTTTAAACACTACACTCTACATTTTGCAATGGGCTAGGCACTTTGGGGAATATAAAAAAAGACTAGTTCCCTCTTCAAGGAGCTTACAACTTAATTGTAGCAGGAGAGGCACGTGGAACAAATACAATGCAAACTAGGACAGTGCATGTCTTCATTTACAGGATGATGTTCAGCTGGAAAGTGGGAGGACGGTGGGAGAGAGGAAGAGCTGTTTGAAATCAGAGTAAGGGAAAGTCCGATTGAAAACATTCAGTTTGGGAAAGATAAGATCCTGACTCTGCCATCCATGAGTTCTTGGGGAGTGTTTTTTTTAACTTGTTAGAAGACAATGCTCCTGTTCAATTCCTCACTGGTTTCCATTGTCCGAAGAGCCACATGGGATGCTTCTAGAGCAGAAGACCACTTCTGTCACTCCTCATAGCTCCCACCTCCCTATCAAAAAGCAGCCTAAATAGTCTTGATATCCTGGTTGAACACTGCAAGGCAAACCCTAGCGCAAGTAAGCTTTTCAAACAGAGCTAGGAAATTGTCTCACCCTGTGGTGTTCCTTTCTCCCTGTTACCCCATCCATCCATATAAAAATAATACTTCCACTTGATGGGCAGCCCCAGTGGCGCAGCGGTTTGGCGCCGCCTGCAGCCTGGGGTGTGATCCTGGAGACCTGGGATCGAGTCCCACATAGGGTTCCCTGCATGGAGCCTGCTTCTCCCTCTGCCTGTGTCTCTGCCTCTCTCTCTCTCAGTGTCTATGAATAAATAAATAAAATATTTAAAAAAAAATACTTCCACTTGATGAGTGCCTGCTGTGGGCCAGACACTGTACTCAGTGATTTACATACAGTATCTTGTTTCCTCTTCTCTGTGGAGTAGTATTGGTATCTTCCTCTTGATGGTAAAGAAACAAGCTCGGAAGGGTTGTTAATTAGCTCAAGGCTTACCCAGCTGGTAAGTCTTGAGAGGTAGATTTGAGCCCAGTCATCTGACTCTTAAATCCTCTGATCTTTCCACTTTACCATAATGCCTCTCCAAGATGAATCTCTGAGACTAGGGCTCTAGGGAAGCTGATTCCCCAGAAGTTGAGGGCCATGTTCCTAATATCTCTCTAGAGCTCAGTAAAGAAAGGACAAACTAAGAGTTTCAAGCCTGAAGACACCATGGTAGAAAATATCTCAGCCTCTGCCTAGGAAAGCTGATACCTGCCTAACCAAGCTCACTTAAGCTGAGTTTGTTCTACTTCTCTCATTTCTGACTACTTTATTTCTCTTTCCCCAGGTTCCTACCTACCTTCCAGCTACTCTTTCTCCCCATATGGCAGCAAGGTCTCAGGGGGTGAAGATGCTGACAAGGCACGAGCCAGCCCCAGTGTCAGTTGTAAATCCAGCTCAGAGTCCAAAGCTCTGGACATCTTACAGCAGCATGCCA